>NC_062218.1:1480014-1802514 GCF_902686445.1 Sciurus carolinensis
TCCTCCTGTCCCGCGGCTTGGTCTCTGGCCGTCCTCCAGGGCAGCGTGCCGACCTCTGGAAGTTGTCCACGGAGCCCTCGCGTCCTGCTGTGGCTGCTCGCGTGGCCCGTGCCTGTCGAGGTTCCTCAGTGGGAACCCCGTCTTTGCAACACCCCTCCTGGCTGCACGTGCTGAGTGGCCGAGAGCAGGGCGTCCCCTTCCCCTGGGGCCTGGTGGTGCCCGCGGCACAGACTTGGGAGCACCGTCATTGTCTCGAGCCCGAGGACCCTGAGCCGATGCGGAGCCGTCTGCTCTGGAGCCCGAAGCCTGCGAGGGCATCAGAGCTTGGCCACGTCCGTTAGGTGAATGGAGACCATAGTAGCCAAGTGCTGTCGGCAGAGTCCCGACTTAAGACTTGGTGACCTTGAGGTGGTGGAGGTGTGCCCACGTGGCCACCGCTCTGTGAGCGCTGTCCTTGACCAACAGCGTGAGGCCTCAGCCCTGTGTGACGGTTGGTGCGTGATGCCGCTGCAGGCTCAGCGGGGTGGCTGGGCTGAGCACTGGGGCCTGGGGCCAGGCGCACCCCACGCCTTTCCTCCTGAGACCTTCGGCCTTCTGCTGGCCTATGGGGACAGTCCACAGGGAGCTGAGCAGCGGAACAACCTTCTGAAGAAATCCTGAGTGCTTCTTGGGTCCTAAAAGAACTTCGTTCTCCTGGGAGGTTCTGAAAGTAGTGCCCCAGGTGTGGAGGCAGAGGACTGGGCCCCGCTGAGGGTGTTTCTGGCCAGTCACCTGTCGGAAGACGGGGACGTTAACCCAGCTGAGGACTCGCCACCATTGGGGCTGTACGATTAAAGTCGTCTGCTCGCTGGAGTCCTACGGCCGGGGAGCACTCTCTCCAGCACTCCCTCAATACGGCTGGAAAAGCAACAGCCATTGTGGCCGCGTGGTGACACTGGAGACCAGCAGCAGGCCAGGGCTGTCCTCAGGCTTCTGGGCAGGTCGTAGGGCTCTCGCCAGGAGGAAAGGCCTGCAGCGAGCCGGGAGCTGGGCTGCCTCCACATCTCTGACCAGCGCTCCTACGGAGTCTGCGGGCGAAGCACCCCATTCTCCCAGCCGAGCCCCGCAGTAGTGGGATGTAACGGCCACACACGGAAGGCAGAGGCATGGCAGCAGACGGCGGCTACGAAGCAGCCTGCTCACGACAGGATCCAAACACCTGGGACAGAACACCAGGGGCAAGCCCGACCTGAGGTCAGGGCCTGCACACAGAGCCACAAACATGGGGGAGAAACTCGGGGAGTGGAAGCCGTGCCACGCTCCTGGGTGCACATGCTGCCAACACTGGGCAGGATCCCAAGCGCTCAGCTGATCCCTGTCAAAATCAAAGGGCTTATGATCATTATTTTTTTTAGAAATGGGAAAGCTTGGTCTTAATATTTAGATGCAATTTCAAGCCTAAGACAAAGAACGCCACTTCCTAATTTATGCCCAGTAACGATAGCTGCAAGGAGCTGACGGGACAGACACCCAGGGCTAGAAAACGGCGTTGGAGTCCAGAGAGCTGCACCCACGTCAGCCGAGTTGGGAACGCCGGGACCGTCCTTCCAATGAGCGGGCCTGGGAGCGGCTCATCCACAAATGGGGACTGACTGGGACCCCTACCTCGCCGTGTGAGGAGTCAATCAGAAAGGCATCAGAGCTCAAATGTCACAGCTAAGGCCAGACAGGACCAGAGGAAACAGGCGCATATCTTCATGACCTTGGATGAGACGCATGCTTCTTAAACGTGACGTTGAAAGGACAAGCCAAGCAGCAGAACCATGTAACTTGGGCTTCTTCAAGATGAAACGAGCGTGTTGAAGAACACCCCGCAGGGCGAGGACCTAGCCCAGGAGCGTGAGCTGCGCGGGGCCACGTGTCTACGGGGGCTTGTGTGCAGAATGTCACCCAAATGCCCAACCACAAGGAGAGGAAAAGCCAGTCTGGAAGTGGCAGAGGACTTGAACAGGAGTCTCCCCCAAGGACACAAGCAGATGGCCAGCGAGCGGGTGAAACTCGCCCCCACCTCGCGGTTGGGGAATGCAGGTCAGGACCACAGTGAGACCCCAGTCTGCACCCACTGGGTGGCCTAGGGATGGTGACAGCACAGTAACGGAGGAAGAGCCAGCACTGCTGGCCCCCTCGCGCATGAGGCTGGGCATGCAGAAGGCACAGCCGTCCACGGCTCCTCCCAAAGCTAAGCAGAGTCACTGTGCGACCCAGGGATCCCACTGCTAGGCCTACGCCAGGGGAGCTGAAGGCAGATGTTCAAACAGCAACTTGGGCAGGGACGTTCACTGCACTATTTGCAATAGTGACGAGGTGGAAGCCACCCAAGGTCCACCACCGAGGAGGAGTGGATCGTCTGGAAAGTTCTCTTCAGGGTGGGAGAGCGCTGCGGCCCTCCGTGCAGCATGTGCTCAGGAAGTGTGCACCTCTTCCTGGAAAGTCTGACATGGCTGTGAGCGCAGGCCAGCGAGCAGCGTGTCTCCAGCGCCTCGCAGTCTGCATTTGACACCGACGGCAGAGCATGCCTTTGATGTGGGGCTCACGTTACAGTGGATTTCAATGTCTCTCAGCCATTGACGGTCCTACAGAGGAAAACGGACTGGTTTATTCTGCTTCCCCTTAGAAGTTTCTGAGCTTACCAACAGCAGTTAGACGGACGTTTCCGAAGACCAACATCTCCGATTCTTTCATTTGTTCCCTCGTTCTTAAAATGTTCATGATCATCAACGATTTTTTAGTCGCTGGTGGTAAGTAAAGTAAAACGTAACTACTTCCCCCATGAACCTTTGATTTGGTGAGGATGAGAGCTTGAGCAGAGAAGTAGGTCTTTAAAAAAATGTTTCCTTTGAATTTCAGCCCTAATTGTGAGAACGTTCGTTCCACATAAGCGCATTGTGAAAAATGGAGCAATAGCCATGAACCTTCTCCTCGCCGAGCACGGTCAGGCCTCTCCATCTGCATGCCCTCTCTGGGAAGGGCCCTGGGAACTGCGTGGAGGCAGGCACCTCATGTGACGGGGGCTCACCGAGCTCAGGCTGTTTCTGGGGCACCCCTGCGACAGGCTCCGGGGCGGGTGGCCAAGTCTCTGCGGCTGGGGAAGGAGCGGCCAGTGAGTGGTGGACTGCAGGTGGGCAGAACCCTGGGAGGGACGCCCCACAGCAGGGGCTGGAGCTGTGCCCTGGCGGCTCCTGGCTCTGTGTCGAGACGGCGCCCCTCTTCTCTAGTCTTGCTCGCTCAACCCTGTGCCTCTTGGCACTGGTTTTGGTTTTCAGTTTCTGCCTAAGAGGATCGCAAACACAAAGCCAACCCTGGCCACACCCTGGCTGAGGAGGGGACCTGGCTGGTGGCAGGGCTTCACCTTCGGGCACTGGACAGGCCCAGAGTCCAGGGCCAGCAGGGAAGCTTGAGATCAGTGCCAAGACCACAGTGTGCTCCTTGGAGACCCGCGGTCTGGAGCAGATGGGTTTCTGTGCTGCTCCGGACAGAGCTCACCCACAACTGACCTGGGGGTGAGCTAACGCTCTGACCTGCTTAGATTGCTAGGTCCTCCACTCTGTTAGTGCATTAAGCACATCAATGCAAGTGCCAGTTGGTGTACTTCCTAATGTGATTTTGCTTCGTCTCTTAAAGAAAGTGTATATTCTGGATTCTAGTAATAATTAAAATAATGGAATTTCAACTTAACATTTAAGATGCCATGAGGTATTGAACTTTAGTTTTCTACGGGTATTTCAGCATATGGTAGAGAGTTAATATTATAGAACGATCGTAGAAAAATGGAGGACATTGTGTTCTCTGTCATTAGTGTTTTCAATGCAGTGAAATGGATTTAGAACTCTCTCCAGTTAGAAAATTAAGAGGGAGGGGGAGGCACGTCAGACTCCCTTCATGGAAACACCGCCACGAGGAAGCTCTGTAGCAAGTTCCCTTCCGTGTGCTTTCTCCGTCTCTGTTCCTCCTCGGGCCGGGAAGGCACCCTGTGCACTTGGTGGAGGAGCCAGGGTGGCCTGCATCCTTCCCAGGGTCGCTGGGCCCCAGGCTGGGGGGACGGAGATCGAGCCGCCGCAATGGCCCTGAGCGTGGCACCTGTCATTTGAGGTGAGAGGAACCATCTCTGACCTGCCGAGCGCTGTGCTTTGGACTGGCCTTTCTAACGCGCTTCCTTCGGATCTGACCCTACACCACGGAGAAGAGTCTATCCGGTTAGAAACTTCCTCTTCAGCCTCGAGCTTCCCCTCCTATTCCTGTGACACCTTGAAGGCCTGCTCGGGGTGCTGGCTCCACTTTCATCCCAGTGGAAAGCTGGGATCCTCCCCATCTGCCGGGTCCTGTGCCTTTGATCCCAGCTGGCCCTGGGCCCTTGCTTTCCGCCCTCCGCCAGCTGCCCGCATGTCCTCTTCCCATCGTGGCCGCGGCCAAGCTCAGGCAGCGGGCCTCAGCTGCCCCTGGCCTGGGGCCCGCCAGCCTGCAGCCTCTGTGCTAGCTGCCCCGTGGGATTTGGTGTCTCAAGACGCTGCCAGGCAGAGCATTCCTGTTGCACTTGTGGTCCTGCCCAAGCAAGCCACGGAGCTGTGATCATCTTCAAGAGGGACTCCGTGTCCACTCAATGCCAGGATGAGTTGCCTGGGTCCTCGCCTTGGAATGGACTTGGACACTGGTTCTTTCTGCCCTGACGTCCAGGTGTGAGCTCAATGGCCGTGGAGAGGCCCCTGGAGCTCAGTGCCCTGGTGTGCAGCAGCCAGGTGCAGCTGGCCATGCCCTCCTGCAGACCTGGGCCGGGGGCGGCCGCCTAGCTGCTGTCCTCCACACGGAGGGGGCGCTCCCGCAGCCTCCGTCCACCACACCCTCATGGGCCTCAGCTTCTCGGGCGACAGCTGTGAGGTGAGCTGGGGGGCAGTGTCACGGGGGGCAGCGGCACATGGCCAGGCCTCCTCTCGCCCAGCGGGTGGTCCCGTGGCTGGTTCTCCCTCCCTGCCCCCTGGCCAGGCTGCCCTTGCCCCTCAGCTGCCCCACACCATTCCTCATGTTCTCGAGCTCCCGAGAGGCACTTGAAGGAGAGAGAACCCACGTCCTGAGCTGCGAGCAGCTGACCTGAGCAGCAGTTTCATGACTCACTCACCTTGACAGGAAGTCTCCTCACACAGCGTGGCCTCCATGGGTGGAATCGTGTCACCTGAGCGTTCAGAACAGCACCGAGCCCCTCAGCGTGGACACCACGCGCTGTGCCCAAGCCTGCTCCCGAGAAGCACTTGGGCTGAGTTCTAGGCCACCACGGCCGTGACACAGCGTCCACATTCACAGACCGCGGAGCTTGTTTGTTGCTTACTCTCCACTCAGGTTAATCTGGAGAACTCCCAGTTATGAGATCGGTCCCGGCATTTTCCAGCTGCTGAACCGTTTAGCTGAGTTGGACTGGTTTCTGTCACCTGCACGGCCTGGACCTGTTCCCATGTCGAGATGTGTAAAAGTGGGATACAGATCTGGGAGCACAGTGACCACATGCACAGGACAGGGCTCCACGTGCTCGGGTCCATCATTCTGGTGACAATCTGGAGTTGCTATTAGTGTTTAAAAATTAGAATAAATAGAGTGCAATTTAAGAGATGTAATGTTCTGTCTGGTAAGTGCAGATTTTTGTTCATTCACAAAATCTTTTACGAAAATTGTGTGGTCTTTAAAATTGTAGTGTGTTCTTTAAAAATTGCTACTTGTTTAAAAACTAAATGACATGCCAAGAAAATAGTTGCTATGTGCTTACTACTGAAATAATTGCCAGGTGTAGAAACGGGGTCTTAGAAATTGCTCCTGAGTGCGTCAGGAACACCACTGTGCACAGGCATAGAGAGGGTTTCCAACTCCTACGCAGCTCTGGTCCTTAGCAGACCAGGGCCCTGTCCCGTGAGCCAGGCTGGAGCAGTAGGGCACAGGGCCACCCTCCCCTGAGCACTGGAGTCCCTGATGTCAGGCCGGGGAGGGCAGCTATGCCTGGGACCCAAGCCCCTGAGCTCCGTGGAAGCCCGTCTCTGACGGCGAGGCCTGGGTCCTGTCCCCACGCTGTGCATGCTAAGCCCCAACCCTCAGTGCCACAGGATATACCTGCCTTTAGAGGAAGGGTTTTTGAAGGGGGTTCGGTGTGGCCCCTAATCCAACATGATGGTGTCTTTCAAAGATATCAGGACGGATGTGCATGGAAGGCTGACCAGGAAGACAGGAGAAGGCTGCATCTGTGAGCCAGCCAGTGGTCTCTGGGGGACACTGCCCACTGTGGGTCTCAGACTTCCAGCCCTGGAACTGTGAGGGGAAGTCCCGGGGGTGGGTCCGCCCAGCCCGTGGTGCTTCCTGCTGGCTGACGAGATGGCTGGCAGAGCAGAGACCCCGAGGGCCTGGCAGGGGCCCCAGGTGAGGAGATGGGAGCCCCGAAATGAGAGCAGCCTCACTCTTAGGGTGGAACCTGGGGAGCAGAGAGCTGCCCAGGGTCCCTTGAGGATTCACTGAGCCTGAACAGCATGTGAGGACAACAGTCACGGGACAACATGGAGGGACAATAGGTCACGCAGGCTGGAATCCTGCACCTTCTGTCAGCCAGGTGCAGAGCTCCGTCCTTAAGATCAATCGAAGGGTCGGGCTTCAGCAAGGAGTGACTTAACCAGACGAAGTGCCTGTCTGGTCCCAATGTGGTTCTCATTCAGCAAAGTTAGATGCAAGCGTCGCACAAGCCATTTCCAAATAACCTGCCATGTCCCAGAGTCTGGTTCAAGGATTTTTAGAGGAATGAAATTATCCAGTAGAAAAAGAGGAAGAACAGGGCTGGGGAGATAGCTCAGGTGGTAGAGTGTTTGCCTCACAAGCTCAAGGCCCTGGGTTTAATCCCCAGCACCACAAAAAAAAAAAAAAAAAGGAAGAACAGACAATGTCTGGCATCTAATCAACAACTAACAGGTGTGGACAAAGCAGGAAGTGGGGGGTATTGGAATAATTAGTAATCGGAGAATTTCCCAATTTATGAAAATTGTAAACACACAGATCTAAGAGTTATAACAAACCCCATGAACAAGAAACACAAAGAAATCTACAACAATGTGTATCATAATCAAATTGTATAAAGCCCATTATAAAGAGAATTGGTTTATTTATTTATTTATTTATATTTGGTAGTGGGGTTTGAACCAAGAGGTGCTCTACCACTGACCTATACCACCAGCCCTTTTTATTTTTAGTGAGATAGGGTCTCACTAAATTGCTGAGTCTGGCCCTGACTTTTGATCCTCTTGCCTCAGCCTCCTGAGTCTCTGGAATCACAGGTGAAGTCAGCACACCTAGCAGAGAAAAATCTTAAATGTAGCTGTGGGTGGGGAAAAATCCAACCACACCCAGGAAAACAAAGGATGAAAGCACATTTCTTATCACAAACAATGTAGGTGAGACCACAGCAAAGTAAGAGGTGAAATGCTGAAAACAGAACTGGCAGCCTAGGAACCTTACACAGAGAGCATCTTTCAAACATGCAGGAAAGATAGAGGCTTTTCCAACACAGGACAGTTGAGAGAGTCTAGAAAGCACTCTTGACAGAAGAGCTCTCAGCACAGGGAGAGGTGACAGGGACATCGGGGGACCCATGCACACACACCAAGAACCTAAAGGTAATAGTAAAAATATCAAAGTGGTCAAAGAAACTGAAAAGTGGAAACTGGATCCTACTGCAGGTGCCTCTGGTAGCAAGAGGTGCCAAGGGGCACCTGAGGCAAGGCCCAGCCCCTGGAAGACCTGACTGACTTCAAAGAACCAATCTCAGCACCACACCCCACCAAGGGACCAAGAAATGATGCTTACAGCCTGGAGAGCTGAAAGGTCAAAATCCCTGACCATGTGCAGAAGAGTCCTTAAGGTCCCCAAAGCAAAGCCAGTGTAAGACAAAGTGGGCAAAGGACACCAAGCAACATCACAAAGCAGAAAAAATGTTCCCTTGTCCAAGGGTGAATCTGTCATCAAGAGAGCTCTGCATGGTCATGAGTCTTAAAGGAATTTCTTTGGGGAAGAAAACTGACCCAGATGGAAAACTGGGTCAACACAAAGGAAGGAAAGGTCCAGAAATGGCAACTAACAAGATAAACAGTGATTTTTCTATTAGTCAAATTTCTGAAAGGTAATTGACAGTCAAAGCTGTATAAAAATAGAAATATGGGATCTGAGGTTGCAATATATGTGGAGGTGAAATGCATCACACAGGTTAGGAAGGGAGAGACAGACATACATGTATGTAGTGTTTCCACACTCCTCTGTAAACTATGCAAAGGTGGACTGTGCAGGTTAAAAGTGTACATTGCAAACTCTAAGTAACCACAAAAATACCAGAAAATAGAATAACTGCTGATGATATCATAAAGGAGAAAAAAATGCATCCTAAAATGCACTTGACCAAAAGAGGACAGAAAAATAGGACAAAGCAAATGAAGAATAAGTGGAAAAATTCAAAAGTAAATGGCAAAGTGGTAAACATAAAACCAACTATCACAATAATTACACTAAATATAAATGGTCAAAAATGCTGACTGAAAGGCAGAGATTTTTAGATTGTGTAAAAAGATCCTGTTTATTTGCTAAATTGAGGAAATTCACTTTAAATACAGAGACAGCCAGACATAGTGGTGCACAGCTGTAATCCTGGTGACATGGGAGGCTGAGACAGAAGGATTGCAAGTTCAAGACAGCCTCAGCAACTTAGCAAGTCCCTGAACAACTTAGTGAGACTCTGTCTCAAATAAAATAAAATGAAAAAAAATGGGCTGGGGATTTAGCTCAGCGGCTAAACACCCTGTTTTCAATTTCCAGTACCAAAAACAAAACAAAACAAGCAAAAAACAAGAAACAAAAAACAAAAAAAACCCCAAATACAAAATAGATTAAAAGTGAAAGGATATAAAAAGATATATTAAAGCAACATTAGCAGAATGTTTATATTATTATGAGACAAACTATATTTCAGAGCAAATGCAATGACTAGGGATGAAGTGAGACATTTCATAAAGACAAAACCATCAATTAATCAGAAAGCATGATGATCATGAATGTCTATGAACACAAACCAGGTATCCAAATACATAAAGTGAAAACTGAAGAAACTGCAAGAATAAATCCCAAACTCCAAATGACTAACATTGATTTCAATGCTCTCTCCCAGTAATCAACAGAATAAGAAGACAGACTCTAGTAAGCATACAGACTACACAAGAAAACGAGCAAACGGGAATCAAAGTAAGAGAAGAAAGGAAATAGCATCAGAACAGAAACCGATAAATCAGCAAAGCAGAAAATGTTAGAGAAAAGCAATGAAGCTCAGAGCTGATTCCTTGAGATCAATGAAATTAATAAAGCTCCAGTCAAATTGGTCAGAAAAAAAAAGGAGTTAAAGCAGAGATTGCCAGTGCCAGTAATGATGGAAGTGGCATTCCTGCAGGTTCTTGGAATATTTCAATTATTAGGGAATATTCTGAATAAACTTTATGCCTGCACATTTAAAAACTTAAAATGAACACCTTTCTTGAAATACAGAAAATACCAAATCTCACTCAGAAAGAAACAGAGAAGCTGAGCAGTCTTATATCTGTGAAGAATATGTAACTAACTTCTTGCAAAGAGAACCCCAGGCTGAGGCGGTTTTGTTGCTGAATGCCGCAAACCCTCAGGGAAGGGACATGGCCAGCTGACACCACCATGCGGCCATTGTCTGAGCGCTTTTCCTGTGGGATCCAGAGCAGGCAAGAACACCCCTGTGCAGAGCTTCATCTAACACTGATCTGCCGGTGCCAGCCAGGCAGGAAGTTGTGCAAGGAAACCAACAGAAACCTGCCGACTGGAGAGGAGATGCTTGTCTATGTAGGAAATCCCAAGCGAGTTGTTCCGGAACTACTAGAACTAGTAAGTTAGTTCAGCTAAGTTGAAGGACGTGAGGTCAAGATACGGAAGTCAGTTATGTTTTTATACACCGTGAATAACCAGAAATTAAAGTGGCAAAGAGGCTCCAAATATCATAAAGCATGAAGTGCTCAGAGATAAATCTGATAAAGCATGTGTAAGGTCTATGTTAAAAATCACAAAACATTGAAGAGCATTATTAAAGTAGACCTAAGTAGATGGGGAGACTTAGCTGGTAACATATTGGGAGACCAATGCCAACCAAAATCCCAGGAGGCCCTCTTTTGGTAGAAATGGACAGTTTACTTCTGAAATCCATGTAAAAAGACAAAGAGCTTAGGGCAGCCGAGTAATCTCGAAACAGAACAACAGATTTGGAGTCCATCCACTGCCTGGTTTCAGGACCTGGTCTGAAGGTGCAACAGCCCAGACAGTGGCTGTCAACACAAAGAGCCCAGAAAGAGCCGGATGGAGTAGGGAATCCAGAAATAGACCTGTGTCCATGTTGACTGGTTTTCTAAAAGGCATGGAGGAAATTCAGTGGAGAAAAGGAATCTTCCCATTCTTTCTAGAACAAAGGGTGGCCCATTGTGGATGGAAAAAGTGGACTTCAGTCAGTTCCTTGTGCTGTACAAAACGACTCCCAGTGGATGGTAGACATAACCGTGAAAGAAAACCCACAGCGTTCCCAGAAGTGGTCAGTGGAGGAAGCCCTGGGTCTTGGGTCAGGCAATGCTTCTTGGGCTGAGCACAGAAGACTCAGTCTCCAGGAAGCCCAGGGGAGGATTCCCATCGACACAGGGGTGCTGAGTGCCCCTCAGGGGAGCAGGTGACTGCACCCACGGACGGAGCCGAGGGCAGGAGGAGGGGAAGCTGTGGTTGCATCCACTGAAAGCCCTTGTCGTGCGTGATAGCAGCTGAGTAACTCCGAGCCTCTGCCTGGAGATTTGAAGAGCCTCCTCTCCTCGGGGCTGCAGGTCTCCACCAAGCAGACAGTTCCACACTGAAGGCGTCTTGTTCGTGTGCCAACGTGGGTTCAGCATCCCCATCGCCTCGGGAAACTGCCTTGCTGCTGAGGGCCTACCTCAGATGGAGCTAGAGGGAACCCAGCACTGTGACCGCGTTGCTGGGTCCTGGAGCTGACCAGGGCTCCCCACCCAGGACCAGCTGTGTTCAAGGCCACACTGACTGCAGGTCTGTCAGTTACAAATCCCTAAGGCCAGGGCAGCCAGCCCGGCCCTGGGTCCACCCATCCTCAGGGGCTCTTCTCCTGTCTCATTGCTCCTGGGCCTTCCCTCTTGTGACTGCAGCTGTTTCTTCACCACATCCAATAGGTGCCCAGTGCTGGGCTCCTCCGGGCAGGCGTGTCCCCTCTCACCCCGCACAGCCAAGGCCACGCTACCTAGTCCCCCGTGGACTGAGGTCGCCCCACCTAGTCCCCTGCGGACTGAGGTTGGGCCATCTAGTTCCCTCTTAGGATGGTTGATTCTGTTTGGCTATTTACTCGGCACCTGTGATTTCTAGCTGCAGCCCAAGCCCTTGCTCACCTGGTCAGGTTGCTGGCCCAGAGCTGCCGTCCTGAACAGGGCTGGGGTGGGTGGAGGACAGTGGTGCGTGAGCGGTCCAGGGTGTGCACATGGGAACACTCAGGCATGGTGTCCCTGAGCCTCGGCCTGGGAAGTGGGCAGGTGTGGTCACTCCCAGCCCCAGGCAGGAAACTCTCACTGCGAATGGAAGGCTGAGCCAGGACCAGGAGCCTTGTGCCAGGGCCCGGGCGAGGGCGCTGCATCTTCCTCAGGGAGCCCTTCCTTGCCCTCTGGCCCACAGCAGCCTCTGGACAGCCCGCTGGGCACAGGAGCTGCAGGGGCTCTTCAGAAAGCAGTGGGCCTCCCTGAGCACGGGGCCCTGGGGACTTGGGGGTGGGGCAGCATCCAAACCCCCACGTGCACACTCATTCCTTACAACATACATCAGGGCAAGCAATGCGTGGCTGCCTGTCCTGTGGTTGGCTGTCCTGTGGTTCAGGACTGACCTTGCACCTCAAGGTAATGGAAGGTCACAGCACCAGGAACCCCAGCAGCAGCCGCCCACACTGTGCCTGTCACCCATGACCCTACAACTGGACTCTGGGAGGCACAATAGCCACGCTGCCCTGCCTTTGTGGACAGGCCACCTGCAGGATCATTGCCCACGGGATGACTGAAGAGCAAGTCTCTGAAAGCAGGCCTGGCCACAGAAGGACACTACAGCCCGGCCACTGGAGCTGGCCTCCACCTCAGACGGAACAAAGGGGAGTTTGTTTGATGTGCAGAGGAAAAATTTCCACTGGGGGAAAAATAGGGACTTATGTAGTCGACAATATCAGTTCTAAAAACGCAATTTCCGGATTAATAACGAAGACGCTGTTCTAGTCCAGCAGTCCCTCTAGGAGGTGTGCCTGTGACCCACAGAACATATTGTGCCCCGTGGCTCTTGCCCCCTCCCTGACGCATGATGTCTATTAAAACAGCCCCCGCTGCACGGGCCCTCGTGGAAATGAGAAGCACACCTCCCCAGACTGGCCTCTGGTTAAATATTAAAGCTCGCAACCTTAATATTTGTGCGTCTATATATTGCATCAAAGCAAAGAAAGATTCACAGAAAGATGGTTTCTTGTATGAAAGCTTCGACATTGAAAGGCTTTGGCTTCCTTTATCCCACTGAGGCAGATGGCCTTTCACATCCAGGACACGACTGGACACAACGAAGCAGTTTGCATGCCACAGGTGCCGCGTTTACACTTACAAGCGCATCTGTGTATGCCTGCGCACACGGGCATGCACACACACTCACACTCACGGGAAGGCACTCACCGACATGCTAAGAAGCACCTGTGACTCGAGAGAGCATTTCAGGCCTTGTGTTTTGCAAGACCACTCTGGAACCAGGAGGGAGAGTGAAAGGTGGGCTTGGGAGTGCACAGAGGTCCATGGACCTGCTGCCTCAGGGGAGGGCAGACCTGCCCAGGAACGGGAAGCAGAGCAGGGCCTGCCCTGAGCTCAGAGCCATGCGGGAGCGTCTTGAGGAGATGCTCAGCCACCACCCGCCGGGCAGCGTGGGAAGAGTAGGAGGCAGGGCCAGGCCTGTGGAGGGCAGGGGGCAGTAGGCAGCCCACCAGCTCTGCCGGAACCCAGACCCCCAGGTCACACTTCAAGTTGAGGCCAGTGGCTGCCCTGTCCAGCTGCTGGAAATGCACTCTGTGTTTGGGAAGAGACAAAGTTCACAAAACCTCCCATCACTGTCACTCATTTCAGCGAACAGGCTGGGTCTTGGAATGTCTGACCTCAGGTGTCCACAGGGCTCTTGGCCAGGTGCAGCTCACACATTAATACCTGGTACCTTTTATTTTTTTCCCAAACTGGCTATCATGACGTGAGCCTTGCTCTCTTCAGGTAAGGGGCTGAGGCGTCTGAGCCCCATGGGAGCTGAGGCACGTCCCCACCAAGCTCTGAGCCTCAGGGGAGCTGAGGCACGTCCCCACCAAGCTCTGAGCCCCATGGGAGCTGAGGCATGTCCCCACCAAGCTCTGAGCCCCATGGGAGCTGAGGCACGTCCCCACCAAGCTCTGAACCTCAGGGGAGCTGAGGCACGTCCCCACCAAGCTGCACCCGCAGAGCTGTCGCCCAGCCTGATGCTCGGAGGTGACCACTCATCATGGCTGGACATCCTCTGCACGAGGATTCAATGCGCGTCCGAGAGCTGCCTGGGCACGGAGGGCACTGGTCTGTGGGTCGTTCCCTTTGCTTCCTGTGGCACATCTGGGACCTGCTGCCCTCTCTGTGAAGGGCTCACTGTGATGTTCCAGGTCCTGATCTGTCCTGTTGCCCGGGGGAATGCTCTCTGAACCCCAGGGGCACGTTCATGTTCATGGTGGAGCTTCTGCAGCGTGTCTCCTGGTGATGGCCATGGGAGGTCATGGCGAAGGTCACAGGGAGTGGTCCTTGGAGATGGCCATGGGAGCAAGACCCTCAGTAATGGCCCTCAGCAGTGACTGATGAGGACATGGCAATTGACCTGGGCAAGATCGTGGGTGACCATCTGTGGGGGTCATGGTGAAGGTCATGGGAAAATGTCAAGGGCAAGGGCCACAGGGTGCCTTTAAGGGAAAGTGAACTGCTTGGGGTCTTGCATGGGTCCTTGGTCCCCCAGGAGTGGGTCAGTCATCCAACAGGCCAGGCAAGGTTGGTCAGGAGCAGGTGAAGCCAGGTGGCTCACGGGGAACTGGGCATAAGAGAGACTTGAATGACCATGTCAGCAGAAAGGAGCTAAGAGAGTCATTCAGATATGCGTGAGTCAGGTCCAGGGCAGAACCTTGGATGCAGATTGGAAAGTTTGTCGTATTTCTTTTGAGGTTTCCCTGATGAAATTCAGGGACCCATACCCGGCAGTGTCTGGATAGGAAGTTCAGGACATGATAACTGTGGCCACCATGGTGAATGAAGCAGAATGAGCCTCTGATGCAGATCGAGTGTCCACTGCTGATGCTGAGGAAATGGCCACGGGAGATGTGACTGGTGTCCTTCAGGGAGGAGGGTCCGGAGTGGAGGTGGGCACTTCCCAGCCACACTCGATGGCTGCGTGGCTGATATACCAGCCAAGCCAGCCTCGTCTCCGAGCTCTGAGGCAGGCGTTTCCTCCCACAGCCAAGGTTTCCTGTGTAAGTGTGAATTCCTCAGCCATTGTCAGGGTGGTCACCTGCTGCAGGGAACACGTGTGCAGTGTGACCTGCACATGGGTGGTCTCCTGCCTTGCCACCTGTCCCTCCTGAACACAGAACACAAATCATGCTCTTAATTTGTTTGGATCCTTCATAAAGGTTTTGATCAGAGGACACGTAGAAATGTGTTTCCTGAGTTTCTAGCACACCCTCTGCCCTGGCTGTCCCCTCTGAGTCTGGCCCTCGCCGCCTTTCTCACTTGGGCGATCCTCTGTGGAGTGACCTCTGTGTGAGTGTTTTCTTTACCTCCTTGGCTTGTTCTTTTCCAGACATGTGAGACAGTGAAACAGATGAGTAGGTTTTGCTGACACTTTCCAAACAGACTCACCTTTGCATTGAGGTAATTGGGGAAAATCTCAATCTCTAATTGAGCAAGAAGGAGGCAGGGTTGGCGGGCTTCTCCCTCCCTGGCTTGTCCCGTGCTCGGAAGCAAGTCCCATTTCTCAGCTGGTGTGCTTCCAGCTGACCTGAAACAAGGTGGAGGAACAGCAACGGGGAGACAGAGAACTTCAGAAGGATTTTGACAATGTGGTATGCACCAAGTGATGGATGACTTGCCGGGCTGGAAACATGGAGACTCCGAACCTAGAAATCTACATTTGAGAGGCAGAGGAAGACCAAGCAGGTGAGCAGCTGAGCAGGCAGTTCTCCAGAGCACTTCCAGATCATCCGAACTCACCAGGCTGTCTGGCTCCCTCGGTCGAGTGGGGGGGCTCCAGGTTCTGACGCTGACAGTGGTGCTCATGGACCTTCCCAGGTGGACGCTGCACACGTGTGAGCTGGTTGGGTTGGCAGGTCCACTAGCTGGGTCGTGAGGTTGAAGATGCAGGCGCCCGCTGTCTGTGTGCGCAACGGGTGCAGCCGAGGCCTGGCTGGGTGGTGGGGAGCCTGGGAGCCGCACGCCGCCTTCTCCTGATGAAGCGTCCTGGGAGGGCTCCGGTCAGCTCACGCCCGCTCCCTGTTCCTCGTGAGGTCACCCCCGTGTGTTCCTTCTCATGAGGACTCTCACACTGGTGATCCCAGTGACCTCTGGCAGTGGCAGCAGATACGGAATTTGTGCCGGGGGAAGCCGACTGTGGCCAGCACAGGACCTCCCCTGCTGGGGGGAGCTGGAGGCCGAGCACCCACCCTCCCTGGGGGTTTTGGAGCTGGAAGCAGGCCTGAATTGGGGCCAAGGGAAGTGGCCACCACAGCTAGAGTCTCCACTGGGTTTGTGCTTTGGGTACTTATTTCACAATCTGAAAGTGGACGTGTGAGGAAAGCTTCCTGAAGCGCCATCCTTTAGGGCTGGGGGCGCTAAACCAGAATGGGACCATCTTGCTGTCCCAGGGCATCCCCACCTCCATGTCCACTTGGGAGTCTCTGCTGCAGGCAGCTCTGTGTCTCTGTGACAAAGCAGCTGAGACCAGCAGCTTAAAAGGAAGGAAGTCTGGTTTGGCTCATGGTGGCTGGCCAGGCTGCCTTGGGCTTGTGGCAGCAGAGGACATCATGGTGGGAGCACAGGGGGAGGGGCTGCTGGGAAGTGACCAGAAAGAGAGGTGAGCTTGGAGTCCGACGTTCCCTTCGGGGCACGTCCCACGACCTCCCTTCCTCCCACCAGGCCCACCTGAGGTCCCACCACCTCCCAGAGGCACCCCAGGCTGGGAACCAACTTGCTACCAATTGCTCTGTAACTGATGGTGGAGAACGCACGCGCGGGAAGCTGAGCTGAGTCGGGGCCCCTCCCGGCTGCAGGTGGGCGTCAGGGCACCAAGCCTCCCGGCCCTCCTGACATTCTGAGGGTTCCACAGTCCTACCCGCAATGCCATCCTTAGGAGAATGCCCCCCACTTTGGGGTGACTCATACTGGTTAGAGAGAGAAGGTAAAAGAAATGCTGCTTTTTAAAAATCAACTTTGTTGAGGTGTAAGTCATCTGCAATAGGATGCACCCATTCTAGGGTGACAGCTCAGCGGCTCGTCAAGTGTGAGCACGCCTGTAGGCTCTGTGCCGAGGGGACAGCGAGCATCCCCGCCGGGCGCCCTGTGCCTCTTCCCCAGCCACCACCACAACCCTGCCCCGGGCGACCACCATCTGCCTTCTGTCACTACAGATTGGAGTGTGGAAACTAAGCTTTGAAAAACATGGACTTAACTCTTCATATTTTCTTTGATCTGACGTTCCCCACTTAACACAAGATATCCATCATTGTTGAAAAGGTTGTTAAGGCAGTAATATGAAGAATAAGTCCATTACTAGCATTTTACTGCCAAAATAATAATCTGTTGGGGTTAGAGCAAGACAACATCTCAGCAATCAGGGATAATCAAGAAGGGGGAGAGCAATGGGAGTGTTTCCCCAACACCAGATGAACCTCTCTGGAGCAGGTGCAGGGACGGGTGGACATGGTCCCGGGGTTGGACTGACCACGAAGAAGGGAGTAGGACGTGAAGGTGGCTGACTATCTTCCTCTGCCTCCACCCCGCGTTCAGCGTCAAAGGCAGTGTGCGTGTGTGTGCACGTGGGATTAACACGTCGCGTGTGTGTAAGTGTGAACTGGTAAGCACATGTGGATTGTCAGGGCGGCGACTCCGGAGGAGCCTCACTGGAAACTGCAGAAAGGAAGAGGGAGGTGTAAGACCCCCGGGCAGCTCCTGCGAGGTACGTGTTTTAGTCAGCTGTTTCTCGGCTGTGACTTAAAGGATCCAACTAGCACAATTAGAGAGGGGACAGGTCTATTTGAGGGCTCACAGTTTCAGAGGTCCTAGTTCATAGAAGGCTGCTCCATTCCTCAGGGTTCCAGGTGAGGCTGAACATGGTGGCAGGAGAGAGTGGCAGAGGGAAGCAGCTCACATCACAGTGATCAGGAAGCAGAGAGAGAGAGAGAGAGAGACCCACCCTCCAGATACAAAATCCGTACCTCAAAGCCACACCCCAATTCCCACCTCCTGCAGTCACACCCTCCCACTTCAGTTAATCCCACCAAGCATTAATGCACTGACTGGGTTAGGACTCTCACAACCCAGTCACTTCTCCTCTGAACCTTCCTGCATTGCCTCACACGTGAGCTTTCGGGGCATATCTCACTTCCAAACCGTAACAGTGTGTGTGTGCTGAAGCTGCTGGGTGGGAAGTCCCGAGGACAAGCAGAGGCAGCTTCCTGTCCCAAGGGCCCTGGATGAGGTAGAGGGGCTCCTGAGGTCTGGGTGACCTGGAACATTGCTGAACTCATTGGACAGGAAGCCGAGGTGGGCATCAAGGTCTGACCAGATGAGGGAACTGTCCTGCCACCGGACTGGGCCGAATGCAGGGGACCCTGGCCTAGAGTGCTTAGTCACAGCTATCTCTTGCAGGAGGGGCCACATGGGCCAGAGGGTATGTGGACTGACCATCTATCACTGCTGAGAGCCATCTTGATGTGCACAGGTCCAGTTGCAGGGCTGAATGGAGGGAAAATCAGGGTGCATAGTTGGGACTTTGAAATATCAGGACATTTACCCTGAAGAACTGGGCTGATTCCTGGCGGTTGGTAGAGATACTGTCATGTTAGACTGTGGTCTCAGTCTTTGGAGCAGGGCTCTGGGCCTGCTGAGAGGAGCTGTAAGCAGGGAGGGTATGTGTGCACCTGTCCCAGGTGGGTGGAGTCAGCCCTGCACCTGAGTGTGCATCTGCCCCAGGTGGGTGGAGTCAGCCCTGCACCTGAGTGTGCATCTCTCTCAGGTGGGTGAAGTCAGACCTACACCTGAGTGTGCATCTGCCCCAGGTGGGTGGAGTCAGCCCTGCACCTGAGTGTGCATCTCTCTCAGGTGGGTGAAGTCAGACCTGCACCTGAGTGTGCATCTGCCCCAGGTGGGTGGAGTCAGCCCTGAACCTGTGTGTGCATCTCTCTCAGGTGGGTGTAGTCAGCCCTGCACCTGTGTGTGCATCTGCCCCAGGTGGGTGGAGCCCAGCCCTGCACCTGTGAGTGCATCTGCCCCAGGTGGGTGGAGTCAGCACTGCATCTGTGTGTGCATCTCCCCAGGTGGGTGGAGTCAGCCCTGCACCTGAGTGTGCATCTGCCCCAGGTGGGTGAAGCCCAGCCCTGCACCTGTGAGTGCATCTGCCCCAGGTGGGTGGAGTCTGTTCTGTACCTTTGTGTGCATCTGCCCCAGGTGGGTGGAGCCTGAGGAGCTGGCTGTTTGGGATGCTCAGGTTCAGGGTGGTCCTACCCACTGTGCACTGCCTGAGCTCGAGCTGCCTAGTGGGTGGGAGCCCCACTTCACCTCCCCTTGCCCCTGGAGCAGTATGGCACCAGCCCATTCCCAGGGCCTCCAGGAGCTCTGGGGCTGGCACTAGGCTGTCCTATTAGGGTCACCCCAGCCTGTGGTGTTGGCTGTTTCTCTACACAGGGATCTATAGGGACAGATGGGACCTCCTGAGCCACCTGCTCTTCCCCACCTTCACAAGTCTGGGAGTCAGGACTTGACCTGCCCATCCCATAGGTCAGCAAACTGAGGGCCAGAGAGATCCCAGCCTTTCTGACCTGCCCAGCCCACTGTGGAGGTCATGCTGCCTGGCTGCCCCCTATGTTCCCGGGCCCCACATCTGCTCGGCTTTCCTTGGCTGATTCCCACCCCACCTCTGACCGACCTGTGGTATCCCCAGTGCTGTACGATTTTCTGCCCCGACCCCACTGCTCCGAGCTCTGCTGCTTACCCCACGCTCACAGCCCCCATGTCCTTGGGCCTGTGGCAGCAGGGTTGGGGGAGCCTGAGGGAGAGGCCTAGATGACCTGGTGGAAGGCAGGACCCTGGCCCTACCCTCCCTGCCCGAGCAGGACCCCAGGATCCAGGCTCTCCGGGTCCAACACCCCCCACGGCCCAGCCAGGAAGACTCAGGTGGTCTCCTGTCAGTACTGACAGTCAGACCCCAGTGCCCCCTGTGGCACTGTGCACATGGGGGGGGGTCTCCGCTTGACCCAGCTGAGCGCTCAGCCCTGCCTTGGAGCATCCTTTGGGAATTTTCCTCTCAAAAGTGTGCTTTTAAAGTTACTTCCAAGCAAGCCTGTGTATTTGTTTTTCGGTTGGAACATGGGATGACAATAAGTGTCGGAAAGCATTTCTGGCCTGCAGATGATCTCAGGGGGCTGCACACGGAAGCACATGTGTCCCTGCACCCCACACGGCGGTAGCTCCCCTGCACGGTCCCTGTGACTGGAGGACGGTGCCAGGCCACTCTGCTGACCCACACGAGAGCCTAGCCAACCCGCCAACCCCGTCTGGAAAGGAGGGATTGACTGGAGACTCAGGCGGGGGCAGCAGGGGCAGCGGGGGCAGCGGGGCAGCTGCTGTTCGCCTTGTGCCTTTCGCTCTGGGAGTTGCTCCTCCAGACCACGCCCTTAGCAGCCCTTCACAAACAGGGCACTTTGCTAAGTGTCACTGGTGCCTGGAGGGAGGGAGCCTGGGCCCGAGGTCCTTCCAGGTCCTTCCAGGCTCATAAAACCACTCTCACTAGAACTGCGAAGCCACAGGGACCTGGGGCCACCTGGAGCCAGGCCATGCTTCACCGAGTCCAGGCCTTGAGGAGGCTGGTGACTCCCGCTGGGAGCGGAAACAAAGGGAAGGCAGTCTTCCCAGACGTGGGAGAGGAGGGGACGTCTCGACTCTGAGCGTGGCAGGGATTTGGAACTCTTTCCAGCGGCATCCAGCCATCCGCAAGTTCCAGCCTGAGCAGACCTCTCCTGAGCTTGGTTAGGAATGTTTCCTGGCCAGGGGGCCTTCACTGTCTTCTCAGTTTTTAGGTCCTGTGTCTTGCTGGACTTTCAGGAGGATCAAGTGTCCCTGGTGGCCTGGCCTATTCTGGTGAGTGCAGGTCCCGCTTTGTGTGGGCTTCCCCCTAGGACTTGGGCAGAGGCCCTGGGGCCACGCAGCTGTGGGAGCCCTTGGCAGTGCTTGGCCTCTATGGGCTCCTTCTTGGTCCTCGCCTGCAGGACACACAGCTCACGACCCAGTGGATGGTTCCAGGGCTCACGGCTGTGCCTGCCTAGCGTCTGTCTCTTGGGCAGAGGCCTGCAGTTCACCATTCTCCCACCTCCTGGACATGCGACAGTGGTGGACTTCCCAGAAAAAGAGGGAGAGAGGAGATCTTTCTGTGTGGATGGTTTGGACCTTTGACATTCCAGCAAAGAGAATCACACCAACTACCAATTATAGGAACACAGAACCACAGAGCACGGCTCAGCCGTTGGGTCCCTTTAGGATTGGAAAAGGATATTTTCACATCTGAGTACTCTGACTCTCAGCCACATCTAGATAGAATTAGTGAGACCCCGTGAAGACATTCCATCAAGGGTGGGTAATAACAGGAACCTTGAACAGATCTGTCCCGGCGTCTCTGGGAATTGACGGCCCGCGGTGACCTGGAATCACACAACGGCTGTGCCGACCATTCCAAGAGCTAATTCCACGTTGACACACATCTAATTCATTATTTATGTAGCAAATTATCTTCCTCCACAGCAAGCAGAGAACTTGCCAAACAGGCCTCCACCGCGTCTTCCTGATTTTCATTTCTGTTTTGGAGGGAATTGGATGGTAGCCGACCACACGGTGAGGGCCCCGGGCTGTCTGCCTGGGCTCAGGGTGGTTCTGGGGCGTTCCCCTGGCCGCCCCCGGTGCGTGCTGCCCGTTCTGCAGAACCCCTCCCCGCAGCAGCTCACGCATTGAGCCCAGCCTGTGCTGGTGGACGAGGTCTTCAGGTCCCGGGCTACCTCCCCGGGCCTGGTCACAGACAGCCACAGCCACCTTCCCCACATCCGCCTGAGTCCTGAAAGCCCGCGAGCTCACGGGGCCGGGAGTGCCTTGGGGAGCTTGTTGGTGCACAGCGACGTGCTCTTCAGTCCACGCGTGGCAGAGACGACGGACGTGTGCGCAGCTCTGGAGGGCTGGGTGGGAGGCAGTGCTGCAGGCTCTGTCCTGTGGGCCCCTGTCAGCAGGTGGTGAAGCCACGTCCCCACAGGGTGTGGACCAGGGTGTGCGCTTGCCTGCCCTGGGCAGGCTGGGAATCTGCACCCTGGTTCCCACGGAAGCTTGCTGAGGGTGGCTTGCTGCTCCCGCCTCTGTGGCTGCAGCCATCTTTAGAAGGACGCGCAAGGCGCATCTCGAGTGTGCGTTGTGACTCAGGCTGTGGTCACCAGAGAGAATGGAAGCAAAGCTGTCCACTGTGAACCTCCTGTGACTCTGACTTCTGAAAGCCCCTTCCAGCTCCGCGGGATGGAGTTGTGTGGACAGATTGCCGGGTAGAAGGCTCCTGTCTTAGTCAGCTTTCATGCTGCTGCAACTTAAAGATCTGAGCAGAACAACTTTAGGGGAGGAACATATTACGTGAGGGCTCACGGTTTCAGAGGTCTCAGTACATTGACAGCTGGCCCCGTTCCTCAGGGCTTGAGTTGAGGCTGAGCATCGTGGTGGAAGAGTGTGGGGGAGGGAAGCAGCTCACATCATGATCAGAAGCAGAGAGAGAGACTCCACCCTCCAGACACAAATATAAACCCAAGGCCACGCCCCCGAACCCCCTTCCTCCAGCCACACCCCACCTGCCTTCAGTTGCCACTCAGTTAATCCCATGGGGAATTACTTCATTGACTGGGTTGAGACCCTCACAACCCAGTCATTTCTCCTCTGAACTTTCCTGCACTGTCTCACACATGAGCTTTTGGGGGACACCTCACATCCAAACCATAATACCCTCTTTTGCTACACAATTCATTTTTAGCCCTTTTTCTCTGTGTAGAGCATTTAAGAAAACCAGGGGCTAATTACATTGTAGTGTTTAGATCACAGAGCGCAGGAGGCTCTTTGAGGCCTCCTGGTTCAATCTAGTGCCTTCCAATTCAGGACAATCAACCTTATCTCCAGACCCTGAGCCCGAATCCCCACGTCGAAATCACGGACTCAGGCTTGGGGACCAGGGCGGTTCTGCAGGCGGCCCAGCCTATAAGTCTCCTGGGACACGAAGTTTCTCACTCTCTAGGAAACAAGGGTCTGCTGTGGGAACAGATGCTGGGTCATCCATGGGCCTTGGGGGGCCCTTGAGTAGGGGTCTTGCCCACCTCTTGCTGAGACTGCTCATGTCTGCCGCTGGGAACTTCCAAGCAGGGGTCATCACCTACCAGGGCCATCACCTACCCAGGGACATCACATACCCAGGATCATTACCTACCCAGGAACATCACCTACCCAGGATCATTACCTACCCCGGTTAATCACCTACCAGGGACATCACCTACCCAGAGTCAACACCTACCCAGGATCACCACCTACCCAGGGTCATCACCTACCCAGGGACATCAACTACCCAGAGTCAACACCTACCCAGGATCACCACCTACCCAGGGTCATCACCTACCCAGGGACATCACCTACCCAGAGTCAACACCTACCCAGGATCATCACCTACCCAGGGTCATCACCTACCCAGGATCATTACCTACCCAGGGTCATCACCTACCAGGGATATCACCTACCCAGGGACATCACCTACCCAGAGTCAACACCTACTCAGGAACATCACCTACCCAGGGTCATTACCTACCCAGAGTCAACACCTACCCAGGACCATCACCTACCCAGGGTCATCACCTACCCAGGATCATCACCTACCCAGGATCATCACCTACCCAGGGTCATCACCTACCCAGGATCATTACCTACCCAGAGTAAACAACTACCCAGGAACATCACCTACCCAGGATCATCACCTACCCAGAGTCAACACCTACCCAGGAACATCACCTACACAGGGTCATCACCTACCCAGGGTCATCACCTACCCAGGATCATCACCTACCCAGGGTCATCACCTACCCAGGGTCATCACCTACCCAGGGACATCACCTACCCAGGGACATCTCCTACCCAGGGACCTAACCTACCCAGAGTCAACAACTACCCAGGAACATCACCTACCCAGGAACATCACCTACCCAGGGACATCACCTACCCAGGGACATCACCTACGCAGGGACATCACCTACCCAGGGTCATCACCCACCCAGGATCATCACCCTACCCAGGATCATCACCTACCCAGGATCATCACCTACCCAGGATCATCACCTACCCAGGGACATCACCTACCCAGAGTCAACACCTACCCAGGATCATCACCTGCCCAGGGTCATCACCTACCCAGGGTCATTACCTACCCAGGGACATCACCTACCCAGGGTCATCACCTACCCAGGGACACCACCCACCCAGGTACATCACCTACCCAGGGACATCACCTACCCAGGGTCATCACCTACCCAGGGTCATCACCTACCCAGGGTCATCACCTACCCAGGGTCATCACCTACCAAGGGTCATTACCTACCCAGGGACATCACCTACCCAGGGTCATTACCTACCCAAGGACATCACCTACCCAGAGTCAACAACCACCCAGGAACATCACCTACCCAGGAACATCAACTACCCAGGGACATCACCTACCCAGGGACATCACCTACCCAGGGACATCACCTACCCAGGGACATCACCTACCCAGGAACATCACGTACCAAGGGACATCACCTACCCAGAGTCATCACCTACCCAGGGACATCACCTACCCAGAGTCAACAACTACCCAGGAACATCACCTACCCAGAGTCAACACCTACCCAGGAACATCACCTACCCAGGGTCATTACCTACCCAGGGACATCACCTACCCAGGAACATCACCTACCCAGGATCATCACCTACCCAGGAACATCACCTACCCAGGATCATCACCTACCCAGGGACATCACCTACCCAGGAACATCACCTACCCAGGAACATCACCTACCCAGGATCATCACCTACCCAGGGACATCACCTACCCTGGGACATCACCTACCCAGAGTCAACAACTACCCAGGAACATCACCTACCCAGGGTCATTACCTACACAGGGTCATCACCTACCGAGGGTCATCACCCACCCAGGATCATCACCTACCCAGGGTCATCACATACCCAGGGTCATCACCCACCCAGGATCATCACCTACCCAGAATCAAAACCTACCCAGGGACATGACCTACCCAGGAACATACCTACCCAGGGTCATCACCTACCAGGGACATCACCTACCCAGAGTCAATAAGTACCCAGTAACATCACCTACCCAGGGTCATTACCTACCCAGAGTCAACACCTACCCAGGATCATCACCTACCCAGGGTCATCACCTACCCAGGATCATCACCTACCCAGGGTCATCACCTACCCAGGATCATTACCTACCCAGGATCATCACCTACATAGGGTCATCACCTACCCAGGAACATCACCTACCCAGGAACATCACCTACCAAGGATCATCACCTACCCAGGATCATCACCTACCCAGGGACATCAAGTACCCAGGAACATCACCTACCCAGGAACATCACCTAACCTGGGACATCACCTACCCAGAGTAAACAACTACCCAGGAACATCACCTACTCAGGATCATCACCTACCCAGGGACATCACCTACCCAGAGTCAACACCTACCCAGGATCACCACCTACCCAGGGTCATCACCTACCCAGGGACATCACCTACCCAGAGTCAACACCTACCCAGGATCATCACCTACCCAGGGTCAACACCTACCCAGGATCACCACCTACCCAGGGTCATCACCTACCCAGGGACATCACCTACCCAGAGTCATCACCTACCCAAGATCATCACCTACCCAGGGTCATCACCGACCCAGGGTCAGCACCCACCCAGGATCATCACCTACCCAGGATCATCACCTACCCAGGGACATCACCTACCCAGGAACATACCTACCCAGGGTCATCAGCTACCAGGGACATCACATGCGCAGAGTCAACACCTACCCCGGAACATCACCTACCCAGGGTATTACCTACCCAGAGTCAACACCTACCCTGGATCATCACCTACCCAGGGTCATCACCTACCCAGGATCATCACCTATCCAGGGTCATCACCTACCCAGGATCATTACCTACCCAGGATCATCACCTACCCAGGATAATCACCTACCCAGGGACATCACCTACCCAGGGACATCACCTACCCAGAGTCAACACCTACCCAGGATCATCACCTACCCTGGGTCATCACCTACCCAGGATCATTACCTACCCAGGATCATCACCTACCCAGGGACATTACCTACCCAGGAACATACCTACCCAGGGTCATCACCTACCAGGGACATCACCTACCCAGGGACATAACCTACCCAGAGTCAACACCTACCCAGGAACATCACCTACCCAGGGTCATTACCTACCCAGGGTCATCACCTACCCAGGGTCATCACCCACCCAGGATCATCACCTACCCAGGATCATACATATCCAGGGACATCACCTACCCAGGAACGTACCTACACAGGGTCATCACCTACCAGGGACATCACCTACTCAGAGTCAACACCTACCCAGGAACATCACCTACCCAGGGTCATTACCTACCCAGAGTCAACACATACCCAGGATCATCACCTACCCAGGGTTATCACCTACCCAGGATCATCACGTACCCACGGTCATCACTACCTACCCAGGATCATCACCTACCCAGGATCATCACCTACCGAGGGTCATCACCTACCCAGGGACATCACCTACCCAGGGTCATCACCTACCCAGGAACATCACCTACCAAGGATCATCACCCCTACCCAGGATCATCACCTACCCAGGGACATCAAGTACCCAGGAACATCACCTCACCCAGGACATCACCTAAGAACTGGGACATCACCTACCCAGGGTCATCACCTACCAGGGACATCACTTACCCAGAGTCAACAAGTACCCAGGAACATCACCTACCCAGGGTAATTACAGACCCAGAGTCAACACCTACCCAGGATCATCACCTATCCAGGGTCATCACCTACCCAGGATCATTACCTAACCAGGATCATGACCTACTCAGGGTCATCAGCTACCCAGGATCATTACCTACCCAGGGACATCACCTACCCAGGGTCATCACCTACCCAGGGACATCACCTACCCAGGGATATCACCTACCCAGAGTCAACACCTACCCAGGATCATCACCTACCCAGGGTCATCACCTACCCAGGAACATCACATACCCAAGGACATCACCTACCCAGGATCATCACCTACCCAGGGACATCACCTACCCAGGGACATCACCTACCCAAAGTCAACACTTACCCAGGATCATCACCTACCCAGGATCATTACCTACCCAGTATCATCACCTACCCAGGGACATCACCTACCCAGGAACATACCTACCCAGGGTCATCACCTACCAGGGACATCACCTACCCAGGGAAAATACCTACCCAGGGACATCACCTACCCAGAGTCAACACCTACCCAGGATCATCACCTACCCATGGTCATCACCCACCCAGGATCATTACCTACCCAGGATCATCACCTACCCAGGGACATCACCTACCCAGAGTCAACACCCACCCAGGATCACCACCTACCCAGGGTCATCACCTACCTAGGGACATCACCTACCCAGAGTCAACACCCACACAGGATCACCACCTACCAAGGGTCATCACCTACCCAGGGACTTGACCTACCCAGAGTCAACACCTACCCAGGATCATCACCTACCCAGGGTCAACACCTACCCAGGATCACCACCTACCCAGGGTCATCACCTACCCAGGGACATCACCTACCCACAGTCAACAACAACCCAGGATCATCACCTACCCAGGGTCATCACCTACCCAGGGTCATCACCCACCCAGGATCACCACCTACCCAGGGTCATCACCTACCCAGGGACATCACCTACCCAGAGTCAACACCTACCCAGGATCATCACCTACCCAGGGTCAACACCTACCCAGGATCATCACCTACCCTGGGTCATCTCCTACCCAGGGTCATCACCCACCCAGGATCATCACCTACCCAGGATCATCACATACCCAGGGACATCACCTACCCAAAAACATACCTACCCAGGGTCATCAGGTACCAGGGACATCACCTACGCAGAGTCAACACCTACCCAGGATCATCACCTACCCAGGGTCATCACCTACCCAGGATCATTAACTACCCAGGGTCATCACCTACCAGGGACATCACCTACCCAGGGACATCACCTACCCAGAGTCAACACCTACTCAGGAACATCACCTACCCAGGGTCATTACCTACCCAGAGTCAACACCTACCCAGGATCATCACCTACCCAGGGTCATCACCTACCCAGGATCATTACCTACCCAGGATCATCACCTACCCAGGATCATCACCTACCCAGGGTCATCACCTACCCAGGATCATCACCTACCCAGGGTCATCACCTACCCAGGGACATCACCTAACCAGGGACATCACCTACCCAAGGACCTCACCTACCCAGGATCATACCTACCCAGGGACATCATCTACCCAGGGACATCACCTACCCAGAGTCAACATCTACCCAGGATCATCACCTACCCAGGATCATTACCTACCCAGGATCATCACCTACCCAGGGACATCACCTACCCAGGAACATACCTACCCACGGTCATCACCTACCAGGGACATCACCTACCCAGGGACATCACCTACCCAGGAACATCACCTACCCAGGGACATCACCTACCCAGGGACATCACCTACCCAGGAACATCACCTACCCAGGGTCATTACCTACCCAGGGACATCACCTACCCAGGGTCATTACCTACCCAGGGACATCACCTACCCAGAGTCAACACCTACTCAGGAACATCACCTACCCAGGGTCATTACCTACCCAGAATCAACACCTACCCAGGATCATCACCTACCCAGGGTCATCACATACCCAGGATCATTACCTACCCAGGATCTTCACCTACCCAGGATCATCACCTACCCAGGGTCATCACCTACCCAGGATCATTACCTACCCAGGATCATCACCTACCCAGGGTCATCACCTACCCAGGGACATCACCTACCCAGGGACATCACCTACCCAAGGACATCACCTACCCAGGATCATCACCTACCCAGGGACATCACCTACCCAGGGACATCACCTACCCAGGGACATCACCTACCCAGGGACATCACCTACCCAGAGTCAACACCTACCCAGGATCATCACCTACCCAGGATCATTACCTACCCAGGATCATCACCTACCCAGGGACATCACCTACCCAGGAACATACCTACCCAGGGTCATCACCTACCAGGGACATCACCTACCCAGGGACATCACCTACCCAGGAACATCACCTACCCAGGGACATCACCTACCCAGGGACATCACCTACCCAGGAACATCACCTACCCAGGGTCATTACCTACCCAGGGACATCACCTACCCAGGGTCATTACCTACCCAGGGACATCACCTACCCAGAGTCAACACCTACCCAGGAACATCACCTACCTAGGGTCATTACCTACACATGGATATCACCTACCCAGGGACATCACCTACCCAGGGACATCTCCTACCCAGGGACCTCACCTACCCAGAGTCAACACCTACCCAGGAACATCACCTACCCAGGGTCATCACCCACCCAGGATCATCACCTACCCAGGAACATCCCCTACCCAGGGACATCACCTACCCAGGGACATCACCTACCCAGGGTCATCACCTACCCAAGGTCATCACCTAGCCAGGGACATCACCTACCCAGAGTCAACAACTACCCAGGAACATCACCTCCCCAGGGTCATTACCTATCCAGGGTCATCACCTACCCAGTGTCACCACCTACCCAGGAACATCACCTACCCAGGAACATCACATACCCAGGAACATCACCTACCCAGGAACATCACATTCCCAGGGTCACCACCTACCCAAGGACATCACCTACCCAGGAACATACCTACCCAGGGTCATCACCTACCCAGGATCATCTCGTAGCCAGGGACATCACCTACCCAGAGTCAACAACTACCCAGGAACATCACTTACCCAGGAACATCACCTACCCAGGGTCATTACCTACCCAAGGACATCACCTACCCAGAGTCAACAACTACCCAGGAACATCACCTCCCCAGGGTCATTACCTATCCAGGGTCATCACCTACCCAGGGTCACCACCTACCCAGGAACATCACCTACCCAGAAACATCACATACCCAGGAACATCACCTACCCAGGAACATCACATTCCCAGGGTCACCACCTACCCAATGACATCACCTACCCAGGAACATACCTACCCAGGGTCATCACCTACCCAGGGTCATCACGTAGCCAGGGACATCACCTACCCAGGAACATCACCTACCCAGAGTCAACACCCACTCAGGATCACCACCTACCCAGGGTCATCACCTACCCAGGGTCAACACCTACCCAGGATCACCACCTACCCAGGGTCATCACCTACCCAGGGTCAACACCTACCCAGGATCACCACCTACCCAGGGTCATCACCTACCCAGGGACATCACCTACCCAGAGTCAACACCCACACAGGATCACCACCTACCAAGGGTCATCACCTACCCAGGGACTTGACCTACCCAGAGTCAACACCTACCCAGGATCATCACCTACCCAGGGTCAACACCTACCCAGGATCACCACCTACCCAGGGTCATCACCTACCCAGGGACATCACCTACCCACAGTCAACAACAACCCAGGATCATCACCTACCCAGGGTCATCACCTACCCAGGGTCATCACCCACCCAGGATCACCACCTACCCAGGGTCATCACCTACCCAGGGACATCACCTACCCAGAGTCAACACCTACCCAGGATCATCACCTACCCAGGGTCAACACCTACCCAGGATCATCACCTACCCTGGGTCATCTCCTACCCAGGGTCATCACCCACCCAGGATCATCACCTACCCAGGATCATCACATACCCAGGGACATCACCTACCCAAAAACATACCTACCCAGGGTCATCAGGTACCAGGGACATCACCTACGCAGAGTCAACACCTACCCAGGATCATCACCTACCCAGGGTCATCACCTACCCAGGATCATTAACTACCCAGGGTCATCACCTACCAGGGACATCACCTACCCAGGGACATCACCTACCCAGAGTCAACACCTACTCAGGAACATCACCTACCCAGGGTCATTACCTACCCAGAGTCAACACCTACCCAGGATCATCACCTACCCAGGGTCATCACCTACCCAGGATCATTACCTAACCAGGATCATCACCTAACCAGGATCATCACCTACCCAGGGTCATCACCTACCCAGGATCATCACCTACCCAGGGTCATCACCTACCCAGGGACATCACCTAACCAGGGACATCACCTACCCAAGGACCTCACCTACCCAGGATCATACCTACCCAGGGACATCATCTACCCAGGGACATCACCTACCCAGAGTCAACATCTACCCAGGATCATCACCTACCCAGGATCATTACCTACCCAGGATCATCACCTACCCAGGGACATCACCTACCCAGGAACATACCTACCCACGGTCATCACCTACCAGGGACATCACCTACCCAGGGACATCATCTACCCAGGAACATCACCTACCCAGGGACATCACCTACCCAGGGACATCACCTACCCAGGAACATCACCTACCCAGGGTCATTACCTACCCAGGGACATCACCTACTCAGGGTCATTACCTACCCAGGGACATCACCTACCCAGAGTCAACACCTACTCAGGAACATCACCTACCCAGGGTCATTACCTACCCAGAATCAACACCTACCCAGGATCATCACCTACCCAGGGTCATCACATACCCAGGATCATTACCTACCCAGGATCTTCACCTACCCAGGATCATCACCTACCCAGGGTCATCACCTACCCAGGATCATTACCTACCCAGGATCATCACCTACCCAGGGTCATCACCTACCCAGGGACATCACCTACCCAGGGACATCACCTACCCAAGGACATCACCTACCCAGGATCATCACCTACCCAGGGACATCACCTACCCAGGGACATCACCTACCCAGGGACATCACCTACCCAGGGACATCACCTACCCAGAGTCAACACCTACCCAGGATCATCACCTACCCAGGATCATTACCTACCCAGGATCATCACCTACCCAGGGACATCACCTACCCAGGAACATACCTACCCAGGGTCATCACCTACCAGGGACATCACCTACCCAGGGACATCACCTACCCAGGAACATCACCTACCCAGGGACATCACCTACCCAGGGACATCACCTACCCAGGAACATCACCTACCCAGGGTCATTACCTACCCAGGGACATCACCTACCCAGGGTCATTACCTACCCAGGGACATCACCTACCCAGAGTCAACACCTACCCAGGAACATCACCTACCTAGGGTCATTACCTACACATGGATATCACCTACCCAGGGACATCACCTACCCAGGGACATCTCCTACCCAGGGACCTCACCTACCCAGAGTCAACACCTACCCAGGAACATCACCTACCCAGGGTCATCACCCACCCAGGATCATCACCTACCCAGGAACATCCCCTACCCAGGGACATCACCTACCCAGGGACATCACCTACCCAGGGTCATCACCTACCCAAGGTCATCACCTAGCCAGGGACATCACCTACCCAGAGTCAACAACTACCCAGGAACATCACCTCCCCAGGGTCATTACCTATCCAGGGTCATCACCTACCCAGTGTCACCACCTACCCAGGAACATCACCTACCCAGGAACATCACATACCCAGGAACATCACCTACCCAGGAACATCACATTCCCAGGGTCACCACCTACCCAAGGACATCACCTACCCAGGAACATACCTACCCAGGGTCATCACCTACCCAGGATCATCTCGTAGCCAGGGACATCACCTACCCAGAGTCAACAACTACCCAGGAACATCACTTACCCAGGAACATCACCTACCCAGGGTCATTACCTACCCAAGGACATCACCTACCCAGAGTCAACAACTACCCAGGAACATCACCTCCCCAGGGTCATTACCTATCCAGGGTCATCACCTACCCAGGGTCACCACCTACCCAGGAACATCACCTACCCAGAAACATCACATACCCAGGAACATCACCTACCCAGGAACATCACATTCCCAGGGTCACCACCTACCCAATGACATCACCTACCCAGGAACATACCTACCCAGGGTCATCACCTACCCAGGGTCATCACGTAGCCAGGGACATCACCTACCCAGGAACATCACCTACCCAGAGTCAACACCCACTCAGGATCACCACCTACCCAGGGTCATCACCTACCCAGGGTCAACACCTACCCAGGATCACCACCTACCCAGGGTCATCACCTACCCAGGGTCAACACCTACCCAGGATCACCACCTACCCAGGGTCATCACCTACCCAGGGACATCACCTACCCAGAGTCAACAACAACCCAGGATCATCACCTACCCAGGGTCATCACCTACCCAGGGTCATCACCCACCCAGGATCACCACCTACCCAGGGTCATCACCTACCCAGGGACATCACCTACCCAGAGTCAACACCTACCCAGGATCATCACCTACCCAGGTCAACACCTACCCAGGGTCACCACCTACCCAGGGTCATCACCTACCCAGGGACATCACCTACCCAGAGTCATCACCTACCCAGGATCATCACCTACCCTGGGTCATCACCTACCCAGGGTCATCACCCACCCAGGATCATCACCTACCCAGGATCATCACCTACCCAGGGACATCACCTACCCAAAAACATACCTACCCAGGGTCATCAGCTACCAGGGACATCACCTTTGCAGAGTCAACACCTACCCAAGATCATCACCTACCCAGGGTCATCACCTACCCAGGATCATTAACTACCCAGGGTCATCACCTACCAGGGACATCACCTACCCAGGACATCACCTACCCAGAGTCAACACCTACTCAGGAACATCACCTACCCAGGGTCATTACCTACCCATAGTCAACACCTACCCAGGGTCATCACATACCCAGGATCATTACCTACCCAGGATCATCACCTACCCAGGATCATCACCTACCCAGGGTCATCACCTACCCAGGTCATTACCTACCCAGGATCATCACCTACCCAGGGTCATCACCTACCAGGGACATCACCTACCCAGGGACATCACCTACCCAAGGACATCACCTACCCAGGATCATCACCTACCCAGGGACATCACCTACCCAGGGACATCACCTACCCAGAGTCAACATCTACCCAGGATCATTACCTACCCAGGATCATCACCTACCCAGGATCATCACCTACCCAGGGACATCACCTACCCAGGGACATCACCTACCCAGGGACATCACATACCCAGGGTCATCACGTAGCCAGGGACATCACCTACCCAGAGTCAACAACTACCCAGGAACATCACCTCCCCGGGTCATTACCTATCCAGGGTCATCACCTACCCAGGGTCACCACCTACCCAGGAACATCACCTACCCAGGAACATCACATACCCAGGAACATCACCTACCCAGGAACATCACATTCCCAGGGTCACCACCTACCCAAGGACATCACCTACCCAGGAACATACCTACCCAGGGTCATCATCTACCCAGGGTCATCACGTAGCCAGGGACATCACCTACCCAGAGTCAACAACTACCCAGGAACATCACTTACCCAGGAACATCACCTACCCAGGGTCATTACCTACCCAAGGACATCACCTACCCAGAGTCAACAACTACCCAGGAACATCACCTACCCAGGAACATCACCTACCCAGGGACATCACCTACCCAGGAACATCACCTACCCAGGGACATCACCTACCCAGGGTCATCACCTACCCAGGGTCATCACCTACCCATAGTCAACAACTACCCAGGAACATCACCTACCAAGAGTCAACACCTACCCAGGAACATCACCTACCCAGAGTCAACACCTACCCAGGAACATCAGCTACCCAGGAACATCAGCTACCCAAGAACATCACCTACCCAGGGTCATTACCTACCCAAGGACGTCACCTACCCAGAGTGAACAACTACCCAGGAACTTCACCTACCCAGGAACATCACCTACCCAGGGACATCACCTACCCAGGAACATCACCTACCCAGGGACATCACCTACCCAGGGACATCACCTACCCAGAGTCAACACCTACTCAGGAACATCACCTACCCAGGGTCATTACCTACCCAGAGTCAACACCTACCCAGGATCATCACCTACCCAGGATCATCACCTACCCCGGGACATCACCTACCCAGGAACATCACCTACCCAGGTTCATCACCTACCCAGGATCATTACCTACCCAGGATCATCACCTACCCAGGATCATCACCTACCCAGGGTCATCACCTACCCAGGATCATTACCTACCCTGGATCATCACCTACCCAGGATCATCACCTACCCAGGGTCATCACCTACCCAGGATCATTACCTACCCAGGATCATCACCTACCCAGGAACATACCTACCCAGGGTCATCACCTACCAGGGACATCACCTACCCAGGGACATCATCTACCCAGGGACATCACCTACCCAGGAACATCACCTACCCAGGGTCATTACCTACCCAGGGACATCACCTACCCAGGGTCATTACCTACCCACGACATCACCTACCCAGAGTCAACACCTACCCAGGAACATCACCTACCTAGGGTCATTACCTACACATGGACATCACCTACCCAGGGACATCACCTACCCAGGGACATCTCCTACCCAGGGACCTCACCTACCCAGAGTCAACACCTACCCAGGAACATCACCTACCCAGGAACATCACATTCCCAGGGTCACCACCTACCCAAGGACATCACCTACCCAGGAACATACCTACCCAGGGTCATCACCTACCCAGCGTCATCACGTAGCCAGGGATATCACCTACCCAGAGTCAACACCTACCCAGGAACATCACCTACCCAGGGTCATTACCTACCCAAGGACATCACCTACCCAGAGTCAACAACTACCCAGGAACATCACCTACCCAGGAACATCACCTACCCAGGAACATCACCTACCCAGGGACATCACGTACCCAGGGTCATCACCTACCCAGGGTCATCACCTACCCGTATTCAACAACTACCCAGGAACCTCACCTACCCAGAGTCAACACCCACCCAGGAACATCACCTACCCAGGGTCATTACCTACCCAGGGACATCACCTACCCAGAGTCAACACCTACCCAGGAACATCAGCTACCCAGGAACATCAGCTACCCAAGAACATCACCTACCCAGGGTCATTACCTACCCAAGGACGTCACCTACCCAGAGTGAACAACTACCCAGGAACTTCACCTACCCAGGAACATCACCTACCCAGGGACATCACCTACCCAGGAACATCACCTACCCAGGGACATCCCCTACCCAGGGACATCACCTACCCAGGGACATCACCTACCCAGGAACATCACCTACCCAGGGACATCACCTACCCAGGGTCATCACCTACCCAGGGTCATTATGTACCCAGAGTCAACAACTACCCAGGAACATCACCTACCCAGAGTCAACACCTACCCATGAACATCACCTACCCAGGGTCATTACCTACCCAGGGACATCACCTACCCAGGATCATCACCTACCCAGGATCATTACCTACCCAGGATCATTACCTACCCAGGGACATCACCTACCCAGAGTCAACACCTACCCAGGATCACCACCTACCCAGGATCATCACCTACCCCGGGACATCACCTACCCAGGAACATCACCTACCCAGGTTCATCACCTACCCAGGATCATCACCTACCCAGGGACATCACCTACTCAGGAACATCACCTACCCAGGAACATCACCTATCCAGGGACCTCACCTACCCAGGAACATCACCTACCCAGGGTCATCACCTACCCAGAGTCTACAACTACCCAGGAACATCACCTACCCAGAGTCAACACCTACCCAGGAACATCACCTACTCAGGGACATCACCTACCCAGGAACATCACCTACCCAGGGACATCACCTACCCAGGAACATCACCTGCCCAGGATCCTCACCTACCCAGGGTCATCACCTACCCAGGAACATCACCTACCCAGGGACATCACCTACCCAGGAACATCACCTACCCAGGAACATCACCTACCCAGGGTCAACACCTACCCAGGAACATCACCTACCCAGGGTCATTACCTACCCAGGGTCATCACCTATCCAGAGTCAACACCTACCCAGGATTACCACCTACCCAGGAACATCACATACCCAGGGTCATCACCTATCCAGGAACATACCTACCCAGGGTTATCACCTACACAAGGTCACCACCTACCCAGGAACATCACCTACCCAGGAACATCACATACCCAAGGACATCACCTACCCAGGAACATACCTACCCAGGAACATCACCTACCCAGGGTCATCACCTACCCAGGATCATTACCTACCCAGGATCATCACCTACCCAGAAACATCACCTAACCAGGAACATCACTTACTCAGGGATACTACCTACCCAGGGTTATCACCTACCCAGGGTTATCACCCTCTAGGGTCATTACCTACCAGGGACATCACCTACCAGGGGTCATCACCTATCAGGGGATATTACTTACCATGGTCATCACCTACCATGGTCATTACCTACCAGGTGTCGTCACCTACCAAGGGCCATCACCTATCCTGGTGTTGCTCTGTGGCATGGCTGTGGGGAGGTTCTGCTTTAGAACCCTTTGGAGGCTCTTGGATTCTGGGATGAGGTCCTCACACAGCTACATCACACACCAGTTAGTGAAGGTCGACTTCACGTGTCCGTGTGGCTTGGCCAGGGTGCCATATGTACAGGCAAATACCATCCCTGTGAGTATGCCTTAGTTGAGGCTGACATCTCACAGCTGACTCCACAGGGAGGGTGGTCTTCATCCCAACCACCGAAGGCCTGGATAGAGCACAGATCTGCTGCAGAGCCTGAAGGAATTCTGGGCTGCCAGGCTGTGACCACCTATGGCTCTGCTGGACTGTCTCGCCCTGTAGGTTGGAGGCTGGCCAGCCTCCACCATCACCGGAGCCAGGTCTTTTAAACAGATCTGTTTACAGTTGCCTCTCAGAACATGAGGGGGAAATGGGACCAAGACCCCCAGGGACGCCCAGGTCTGCAGAGGCCCCAGTGGCTCACATAGATGGTGGAGCGTTTACGCGCTTAGTATTGGGCTGTACCCTCATCTCCTTGCCTGCGGAGCTGGTGCAGAGCGTCCACTCTCCCTGAGTGGCCAAGGGGATAAGGAGTGTAGCCCCAGTGAGTGCACTGAGAGCGCTACCTGGCCTTCCCCCTGGTCTCCAGAGCATCCCCAGCACACGTACGTGCTGTGCAAGAAGTGGCTGGACCTCAGGGACGGTGGGCAGGAAGAGTCGGTGTCTGTTCAGTCCCACAGACGTCATTTTGAGGGAAGTATTTTCTCTCCCTGGTTGGCTGACTCTGGCCATGGACCATGGATGGAAGGGCCAGCTGCACTCCTTGTGGGCTCTACTCTGGAGTAACTTGGGGCATGGTGTCATTCACAAATGTTGCAGTTTCTCTCAGAATGAGCTGGGCGACAGACCCGCATGGCCGTGAGACAGCAGGATCCAAATGGCACCTGCTGGCTTGCAGCTTGTGACCCTGGCTTCTGGCAGCGGGGGGGGGGGCAGTGCTGTCCCCATGGCATTCGCTGCTGGCAGTGGTCGGCACGGTCCCCAGGCCACTCTCAGAGGGCCAGCATCTCTACCTCACTTCGCCTGAGATCAGTTCTTTCCAAAGCCCATGCCAGTGAGTGGTGGGTCTGGATCCTGGTGTGCACTGTGTGCTGTGTGCCTGCCACCTCCCCGCTGGTCAGTCGCACGTCCTTTCTCCCTTCCCGCCGCTGCTGAGGGAGATGGGAGTTAACGTCAGGGGTTCTGTGATGTGCGCCTGACTGCAGTTGATCTTGTAGTCCGTTTATCAACAGATCTCCAATGTGTTCTGTAACCAATGAAGAAACTAAAAGGTGGTACAGAAAGCATACTGGGTTTGAGGGACAGTCCACCCCTGTCTACAGGTGGGCTGGATGCACCAGGAGTGATGCGGCTGAGCTGCCCTTGGGTGGCAGGGGTGGCGGGAAGCTCCTGGGCAGCTCGGGCTGTACTCGGGTGCTGTGTGGGCACCATCATGTGGGTGTCCTCATTAGCCTTGTGGCACAGGATGCTTTTAGACTGAAAACGCACTGGGGTGATTCAGAGTGACAGAGATCTTCGAGTCCCGCTGGGAGGAGCCCTGACCTCTGCGGCATTGGGAGGCGGGGCCGCAGCACCTCCCTGCTCTGCCCGGAGGGAGCGCAGCACCTGGCGCATCTGTCTGCCTTGGTTGGTCCTAGACGTTTGGAGGAGTTTAAGGAAAGACTGTCCAACAGGCCAGTCACCTGTAGGCGGAAAGGAGCACCTGAGTCCCTGAGGCCTGGCGTGCAGCAAGTGCTTCAGGAGCTCCTTGGCCCATGTCGGCCTCTGACTTCACCAGCCGCCCAGTTTCCTGTGGCTGTTGCAACAGTGCCACGGACCCGGAGCCTGGCTCAGCAGAGCCGTGCCGGTTCGGGGTGCAGAGCCTAGGAGGGGGCGAGGAGGCATCAGCAGGGCTGGCTCCTCCTGAGGCTGTGGGGACAATCTGCCTCAGGCTGGCCCCTGGCTTCTGGCAGCCTCAGGTGCTGCTTGGCTCGGCGATGGTGCTTCCCGGAGCCTTCCCATCACCTTGCCTCCACACCTGCCTGTCCTGCCCACATCTTGTCCTTCTGCAAGGACACAGTGCTGTGGGTCAGGGCCCACCCGAAGACCTCGTCATAGCTGTATCAACAGAACCCTGTTTACAAAGGAGGGCAGTTTATTGGTGTCTCCTCACACTGACCCTCCTTGATTCTCCAAGAAAGTTCAGAGAGGCTTAAGGAGGGTCTGGGGGCTGACCCTGCCACAGAACGCAGGACTCCTCAGGTGGGACGCTCCCTGGAGCAGGAGAGGGACCTGGGCTGGGGCCTGAGCAGCACCAGGATTTCTCCTCTGCTGTGAGGCGGGGTGACCACCTGGCGCCTTGGAGCCACGCCTGTCCCTCAGCAGGCCAGCGGTCATGCTGACATCGCAACCATGTGGCCATGCAGGCTGAAAGCCAGAGGACACGGCAAACAACACACGACCCTGTTGTTTTCTCAACCTTTCCATGAAGACTGCTTGAACAATCCCAGCTCTGGGGTTAAGCCCCAGAGAGTGGTCCTAGGGGGCCTGGGACCGAAACTGAAGTGCTGGTCAAGCGAGCAGGGTCAGCCCTGTTGCTGAGTTTGCGACCCTCTTGTCTGTGCTTAAAGCCGCCCGGGTGGGGTGCTTGGCTCCTGAAGCCCAGGAAAGCAACGAGGGAAGTGGGAGACCTTCAGAGTCGACCACATCCGTCCATTCAACAGCTTCGTCCTGCAAGCAATGTTTAGTGACACAGAAAGACGTCATGCTGCAGTTAATTAGAGAAGAATCAAATTGCAAAGAGCTTGGACTGCAAGACTCCACTTTGAAAAGCAGAATGCCCTTTACGCCAGGAGGGGAGGGGATGACTGAAGGCACGTGCTGGTGCGTCAGCCATGATGTGCTCACTAATCCTGAGATCAGGGTGATTTCCCTGTATTTCCGTTTATCTCAGCTTCTTGAATTTTTGCAACGAACATGAATTGCTTTGATAGCAAGAAAAAGGCCGGCTTTCTTTTAACATATACGGATGACAAGTTCGAAAGTAAGTCTCACAGACCTGGAGGACAGAATCCTAAGGTGAAGGAGCAGGGTGCGTGAGCTCTCCAACTGACACGGAGCTCGAGACCCCAAGCGCCCGAGTTCCTTCCCAGTAGGTGAGGCAACCCTAGTGTCCAGGCTCCGTGGTCTGGCTTGAATGGAACTTCTGCGGGAGGGACATGACCTTCAGACTCAAGGACGAACCTTTGGGGAGCTGCCCAGGAAGCCGCGGAACCCAGTCTGTAACCTGGTCGGCCGTTCCTGGGGTCTTTCCCGAGACAATCCTTCTAACCACCAAAAATATTCCAGTAAGATGGTCCCCGGCAGGGCGCAGCTGGAGGCAGCTCAGTAGTCCATAGAGGAGGAGAGGGACGTTGACTCTGGAGAATGCGTGAGACAGTGCCACCGCCGCTGTCCAAGGAGGGCTGCAGGTGGAAGTCGCCGCGACCCTGTGAGCAGGAAGTTATTCGGTGTTTCCTGAATCCTCCCAGCCCAGTCTCCCCCCGCCCTGTCTAACGGGGCTTGTGCAGTTGCTGTGAGTGTGAGCAGGTCCCAGGGAGGAGGCGTAACTTGCCCAAGCCAGCACTGTCCTGTGGAAGGAGGCCACAGCTGGGACCCTGGCCCTGGAGGACCGTCGAGGAGACTGACCTCCTGGAGCCTCTTTTCTCCTGCTTTGGGGGAGTGGCCTGTTGGGAGCTGTGCGCATGCGAGGGATTACCCCCCAATAAAAATCAAACGAGCGAGGGAAACCTGGGTGGAAAGAGGCCGAATCATCTGTGCTCTTATCTGGATGGTATTATGGGATTGTTCTGTCTTTTCTGCTTTTCAAAATATATGTGAACCTAAAATATTTTTAAAAATAATTTAAGAAAAAAATCCAAATTCATACATTTCTGTTCTTCCCAAGTAATGAAGTTCTCACGGGGCTACTCAACTGTGTGGCCAACTCAAATCTGTCGAGGAGTGTCCTGAATGAAGTCCAGGGGACCCAGCTCACGTAGCCTGGGGGAGGACCCCGTCACCATCCTCTGTAAAGCTTGTGCCAGCTGGGCCTGCATCCTGGAGAGGCAGCCCAGTGCCCAGGAGGAGGGCTGGCACAGGCGTTTGCCGCCCGTGCCGAGTGTGTGAAAGCCCACTGTGCAGAATCCCTTCCCGAGAACCCCGAGTTCACACGAACATTGGTGAAGGGGGTTCGTGGAAAAGCAGCTGGGTGTTCATAGCGTTGACTGTACAGCATGGACTGCCTGGCGAGCCTGTGGCCCTGGGCAGATGTAACCAGGCCGTGTATGGACAGCAGGAGAGCCAACAAGATTGCACAGAGGACGGCCAGTCACACGCACGACAGAGCCTGGGGACTTGTAGTCGCTGGAGTGCAGAGCTAGGCGGAGGGTGGAGGAGCAAGGTCTGCAGCGTCAGCGGGTGAAGGGCAGCCTGGGGCCACAGCGTGACCGCATGGCCTGCATGACCCGCATGACTGACGACTTCTTGTTTCGGCCTCTGCTCCAGGTGTGTGACATTGTGCACCATGACTGCTTCTCGCCAGTGCCACCTACCCCAATCCTGTACCCACAGTGAGCGTCTGCCACTCCCAAGCCCAGAGAGGTCGACTTGCTGAGGGGAGATGCGGGCTCTGGTGTAGACATGGGTAGGGATTAGAAGGGGCTTTTTTGTTAAGTAACCAAGGGAGCTCCAGCTCTGCTGGCTGGTGACGTGGACCTGCCCCTGTTCACTCGGCACCTGTTTTCCCACCTCTATGTGGGGTATCAGTGCTCTCAGGCTACACTCGCCTTCCCTGGAATGCAAAGACAACAGCTGCCCAGGGCTTCGCTCTTACACAACAGGTGCGAGGGCCCAGGAAGGTGTTCTAGTGCCAGTTCCCTGGGATTAGCTCTGGCACCTGTCACTTATGTCCCCAGATGGTGCTTAAGCGATCTGAAATTCTTCTGAGAGTTCCAAAGTAGCAAAGAAAAGCTTTCCTGATAAGCCTTGGACACACACTGCCCCAAACCACCGGACTGTGGGCAGAGCCCAGGGACTCAGCTCTGCAGGACTAGGATGCACTGGGTGTCTCCCGCGTGCCTGCCAGGGCTGCTTCTCCCAGCCGCCCACCCTCCCTCTCTGTGAGCCCTGAGCTCTTTCCAGAGGGGACGGGGGCTCAGACTGGCTGCTGGGCACTGCGCCTACACACCTCCCTCTAGAAGCCATTGCCCACCACTGCCCATGGAAAGCGGGGCTCCCCTGGTGGCTGGAGAGCTTCCAGAGTGAGGGATGCTGAAGGTCGGCACCGTGGAGTCTCAGCATGCTTCAGTGGGCCAGGGGAGGTGAGGAGCAGGCGGAGGCGATGAAATCGGACTGACAGCTCATCACTGTGCTCTCTGGGGGCTCCCACAGCCGAGCCAGAGGACCTGGCTGCTTCCAGGTCCCTCTTTGGCTCTGAACTGCATCTCCAGGCATTAGCAGAGCAGGGGAGAGGGCTCGGGGGCTGCCTCCATGCCACTGGAGCCTGGTACTCAGAATCAGAGAGGGCAGGCCCAGGCCAGGTGTAGACCTGCCCTGGTGTTGACCCTCCACTGGGCAGGGACAAAGCAAGTGAACAGTGCCTGGAATTTCAGAGACGGTCAGAGGCAGCACTTCCAGGAGCTGGGTGAGCAGTGTCTGGGCTGATTTCCTCCATCTGTTGCTCCCAAGGCACACCAAGCCCCTAGGTGGTGCTTCCACCCCTCCTGGGCACCCTGTCACTCCAGGCCCCTCGACTCGGGATTCAGGACACCCCTTCCCCTACACACACCATCCCTTGTGTGGCCATGACCTGGGAGTGCTCTGGATGCTGGCTCCTCCAGGGACAGATGGAGCACCTAGTCAGGGCACAGTGAGCCCCAGGGATCACGGGGTCGGCAGAGGCTCAGCGGCACACAGACGGGGGTCAGAGCAGCCGCCCCTCTGATAGCCAGCCCAAGCCTGCTCCCGGTTCACCCCAGCAAAGTGCCTTCCTGGGGCCGCTGTGGGCCTGCCTGGGGGCAGGGAGGACCAGGAACGGTGTGTGGCCCTGTGCAGGAGAGTTCCCCATTCCCCACGTCTGTGACTGTGCTTCCCGTCACAAGAGGTCAGGGCCCTCTAGGCTGTGGTCCAGAGGCGTGTCCGTTCCTGCTGCCTGTAGTGAACAGGACACTGAAGGGTGGCGGTCAGCCTCTGTTCTGCAGGTGCCCTCCTGCCCTACCTTAGGGAGGACAAGACAAGCGGGTCCCGGGGTGTGGGAATCGGTCCTTCCACGCAGTGAACAGAGTTCTGAGGCACTGCTTCTGTCTGGCAGAAGATGTTAAGGAAAGTTTCCCTGATTTAAGCAACAATGGAAATGATCTAACACATTTCTGGTTTGTAAGGCGCTTGGGTTCATAAAAAGAAGTGCTTTTTCATGAACCATTCAACAGCTAGAACCATCAGACAGATCATTCTGGCTGGTACTTGGGAGAAAGGATGGGAGAGAGAAGAGGGAGACAGAGAGGGAAGAGGAATAAAAACTAGAGCAAGACCGAAACTGGAGAGAGGCCCATGGGGCCATATTGGAGGTGCAGCAGAGGCTGTGGGTGGCCCTGGGCCACAGGGCTGGCCCTCCTGGGAGGCACGCACAGCACAAAGGCTTTCCTGACCTCATCGGCTGACCTGCCAGTCTCTGGACGCCCCTGCACACGCAGCCTCCTCCTGCTGGGCGTTCAGGTTGACCTCTAGTCCGAGTGCTGGAGAAACAAGTGGCATGGGCTACTTTGTTGATTCTACAGTAAGACGTTCTCATTTCCCAAAAATCTCAGCATAAAGAGAAGCACAACGGACCCGTGTTCAACTGGGGCCTCCACCCTCCGGGTCGCTGAAGGCTTCTTGGGGACTGACATTCCAGTCTTTTCGACGTGTGGACGTAAAGACGAGTGCAGGTGTGCAGCCTGGCGTGTGTCAGGTGTGCAGCCCCGGTGTGTGCCAGGCGTGCAGCCCCGGCGCGTGCCAGGCGTGCAGCCCCGGCGTGTGCCAGGTGTGTGCCAGGTGTGCAGCCTGGCGTGTGCCAGATGTGCAGCCTGGTGTGTGCCAGATGTGCAGCCTGGTGTGTGCATGGAGCCCTCTGTGCCCTCTCACTGCCGTTCTTTAACTAAGTCAAGGCCTGAGACGGGCTCTAGTCCTCCTCTCCTGGCTGCTCTCCTGTCTGTGGGGGCCTCCCTGCAGGCTGCCTCCGTGGCTTCCACTGCCCTCTGCCTCCGAGCATGTTGTGGCCAGGTGCCACTCCCCACCTTACTCTCCACTTGAGATCCTTCACTCCTTGCTGCTCAGCCACCCATCCACCAGGTCTTGGTCATCCCCAGATCCTGTCCTCAACCCCTCCCCAGACATTTGCTAGAGGCTCCCAGAAGTACCTCCGGGGCTTCCACCTCCTCACAGCAGGGCTGACCCACCTTAGCTCCAATGTTTGCACTAGCCAGTGGTGGGTCTGAACCCAATGAGGCCACATCCACCACCACCAACCCAGCCCTGGAGATTCCTGCCTGTCAAAAGGACAAGCCCCTGAGGCTGGTGGGATCAGGACTAGGGGTCCATTGCATTGACCAGGCTGTGTCTGAGACGAGGGAGTGTGTTCAGTCCGGCTCCATGCAGAGCTGGTGTCACTGTCCCTGGAGGAAGAGGACACATGGGGAAGGCTCCATGCAGAGCTGGTGTCACTGTACCCAGGAGTAAGACACCTGGGGAAGGCTCCATGCAGAGCTGGTGTCACTGTCCCTAAGGAGGAAGACACCTGGGGAAGGCTCCATGCAGAGCTGGTGTCACTGTCCCTAGAGGAGGAAGAAGACACCTGGGAAGGCTTCATACAGAGCTGGTGTCACTGTTCCGTGGAGGAAGACACCTGGGAAAGCTCCATGCAGAGCTGGTGTCACTGTCCCCAGGAGGAAGACACCTGGTTAGGCTCAATGCAGATCTGGTGTCCCTGTCCCTAGAGAAGGAAGAAGACGCCTGAGCAAGGCTCCAAGCACAGTTGGTGTCCCTGTCCCTTGGAGGAAGACACCTGGGGAGGCTACATGCAGATCTCAGAGTCACTGTCCCTAGAAGAGGAAGAAGATACCTTGAGATGGCTCCATGCAGACCTGGTGTTACTGTCCCCAGGAAGAAGAAGACACCTGGGAAGGCTCCATGCAGAGCTGATGTCCCTGTCCCTAGAGGAGGAAGAAGATGCCTGGTGAAGAATCCTTGCAGAGCTGGTGTCATTGTCCCCTGGAGGAAGACACCTGGGGAAGGCTCCATGCAGAGCATTTGTCACTGTCCCTAGAGGAGGAAGAAGATGCCTGGGGAAGGCTCCATGCAGAGCTGGTGTCAGTGTCCCCTGGAGGAAGAAGACACCTGGGGAGGCTACATGCAGATCTCGGTGTCACTGTCCCTAGAGGTGGAAGACACCTGGGGAGGCTCCATGGGGAGCTGGTGTCACTGTCCCCAGGAGGAAGAAGACACCTGGGGAAGGCTCCATGCAGAGCTGGTGTTCCTGCCCCTAGAGGAGGAAAAAGACGCCTGGGAAGGTTCCATGCAGATCGGGGTGTCACTGTCCCAGGAGGAACAAGATGAAGGGAAGGCTCCATGGAAGACTGGCTGTCACTGTCTCCAGGAGGAAGACACCTGGTGACGGCTACATGCAGAGCTGGTGTCCCTGTCCCTAGAGGAGGAAGAAGACACCTGTGGAAATTTCCATGCAGAGCTGGTGTCACTGTCCCTAGAGGAGGGAGAAGACATCTGGGAAGGCTCCATGCACATCTGGTGTCCCTGTCTCTAAAGTAGGAAGACTCCTGGGGAGGCTCCATGCAGAGCTGATGTCCTGTCCCTAGAGGAGGAAGAAGACGCCTGGGGAAGGCTCCAGGCCGAGCTGGTGTCACTGTCCCCTGGAGGAAGACACCTGGGGAGGCTACATACAGATCTTGGTGTCACTGTCCCTAGAGGAGGAAGAAGACACGAGGTGACGGCTTCAAGCAGAGCTGGTGTCACTGTCCCCAGGAGGAAGAAGACACCTGGGGAAGGCTCCATGTAGAGTTGGTGTCACTGTCCCCTGGAGGAAGACAGCTGGCAAAGGCTCCATGCAGAGCTGGTGTCCCTGTCCCTAGAGGAGGAATACACTTGGGAAAGCTCCATGGAGATCTGGGTGTCACTGTCCCTAAAGGAGGAAGACACCTGCAAAGGCTCCATGCAGAGCTGGGATCACTGTCCCCTGTAAGAAGACCCCTGGTGAAGGCACCATGCAGAGCTGGTGTCACTGTCTCTAGAGGAAGAAGACACCTGGGACGGCTCCATGCAGAACTGGGTGTCCCTGATTCTAGAGGAGGAAGAAGACGCCTGGGAAGGCTCCATGCAGATCTGGATGTCACTGTCCCCAGATGAAGACGCTGGTGACGGCTCCACGCATAGTTGATATTCTGTCCCTAGAGGAGGAAGAAGATGCCTGGGGAAGGCTCCATGCAGAGCTGGTGTCACTGTCCCTAGAGGTAGAAGACACCTGGGAAGGCTGCATGCAGAGCTGGTGTCACTGTCCCTAGAGGAGGAAGACGCCTGGTGAAGAATCCTTGCAGAGCTGGTGTCATTGTCTCTAGGGGAGGAAGACGCCTGGGAAGGCTCCATGTAGATCTGGGTGTCACGGTCCCAGGAGGAACAAGACACTTGGGAAGGCTCCATGGAAGACTGGGTGTCATTGTCCCCAGGAGGAAGACGCCTGGGAAGGCTCCATGCAGATCTCAGTGTCACTGTCCCCATGAGGAAGAAGACACCTGGGATGGCTCCATGCAGAGTGGTGTCACTGTCCCTAGAGGAAGATGACGCCTGGGAAGGCTCCATGCAGAACTGGTGTCACTGTCCCCAGGAGGAAGAAGATGCCTGGGAAGGCCTACACACATCACTATGTCCCTGACTTTCTTTTCCGAGGGTGAACACAGAGGTTCCTACCCTTCTTGCTCCTTTGAGCTTCTTACCTCAAGTCATCTCACATCTGAGGGGGTTTTGCGGCAACAGGCACGCGGCTACAAGCCAGGGAGGGCCAGCAGGAGAGCCGGCTGTGGAAACCGCCTGGGGAGTGGCTTGCCACCTCTGTAAATTCGTCTTGGTCCAGTGTCCATCCCACCTGCTGGAGCAGGTATCGTCCCTTGAGTTCTCCCTTCCCTTCCCCTGTGGGATGGCCCTGTCCATGCCATGGCACCTAGCTACCATGGACATGGCCACTGGCCTAAGTCAGAGCCAGCCCAGTCCAACGTGTGGAGTTTATTTGCTCAGGTTTTATGATGAGCAAGGCTGGTACACGTCAGCTCCCCTGGGCGCTGAGTGAAAGAAATAAACCCCCATAAAAACAGCTGGTTTCCTGCAGCACAGAGAAAGCCACTGATGCTGGACAGAATGGGACCAGAGGCAGAGGTGGTGCTTGTGACGGAGGAAGGATGGAGAAGACCCTGAGCTGCAGGGAGCAGGCAGAACAAGCCCTGGAGCAGCCTGGCACCCAGGCCAGAGGGTCAGACAGAGGACTGTGTGTGTCCTCAGTGAGGTCCCCTGGCTGGATGCAGACACCTGCTCCTCAGTCGCGACAGGAACCCCACAGGAGTGAATGGAAGCGCTTCAGTGGCTCCGCCCCGTGGCACCTGAGCTGTTGTGTCTGACCAGGTCAACACACTGACCCCCCTTCATAGGTCACAGCGGACGGAGGCTCTGTGTTCATAGTGTTCCTCTTCTCAGATTGCTTTTATGAGTGACCCCAGGTCACAAAGGTCTTGAATGACTGAAACTTGACAATAAGGGTGTATTAAAATTCCCACTGGGATTGTGAATTTGTTCTTTCTCTTTTATTTCTATTAAGCTTCATTTTCTTTCTATTTTGAGATTATATTCTTAAGTATAAACTAGTAAGTATATACTAGTTTAGGAATACCACATTTCCTTGACTAATTGTTATGTCTTTTTATTCCTAATAGTTTTTTGACTTAGATTATATTTTGCCATTTTGCCTGATATTGCTGTAGTGGTTTTTTCTTAGCATTTGGTTGATGTAACCTTGCTACTTTTGCTTTCAATTTGATATGTTACTTGCATATGTCATGAATAAGGCCTAGCTCTTTGAACTGCTGAATATGATTCTTTTACATTTATTTTGATTACAGATCATTTTGGACTTTAAAAAAAATTTTTAAAGAGTCATTTTGTTTTCTGAGATAAGAAAAGAAACAGAATAGTTAATTAACTTTTTGAATACCATAAAGTAAAACAGTGAAAAAACTACTAATTATTTAAAGACCACTGCAGAAAAACTGCTTAGATATTGAATAATAAAGCCTCACTCTCAGTAGATTGTTCTACAATTTCCATAACAACACCTTTTAGTATGTAGAACTTAAGAGTGGGATTGGATTAATATTTGTATGGTAGCATGCTCTGGGGATTAAATTTTGATCTGTTTTTAGATAATTATGTTGCAATGTGAGATCCGAGTATGCTAATTTTCTTTGCTATTATCTACCTGAAATAAAGCAAAGACAATGTGTTTCAGGGTGCAATCGTCCACTTTTCGAAATGGCTTATACAAAAGAAAGCTTCGTAACACGACTTGACCTGGCGGTTGGCTCTCCTGATTCCTGGAATGCATCAGTATCAGAGTCTCACATGCAGCCGAAGGAACACGCATGTTCTAAAAATAAGATGTGCATAAATGAGCTCAGCACTAAAACAAAAACTTGCTTCAAGTTCTTTTCATAAAAATAAGAGTTCCAAGAAAGGACAGTAAGGGAAGCCTTCCAGGAAGCTAGCCTCCCGTGGGATCCCGGGTTCAGGACCCAGGATGTGGCGCAACTGCAGGGTGGAGCTGGGTGCCCGGCGCTGCTGCTGGTGCCCAGGGCAGGTGGGAGCTCGGGTCAGGCGGGAGGCACACTGCACTCAGTACCCTGGGGAAGGTGAGAACCGGGAGGGCTGGTGGCGGGGGCTGGTAGCGGGGGTCCTGAGCCCGTAGGAGGATGAGAGCCAGGAGCAGGAGCCAGCATGGCGTGCGCGGCGAGCCATGGCTTTCCTTCCGGTTTGCACCCTCCTTTCTTTAGCGGGTCTTGCGTTGTTCGGTTTCTGTTAGGGAATTTGAGTGTTGGGAAACGGATCCGGGACGCTCCGTCTAGAAGGGTCAGTTCCCACGGCTCGCGGTGCCGCTGTGGCTGTGGGGAGGCGGGCACCACGGCTTGCTCAGGGGCACGGCGTGGGCGGCTCCAGGAGGGTGCTTTCTGTGGCACTCCCAGTCTCCCTGCAGGCTCCTCCAGCCAGGGGAACACCCCGGGACCACAACCCGGGGCGCTGCGTGGGGAAGGTGCTCACATGCTGTCTGAAAACGGAGCGGGCCCTTCCAGGAAGAGCGCTGTGGAGCCCCCGGCCTGGCCCACTGGCCCTATCACGCAGAAGTCAGCCTTCAGTGGTGACAAGAGAGGGCCACAGCTCATTTGGTTCTGTCGTCAAGGGCCAGGACACGTGTTAGTGCTAAAATGGATTCATCAGAGATCTCCAAAAATGGCAGCCCAACTCTTCATAGCACTTCTGCTGGCTTTCAAAACTTTTCTGTTTTGAATTCATTTATTCTGAAGAAATAAAACAAATCTGGGGAGCCACCATGAGCAAGCTTGAGTGCTTGGCTGCTTTGTCCTCTTCTCTTTTTAGATGCTGGTTTACTTTAGATTCCAAGCATCCAGGAGGTTGGGATAGAGAGGACTCCAAGCGTAATTCACACTGACCAAATTGGAAGCACAAAGAAGGATCCATACTCTTTTCCTAAAGATTATTTGATTGTGTGAAAAATATCCAGCATATTTTATAAGGTGCTAGAGATTAATAGGACAATTTAGATGCCTACCTTCTATGAGTTTTTCCTCTTACCCAAATAATAAAACTATGTTCCCAATGTCTGTGATTAAATTAGCAAATTGTTACTTTCCTCTAATATATAACAAGCTTCCCTCTGAGGGCTCAGTTGCTTTCTGGTGTTGCTCTGGGGACCTGGGTAGGGCCATAGCCTGTGCTGGCCCCTGGGGTGGTGGTCCTGAAGACCCCCCCCCACTTTGGTGCTGGGCAGGGGCCACTCCTCTCTGACCAGAGGCCTGGCTGAGCGGGAGGAGGTGTGAGCAGAAAATCTCCCTGGGCCTGTGAAAGCAGAAGCCACGTCCAGGGAAGGACACTGGCGTGTGCCCAGCCTGCTGGAGTGGGCACTTCCTGCAGGAGGCAGAAGAAGCGTGGGGGCTGACCAACTGGCCCCTCCACAGTGTGAAGAGCCTAGTTAGTCCACAGGCTGACTACCCACAATAGGGTTCACCTGAGACAGGACAGGACCCTGGGGTGGAGCCAACTGCCAGACTGACAACTTCTCAGGACGCCACGTAGGTGGAGCTGGCTTGGCCCCGCTGTTCGAGGCTCAGCAGTCTATAAAGAAGAGAGGGCTGCACCTCACAGTCTGGAGGCTGCGAGTCCAAGGGCCTGGATGTTTGGCAGGGTTTCTTGTTGTCATGATGTGGGGGAGGCCACCTGTTGAGAGAGCACACAGGTCGGGGAAAGGAGTGGAGGACTCGCGTGTGACCACACCCTCTGGTAACTACCTGATGCTGAGAGAGCACCTTGGTTGGAGGGTGGAGCCCAGCAGCCACCTCCTAGGGCTGCCACGTGACAGCTGCATTTCAACATGACTGGGCGTCCAAAACCTGCATGGGCCTTGGCACCACGCTGAGGACGGGTCGGCCCTCCCCTGCAGGTCCACTGCCGGACTCAGACTCTGTGTCCCTCTGAATGTTCACCCTCACACAAGAGCCACATGGCTCCTCCCCTGGCCTGTGTGGTGGGTTTTGAGAATGGGACCACAGGGTTGGAAGGCCCGGGTCCCTGGGCCGAGACACTGGCTTTTAGGTTTTGTCCCTGGTGAGTGCAGCTCTCTCTGCTTCCCGGCTGCCGTGTCCCCAGCTGCTGTCCTCCACCACGACCTTCCACCACGGGGTTCTGCCTCACCTGGGGCCCAGAGCCAGGAGTGGGCCAACCAGGGGCTGACACCCTGGAACAGGGGGCCAACGTGGTCCTTCCTCCCTACGTTGTTCTTGCCAGGTGATAGGTCGCAGTGATGGAAAAGTTGACTCCAACGGAAATCAGTATGGAGAAGTAGGGTTGTTGCTGTGAGTGACTTTCCACGTGGTTCTGAAGACTTCAGAGCTGTTTCTGGCCATTTGGGGCCTTTTTTGCTTCTATATGAATTTTGGGGTCTTTTTTTCAGTTCCATGAGGAATATCACTGTTATTTTGATGGGATTTGCATCAACTCTGTAGCTCACTTATTTGCACGCCCTTGGTTAGATTTATTCCTGGATATTTTATTACTTTTGAAGCTCTTGTGAGTGGAGTGGTTTCCTGCTTTCTTTCTCAGCAGGCTTATTGTTGGTATACAGGAAAGCCGTTGCTTTTTGTATGTTGATTTTACATTTTGCTTCTTTGCTGAATGTTTCTATTGATTCTAGAGGTCTTCTGGTGGAGTCCTTAGCACCTTCTAAGTTCAGGATTATGGCATCTGTGAATAGGGATAATTTGACTTCTCCTATTTGTATCCCTTTCATTTATTTCTTGTGCTTAATAGCTTGGGATAAATGTTGAGTATTATATTATTAGAAAGTGGTGCGAATGAACATCTTTGTCTTGTTCTTTATTTTAGAGGACATGCTTTCAACTTTTCCTCATTTAGTATGATGCTAGCTTTGGGTTTGTCATATATAGACTTCATTATCACTGGTTTCTTCAGGTTTTTTTTTTTTTAATTATGAAGGAGTGATGAATTTTGTTGAAGTCTTTTCCTACATCTATTGAGAAAATTAAATGATTTGCCCCTGGTTCTATATATGTAGTGTATTATGCTTATTGATTTGCATACACTGAACCATCTTTGCGTCTCTGGAATGAAACCAACTTGATCATGATATATGATCTTTTTGGTATGCTGTTGAATACAGCTTGTAAATATTTAATCAAGGATTTTTGCACCTATGTTCATTAAGGACAATGATCTCTAATCTTTTCTCCTTGATGTGTTCTCTAGTTTTGGTCTCAGAGTTTGTAGAAAGGGATTTGAAGCATTCCCCTTCTTCATATCTCAGGGACTAATTTGAGAAGCATGAGGGCTAATTCTTCTCTAAATATCTGGTAAAATCTAGCTGTGACTTCACCTGGTCCTAGCCTTTGTGTTGTTGTTGCTGGGATGCTTTCTTATCACTGCTTCAAACTTACTGCTTGCTGTTGTTTCGTTTAGATTTACCCTATTCCCTTGGTTCAATTTTATTTGGCCATATGTGCCTATAAGTTTATCCATTTATTTTATACATTTACTTTAGATTTTAGATTTTTTGGAATATATGTTTTCAAAACAGTCTTGAACGATCCTCTGGATTTTAGCATTATCTTGTAATATCCCATTTTCATCTATAATTTATTAATTTGGGCCTTTCTTTTGGTTAGATTGACAAAGGGCTTATCCATCTTGTTTATCTTTTCAAAGAATTAATTCCTTGTTTCATTTGTATTGTTCCTTTATTCTCTATTTCATTGATTTTAGCTCAAAATTTATTATTTCTTTCCTTCTACTGGTTTTAGGATTGATTTGTTTTTGTTTTTCTACAAGCTTGAGAAGCATCATTAGGTTATTTATTTGAGAACTGAGGTATTCAGAGCTATAACATTTCCTCTTAGAACTGCCATTTACTGTATCCCACAGATTTTGATATGTCGTATTCTTATTCTTGTTTGAGTCTAAGAATTTTAAAATTTCTTCACTGATTTCTTTGATGACCCACTCATCGTTCAAAAGTATTTTGTTCAATCTCCATGTATTTGTATATTTTTGTACTTTTCCTTGATGTTTGTTTCTAGGTTTATTCCATTATGATCTAATAAAATAATCTCCAATTTAAAAAATGTGTTTGCTTAGACTTGCTTTGTGTCCTCATATATAATCTATTTTGAAGAAAATTCTATTAGAAGCTGAAAGTAAAGTATATTCAGATATTGAATGAAATATTCTGTAGATGTCTGTTAATTGCACTTGGTCTAAATTATAGTTTAACTGTGTAGTATGTTTGCTGATATTTGTCTAGATGACCTGTTAGTGAGAGCAATGTATTGAAGTCACCTGCTATTATTATATCAGGGCCTATATGTCCTTTTATGTTGAGTAGTGTTTGCTTTATGAAATTGGGTGCACCAATGTTTGGGGCATAAATATTAACAATCAGGTCTTTTTGTTAGTTTATTCCCTTTATCAATATTCAGAAGTCTTCTTTGTTTTTTCTAATTTTGGCTTGAAGTTTATTTGTCAGATATAAGAATAGCTACTCCTGCTTGCTTCCAGATTCATTTGCATGAAATATTACTTTAATATTACTGGTGAGGTGTGTTTCTGGCAGACAACATACAGTTGGGGTTTTTTAAATTATTTTTATTTAGCTTTTAATTTTTTACAGACTGTATTTTGATTCATTGTACACAAATGGGGTACATAATTTTGTTTCTACGGTTGTGGTTTTGTTTTTAAATTGAAGACTTAAGATCATTTACATTCAGTATATTTATAAAGAGGTCCACTTTACTCCCTGTTGTTTTATTTCTGATGTGTGATTCATTCCTTATTCTCATTTGCTTATCTACTCTTCCAATGATACTATCCTTTTCTGTGCTCTCTTGTTGTCGCCTCCTTGCCTTGTTCTGTGTGTAGGATTCCTTTAGAGTATCTTTTGTAATGCTGACTTAGTGGCCATGAATTACTTTAGCGTATGTTTATGTTGGAAGGTTTTTATTATTCAATTCTGAAAGATGACTTTGTTGAATATTGTGATCTCCGTTGCTACTTACTTTCTTTCAGGACTTGATATACATCACTCTATGTCCTCACAGCCCTTAGAATTTCTGCTGAAAAATGTGCTCTTCTTCTGTTAGGTTTGTCTTTGTAAGTCACTGGCACTTCTTGCAACTTTTAAAATCCTGTCTTTGTTCTGAATTTTTGCCATTTTAAATATGATACTTTGGAGAGTGGTTCTTTTCTGTTCCTATTTGGAGTTCTAATTGTCTCCAGTACTTGCATGTACCCCTCATTCCCAAGATTAGGGAGTTTTTATGCTACTATTTCTCTTCAAATTTCTGTGCCCTAAGCCTGTATCTCCACTACTTCCTCAAGTTCTGTGGGTCTTAAATTTAGAGTTTTAATGTTGTCCCAGAGCTCTTGTACATTCTCTTCACAGTTTATGTTTCTGAATTACCATCTCTAAGTCTAGTTCACCAGTCTTCTCTTTGAGCACTAATATTCTTTCTTCCACATCATCTAGTCTTTTATAGTAAAATACTGAGGTTTTTATTTGACAGATTGTACCTTGAATTTCCAAAATTTTTTTTTGTTTCTTTTTCAGAATCTCTATCTCTTTATGGAAATACTCTCTCTTTCCCTGTATTATCTTTCTTTGATCATTCCTAAGTTCTTTTACTTCCTTGATCGTTTTAACCATCAACTTTTTGAATTCTTGGTTTGACATTTCCTCCACTTTGCTAGCTATATAGATTCAGTTGTTGGGTAGTTTTGAATTTGTGGAGGCATCTTTTGCTGTGTTTTTCCTGTTATCTGAGTTTCTCTGTTGAAATTCGCTCCTCTGTTGGGATGCATGTCTCAGCCACTGGTATGTGAGGATCTTCGTGGGGACCTTTCTCTTCACGTTGTGCCCCAGGTCAAAGAACCCATTCAGCGTGTGTGAAGTGCTATCCTCCCCAGCTCCACGTTGAGAGGAGAGAATACCAACAGGAACACCTGCGACTTGAAAGCAAACCAGATATTAATGTACAGTAAGTACTATATAGAAAATATTCTCTGTGATGCCAAAAACCAATGAGAAGAAAGGGGAAGTGATTTTGTTGATAAGTCAAAATTAGGTAATAAAGAAAATAAAATCAGTAGTATGCTATATAAAAATAGAAAGCAAAGGAAAAATTGGGAAAAGAAGATATTAAAAAATAGAAAAAAGAGACAGAAGGGGTAGGGAAGAAAGACAGGAGGAAAAAAAACAATAATGAAAGAAAAAGAAGGGGGATAAAAATGAGAAAGAGGCAGCTGGGCAGTGCCATTCCCTGCCCGAAGCTGGTCCCTTCTGGCATGAGGGGCAGTCTCTTGTGCCCCCAGGGAGAAGCACTGCAGGTCTGGAGTTGATCACACATGCTTCAGCTCTCGAGTGGCTCTGGACGGCCCATGGCTGACCAGGAGCCAGTGGGCACCCTGGTATTACAGGGAGCCTGGGGATAGGGCACCCTCTGCCCAGCAGGCCCAACCCTCTCTGGTGTGGCTGAGAGCTTTATGTGCAACCAGGAGTCTTTGGTGAAAGGGACAAGCGTATGCACGGGGTGGGAGAGTGGCCCAGCTCTGCTCCCTCTGCCCGCCAGTGAGCGACTGGCTGTAGGTTGGGGAAGTTCTTCAGAGGGCTTGCTGCAGGCCCTGCCTCCGTGGCACCATGGCGGCTAGTTCCAGGAAATGAGGAGGCGGAGACGCTGGCCCTAAGGTGCGGGCTTGAGTGCGACCCTGCTGTACCCGCCCCACCCCTACCGCAGTAGTCCACTGGTAAGTGGAGAAGAGGGCAGCTCTTCAAGTGCAGCCAGCTGTGCGGTTCAGGTCAGCTGATTCCTGACTGGCTTTCACTTGGCCACTGTTTTGCAAAACAATTCTGTCTGCTCTGCTGCTCTCTCTGTGCGCCTCCCCCACCTGCAGGTTTGATTAGATCTTTCTCATCCTCCGTTCCAGTAGCCAGTGTCTCTGAGTGTCCGTCCGTCCAGTATGGAACCTCAGCATCCCCATCACTCACCTCACGGACCAGCTGTCCCCAGCCACAGAGGACCTGGGATGCCTTCTTTCATTCCAAGGGCATTTAAAAGTATATTTTTAAATTCCAAATATTCTTGGAATTCTCAAATTTCTGTCTGTTGTTGATTCCTAATGAATTTCTGTGTCTGAGGACAGGCTTGACTTAGAGGTACCGGGAGCTGTTCTGCCGCGTGGGCCTGGCACGTGCTGCAGTTGGCTCTCTAGGCCCTGAGGAGACGAGTCATGCTGCGCTGGATCAGGTACTTCCTGGACACCAGGTAGCAGTGGTCACACAGTGTCCACAGACCTCGTCTGTGCTGTTTGCCCTGGTGTCCTGTTGGTCTCCTGGGTCCTGCACCAGCCTGCCCAAGGGTCAGTGTGGGATTAGACTGCTCGCTCACTCCTGTTAGCTTTGTTCCATGTGTTTTGGGACTCTGTTATTAAGAGCGTGCACTCGTGTGCATGCGCGTGCGTGTGCGTGTGTGCGTGTGCGTGTGTGCGCGCGTGTGTGTGTGTGTGTTCACTGCCATGTCTCCTTGGTGAACTGGCCTCTCGTCACGGAAACCCTTCCTTGTTTGACGGTCCTGTCTGATATCCCTGTGGGTGTCTGGTTTCCGCGCAGGTTGCACAGTGTGTTCCTACATCCTTGTTTAAGTTTGTGTGCATTTCCTGTGCTGTGCAGGGGGTTGACTCAATTCCCCATTGCTGTATTTTTCACCTGTTTAAACAAATCTGACTTTTGTGTGTTTATTGGGGTATGTGCTTAGACGGTGCATTTCTTCTGCCGGTCTGAGGATTGGTTTCCTTTAGTAATTTGTTTTTCTAAATATCATTTTTCGAATGCACTATTCCATTGTGATGTTACTGTCTTGGGAACTACAGCTCTGGAGATTTCAATATTCTTATTTACGTATCACACTCCTTGTTATGTTGATAGTAACTGAATTCTGGCAGAACAGGGACACTTTACTCCAACACGTCTCTGTCCTGTCCCTCCTTTGTGTTGTTGTTGTGATGTGCTGTGTGTGTCTGTATCTTGAGTGTAGGTAGTGCTTTCTGTTGTTGTGATGTGTGCTGTGTGTGTCTGTATTCTAAGTATAGGTACAGCTTTCTGTTGTTGTGACGCGTGCTGTGTGTGTGTATTGAGTGTAGGTACAGATTTTTGTTGTTGTTGTGACATATGCTATTTGTGTGCATCATAATTTAGGTAGAGCTTTCTGTTGTTGTGATGTGTGCTGTGTGTCTGTGTCATAGTCTAGGTAGAGCTTTCTGTTGTTGTGACGTGTGCTGTGTGTCTGTGTCATAGTCTAGGTAGAGCTCTCTGTTGTTGTTGTGATGTGTGCTGTGTGTGTCTGTGGCCTGGGTCTAGGTACAGCTTTCTCTTGTCTCACGTCTGTGTTCTGGGTGACCTGAGGACAATGGAGAGGACACCCTTAGCCTGTCCCCATAGTCAGCCCCACAGACCCTAATGCTGCTCATCATTTCCTTCGTGCTGTGGGCCACCCGTGGCCATTCCCCGTGGCAGTCTGAAGGACTTAGTGGCATTCCTTGTAAGACAGGTGTACTAGTAGCAAGTTCTCTGTCCAGAATATCTCTATTCCTGATATTAAATTTTTCAGGCCACAGGATGGAGCTTCCTCTCTTCCCACATTATTTCACGAATGTCTTTACACACCACTACCGGAGCCGCGCTGACCATGGCTCTCTCAGGCGGAGTGGAGGCCTGGGGTTCTGTGCGTGTGGCGGGGCCATGGAACTGCACGACATCCCCTCTTAGTTTGAACACTCAGTCCTGAAACTGTCTTTAAAATCCACTGAGTGACTGCTCTTAAATCCCGCACAGCCTGAGGGTAGGGGTGCAAGGATCACTTTCCAAGTCCTGGGGCCCGGCTGGCACTCTGCTGGTCTCCTCAGGACTCAGATCTACACGTGGGGCATGATGAGGTCGTATGGAGTGTAGAGAATACACAGGTAGCCTGCCCTTAATATCCCTAACTATGATATACACATGTCACACGTCTATGTAGACTGTATTTTATAAACACGCATAAGCACATATATTCCATGTACACCTGTGGACAGCAGGCATGTGTGTCTCCTGCATTTCCCCTTCTTCACATTTACACGAAGTCTTTCCTGCTAGATTTTTGGGAGTCATAAGTACCATGTGTTTTCACATCAAAGAAAAGAGCTATATTTGGTGCATGTATTCAATGTTGTATGAACAAAATGTGCACCAATGCACTAAACTACTGCAGAACACTTCTTAAGTTGTGTAACACTCCCTGTCACAAACCTCTTTCATTAGCTCCTGGGAGGGAAAGGAGCTGGCCATGCTGTGGACAGGCACAGGTGAGGAGGACGAGTCACGAGCTGCCCGTTCTGCCTCTGGGCTCCGGCCTCCCGCGCTACCTCGTTTTCTGCACGTGTGGGAAGCAGAAGCGCCTGGCCCAGGAGCGGCGGCACAGACTTGCCCAGCGTGTGAAGGCACTGGGTTCCAAAGCCGCAAAGAACAGAACAAAGCAAAAGCCCATCTCCGGTTCTATTACCAGGGCGTCTGCAGCAGCAGCTGGAACCTTCTTCCGTATCTTTGTTCGTGCGTTTCATGATGGATTGTTTTTCGTTTGAAGGAATTAATTCCAGAAAACCACAAACCTCATAGATCACATATCACATGGATCTGACGTGGGGACAGGGAATAGCCATCTTGTCCTAATGAATTCTCTTACGGTTGCAGCTTCCTTTTCTGGTTAGAATGTTTGCAGGGCCTCGTGAATAGAACCAGGTCCTCCCTGGTCATCGTTTTAAGGAGCCCCAGGGTGCAGCACACAGGTGAGGCTGGATTCTGCACAGCGCCAACAAGCACCCTAAGACAAGCCAGAGTATGTGTAAGGAAGGCAACATTGGGCCAAACAGACTCACGGTTACGGTTCATAGCCCTGTGTTGGCCACACCTGTGATCTCAGCAACTCAGGAGGCCAAGGCAGGAGGATGATAAGTTCAAGACCAGCCTCAGTAACTTGGTGAGACCCTGTCTCAAAATAAAAAATGAAAAGGGCTGGGGATGTAGCTCTACAGCAAAGAGCACCAGGTTCAATCCCTAGTATCTAAAATAAAAACAGAACAAAACTATATGAACATACACACACACACACATACATACATACATATATATATATATATATATATATTTGGTACATATTTATTATTATGTGGCATATATATTTATTTCATGTGGCATATACATTATATATAGAAGCTTTCATATATTTTAAAAAATGTATTAATTAAAAAGAAGATAAAGATAAATGTGGGTAAAGAAATAACACCTATTACTGTTTAAGTGGGTATTTTCTTTTCATACTTGAACTTGGGAAAACACTAGGCAGTCAATCTCTTAGTCTCTCAAAATGCTGTATTAAAAAATCAGATATTATCACCCTGTGTACATACATAAAAATACGGTCGGTGTGATTCTACATCACGTATAACCAGAAGAATGAGAAATCAACTCCATTAGATATGAGATATCAAAGTGCATTCTACTGTCATGTAAAACTAATTAGAACAAATTTAAAAAATTCTAAAGATAAGTTTAGAAATTCTGTGACACTGCCTCTCTGCTGTTTGCTCCCTCTGGATTCCTTGCTAACACGGGGCCCTGGCCTTGGGCAAGGTCCTACATCCCCAGGGGACCTCCCATTCCTGGGGACCTCCCAGCCCTGGGCACCTCCATCCCTGGGCACCTCCATCCCTGGGCACCTCCATCCCTGGGCACCTCCATCCCTGGGGACCTCCCATTCCTGGGGACCTCCCATCCCTGGGCACCTCCCATCCCTGGGCACCTCCATCCCTGGGGGCACCTCCATCCCTGGGCACCTCCATCCCTGGGCACCTCCATCCCTGGGGACCTCCCATTCCTGGGCACCTCCATCCCTGGGCACCTCCATCCCTGGGGACCTTCCATCCCTGGGCACCTCCATCCCTGGGCACCTCCATCCCTGGGCACCTCCATCCCTGGCACCTCCATCCCTGGGGGCACCTCCATCCCTGGGCACCTCCATCCCTGGGGGCACCTCCATCCCTGGGGGCACCTCCATCCCTGGGCACCTCCATCCCTGGGCACCTCCATCCCTGGGGCACCTCCATCCCTGGGCACCTCCATCCCTGGGCACCTCCATCCCTGGGGGCACCTCCATCCCTGGGCACCTCCATCCGTGGGGACCTCCCATTCCTGGGGACCTCCATCCCTGGGCACCTCCATCCCTGGGCACCTCCATCCCTGGGCACCTCCATCCCTGGGGGCACCTCCATCCCTGGGGGCACCTCCATCCCTGGGCACCTCCATCCCTGGGGGCACCTCCATCCCTGGGGGCACCTCCATCCCTGGGCACCTCCATCCCTGGGGGCACCTCCATCCCTGGGGGCACCTCCATCCCTGGGCACCTCCATCCCTGGGCACCTCCATCCCTGGGCACCTCCATCCCTGGGGGCACCTCCATCCCTGGGCACCTCCATCCCTGGGGGCACCTCCATCCCTGGGGGCACCTCCATCCCTGGGCACCTCCATCCCTGGGGGCACCTCCATCCCTGGGGGCACCTCCATCCCTGGGCACCTCCATCCCTGGGCACCTCCATCCCTGGGCACCTCCATCCCTGGGGGCACCTCCATCCCTGGGCACCTCCATCCCTGGGCACCTCCATCCCTGGGCACCTCCATCCCTGGGGGCACCTCCATCCCTGGGGGCACCTCCATCCCTGGGGACCTCCCATTCCTGGGGACCTCCATCCCTGGGCACCTCCATCCCTGGGCACCTCCATCCCTGGGCACCTCCATCCCTGGGGGCACCTCCATCCCTGGGCACCTCCATCCCTGGGGGCACCTCCATCCCTGGGGGCACCTCCATCCCTGGGCACCTCCATCCCTGGGCACCTCCATCCCTGGGGCACCTCCATCCCTGGGCACCTCCATCCCTGGGCACCTCCATCCCTGGGCACCTCCATCCCTAGGCACCTCCATCCCTGGGCACCTCCATCCCTGGGGGCACCTCCATCCCTGGGCACCTCCATCCCTGGGGGCACCTCCATCCCTGGGCACCTCCATCCCTGGGCACCTCCATCCCTGGGCACCTCCATCCCTGGGGATCTCCATCCCTAGGCACACCTCCATCCCTGGGCACCTCCATCCCTGGGCACCTCCATCCCTGGGCACCTCCATCCCTGGGGCACCTCCATCCCTGGGCACCTCCATCCCTGGGCACCTCCATCCCTGGGGCACCTCCATCCCTGGGCACCTCCATCCCTGGGCACCTCCATCCCTGGGCACCTCCATCCCTGGGCACCTCCATCCCTGGGCACCTCCATCCCTGGGGATCTCCATCCCTAGGCACACCTCCATCCCTGGGCACCTCCATCCCTGGGCACCTCCATCCCTGGGCACCTCCATCCCTGGGGCACCTCCATCCCTGGGCACCTCCATCCCTGGGCACCTCCATCCCTGGGCACCTCCATCCCTGGGCACCTCCATCCCTGGGCACCTCCATCCCTAGGCACCTCCATCCCTGGGCACCTCCATCCCTGGGGGCACCTCCATCCCTGGGCACCTCCATCCCTGGGGGCACCTCCATCCCTGGGCACCTCCATCCCTGGGCACCTCCATCCCTGGGCACCTCCATCCCTGGGGATCTCCATCCCTAGGCACACCTCCATCCCTGGGCACCTCCATCCCTGGGCACCTCCATCCCTGGGCACCTCCATCCCTGGGGCACCTCCATCCCTGGGCACCTCCATCCCTGGGCACCTCCATCCCTGGGGCACCTCCATCCCTGGGCACCTCCATCCCTGGGCACCTCCATCCCTGGGGGCACCTCCATCCCTGGGGGCACCTCCATCCCTGGGCACCTCCATCCCTGGGCACCTCCATCCCTGGGCACCTCCATCCCTGGGGGCACCTCCATCCCTGGGCACCTCCATCCCTGGGCACCTCCATCCCTGGGGGCACCTCCATTCCTCTGGGACCTCCCATCCCTGGGGACCTCCCATCCCTGGGGCACCTCCCATTCCTCCCGCATCTCCGCAGCAGCAGCCAGCGCACCCGTACCTCCTGCCCGCGCCCAGCAGCGGCCTTCCGGGCCGTGCAGTGCGGCCCGAAGCCAACAGGTGGCACAAACGCATTTGACTTGCAGGGCGACCACCGCCCGTCCGGACGGCACCGCAGCCACCGCGTCCCCCAACCCCGCGCTGGGACCCAGCGGGCGCAGCCGCTGCAGTCTCTCTGCCGCCCAGTCCGCGGGGTCGCGGGGTCGCGGGGTCGCGGGGTCCGCGGATCCGGACAGAGCGTGCGGCGAGTCCAGCGGGTTCCCGGCAGCGCGCCCTCTGCTGGCCGCCCGCGGACTCGCGGACAGGAGCGGCGCCGCGCTCCAGCCGCTGGGACTGGGGCTGGCGGGCCTGGGGCGGGGTAGGACGGGACACAACCGAACAGGGCCTACCGGTACTGGGCAGGACTGTGCTGGACATGGGGGGGCATGACTGGGTATATGTGGGTAGGAGCTGGGCAGAGATTTGGGTACTGAACAGGGCGAGGCGGGAGCTAAGGTGGGGCTGTGGTTTGGGCAGTGGTTGGCCACAGACCCTCCTGCTGGACCCATCACTGGACGGCACATCAGAGTAGGAGGATTCTCATTGTTACTGCTGCTGATTAGTGGCGGTGGCATCGCAGCCCTTGTTAAAGGCCTCCGCAGTGGCTCCCGGATTTTCAGGGAACCTGAACACACAGCAGTCCACTGTGGCCCAGGCGCTGCCTCCCCACCCCCGTCTTTCAGAGGCGCCTGTCTGAGTCAGTGCTGGCGGGAGGGGCGCAGGCCAGGAAGGCAGGCCTGTCACTGAGGTTCCAGCTCACTGGAGAGGAGCCCCCCTGAACTTGCTTTTAATGTGTCAAATCACAGAGTCACTTCCCAGCAATAAGGTGTGAAGGGGTTACAGCCTCCCCGGGGTCCTCCAGGAGGCTGTGCGAGCCCATCTTTGTTTCCTCCTGGCAGAGTGACAGGCTGCTTCCACACGCCAGGCAGCTGGGCAGCCGGGCCTGGGCGCCTGGCCCCATCCCACATTTGTCACTCGCAGCCCTCCTGCGAGTCCTGCTCCCATCTGCCTCACTGTCAGTGGTCCTCGCCTTTGGGGCCCACCTTACGGCTTCTGGTGTCCCTTCCCCTGCCTGTCCCTGCAAGCCTGGGTCTGTAGCTGGGCTGTAGCCTGCAGTCCCTTCCAGGTGCCTCCGTTTTCCCCAGCCAGGCCCAGCGGGGGCACCGCCTGGTCCATGACACCTGACCAAACAGGACCGGAATCCAGACCTGCTTAGCTTTCTGTCTCTTACTGTCAGAAGTAAAGTGGATTTGTCCCTCAGTAGAGCTGTGGAGTCCTCCGTTCTGCTAGTGGGCAGCCGGCCTTGTCTTGGTCCCACAAACAGAACGGGTGGATGGGGGCCTGCTCTTTCCTGGCTCTAAGTTACATGTCCACATGTGTAACTCAATTCTTCTTATCTAGTAATTTGGTTCCTCCGTTACCCCCATTTTACAGATGAGGGAAGTGAGTCTCACTGTGACCTGTTAGCTTGTCTGGGGCTGAGCAGAGCTGCCAGTCTTGGCATGCGTGCACTGAGCTAGCTGTTCTTCCTGCCCGGCAAGGGGACTCGGTGTGCTCTGCTGCGACAGGAGAGGGGCTTGTGGCTTCAAGTCATGGCTCAGGGATGGGGACCCTCGCACCATGTCTTGTCCTCAGAAGTGAGCCCCAGGGTCTCAGTTGGGCTCCCCAGGGCCACTCCTGGCTCCCTCTCGTCCAGGCTGAGAGGCAAGGAGGATGCTTGGGACGGAGCCGGTCTCAGGGCAGGGGAGTCGCCCCGGGCTTGAGCAGGGTGGAGACGGGGCTGCTTCAGGTGGCAGGCCCGCTGGGCGTCTGTTAAACAAGCTGTCAGGCTGAGGAGGGGCTCCACGCTTCCCCACACCACGGGCACAGCCCAGAGATGCCTGCCGGGCCGAGCACTGGGCACATGGGATTTAAGGAGGCTGAAGAGGAGTTTGAAATTCCAGTTTTGCATCTAGATTTCGGGTTGAGGACAAGGTTTAGAAGCCACCTTGGCTAAGCGGGTGGCGAGGCACCTGGTTTTGTTTGAGGGGTGAATCTAGGAGGCTGGCACTTTAGGAAGTAACACCTGAGCTCACTTCAAGCAGGGGAACATATCGAAGTCTGCTCCTTCCCATGGCAGCCCGTCCAGGTCAGGTCTGACTTCCAGGAAGGATCGACCTTTCAAAAGTCCTGCAAAGGGCAGGGTAGGATCCTCAGGAAGCACAGAATCAAATCCTCTTCCCCTTAATGCATATCATTTGAAAATTGTATTCAAGAGCTAGGAAACTAATTGTCAATTATTTTCACTGAAATTTGTAAGGAAAACATGAAAACCAAACAACAACAACAAAAACAAATAGAACGAATATGAATGGGCAAAGCAAAAAGAAAAGAAAAAAAGAAATCCAGAAATCCAGCACCCGTCAGAGACACGTTCAGACTCCCAGGGAGCTAGACACGCGGATCAATCAGACAGAAAAATGAATGCCGCTTCCCGCCCCTCAAATGGACGTGCGATTGGTTGTTGGTGGCACTCGGTGCTGGCGGGGGAGCAGCCCTCTGTGGACAGAGCCCTGTGGCCTTGCACAGAGCATCCTGGTGCTGCTCCGCCTCGCGGCTTTGACCCGGTGGCTCCTCCCTGAGGAGAGGGAAGACCCCAGGCCCACAGTCACCCTGTGCAGCTCTCACCCGGTGCCACTTAGTGGAGGGCCGAGCACCTGCTTTTGTCAGAGCCGAGCAGAACGAGCCAGGCGGCCGAGTGACGGGCAGCGCACTGCCCAGCAGGAGGCCTGGGGGAGGCCAAGGCTGCAGTGCTGGTCAGGGGAGCAGGACAGATGGACACATGGACAGAACTCCACCATCACCAGAGTCACACGCGTCTGTGCCCATGTCTGTGAGATGGCTCGTCTACGCAACCTGCATCCAGTTGTCCATCACGTATGTGTGCACATGTAGACACACGTGTGCGGACACACACATTGTAAAGTCTGTGAAGGAGAATGAGAATACTGTTAGTGATAGATAACTTGAAGAGATTTAGGGGGCGATTTAAAGAGAATTTCCATTGTATACTCCAGATTTCCTAAAACTGTTTGCCTTCATACTCTCAATGAGCACAACCGACTTTCCCCCAGCGGTGTGCGCCCGCGGTCCTGCCCTGGCGCTGCTGTCCTGCCTCAGTGTGGTTCCATACTGCAGTTGATTGAGCGTCCTGAGCCACGAGGCCCTTGCCCTCCTCCTCTCCCTGACAGGCAGCTCCCAGAGTCACTCTGCACCACCCGGATCCCCGAAGGCTCCCGAGAAGGAAGGTGACCCGTGACGGAAAGGTCCCTGCCTGCCGACGGGGCTCGGAGCGCGCCTCTGTAAGTACAGGAGCACCTGGAAATTGGTCGGATCAATCACGGAGCCACGGTTCCTTGAAACATTTTGGCAGCCTCAACTGCAAAAAGGGGAAATTCGAGTCCTGGCCGGTGGGAGGGCCGCAGCGGGGCCGCCTGCGTGGGAGCACGGAGCACATGGCCACCTTTGGAGGTGAGCGTCAAGCAGGGTGTTGCGGACTCTCCACAGCAGCTGTGTTCTGAATGCTGTCGGGGTTACAAGCCCCGTGGAGGGTTCTGCTCTGTGTGTGTGGACGTGGACAGGCAGCAGGACGTCCGAGCCCCACAACAGGGAACACCCAGGAACCCAGCTGAGTTTGGGCGCCCTCCTGGATCTGCAGTTCAAACCTCGGAGGATGCCTCTGGCCTCGGAGGGGAGAGGTTGCGGGTGTGGAGGGTCGCAGCGATCGGGGCCTTGTGGACCTCTCAATTCTGTGGCCCTTTCTTGAGTGTCTCCACCTGGAAGCCAGGGGTAGCACCTGCTGGTCAAGCTGGCTGTGAGAAGGGACTGAGCGCGTCCCACCGATGGAGTGCCCCTCCAGGCCTCTGCACGCCCAGCCCCTTGGCAGCCTCACCTGGGAGAGCTGGGCCTCTCCACCTCACTTGCTCCTGGAATCACGGAGTCTGCAGCTTGGTCGCCCGTGCCTGCTGCATGCTTTGCAGATGGGGAGATGAATGACTGCGGCATGGAGTGGTCCCCTGGCCGTGCCCACTGCCTTCTCCTCTGCATGTGCCCTGCCAGGAAGAGAAAACCAAGCATGGGCTGGAAAAGGGAACCGAGACTTGCCTGGGGAAAGAGCGAAGCTGTGCGAGTCAGCATTTGACCCAGCATCTGTCTGGTGTGTGGTGACTCGCAGGCTCCCCGGTCAGGTCTGGGCTCCCTGATCCACTGCTTCTCGCACTGGAGGACAAGCGGCAGTGCTGAGATTCCAGTGCCCAGGCTCCGCCCTGCCTCAGCCACCTGCAGCCCTAAGCCTAGCAGGGGGTGTGCTGTTAACTTGGGCTCCATCTTTCTGGGAAGTTCAGACTGTTGACTGGACAGTCAACTGAAACAGCTGAGCCATGGGGTCATAAATCCCAAAATTGTTCCTTAAATTGTCCACCTCCATTTTAGACAAATACGTGGCTCTCATCTCCCGCCCTGCTGAGCAGCCAGGTCTTTGCTTTGTGTGCAGATTTACTGATTGGAGTTGAGCAGGTTATTTTTTCGTTCTCATAAGCCAGGCACACAGTCTATTGGCTTCAGTGTATAAGCTGGGCTCCTCCCAAGAGGGTCATGAACAGGAGACATACTTGGCAAGCAATCCGAGCGAAGGGCCTTCACTGGAGAGTCCCTGTTGCGGCTGTCTCACTCGACCTTCACTTCATAGTGATTATTTGAAGTCACTTTTCTGCTTGGCAAATTTTTCCAGAGTACTTACCCTGGCCTTTGAGGAAGTAGCCCGCCTTTCACGGGTAATGTTCGGTCTACTTATTTACCAAGGAAACATGATCGGCAAAAGCAATTTTTTGAAAAGTTAAAAGAGACGTTTGGAAAGTGCTAGAGAGGCAGAGACAGGTGTGTGAGGGGGCGTGGCAGACTGAGAGAGACTCTGGGTGCTCTGCGCAGGTGCTGGAGGCGCGGAGGCTGCCCTGAGGCCTGGGTGCCCAGAACTGGGCCGGAGGCTTATGGTTTAGTGGCCTCTCCCGTAAAAGAGGCTGATGTCCCAGCTTGCACTGGTTCCTCGTGAGACCTCACTGGGAAGGAGGATGCTTAGCGGGGGATGCAAATTAAAGCAAGGTTGTGAGGGTGGGCCCCAATCCTGTGGGACTGCAGGCCTTGTATTCAGAGATTTGGATTCAGAGACAGACACGCACAGGAGACGACGTGGGGAAGCTGGGAGGAGGACGAGGCCAAGGTACACGTGCAAGAGGGGACTCCCGGAGTGGCCACCAGAGGGGTGTGGAACCCACTCGCTGGCCACCCTGGAAGGAACCAGCCCGAGACTTTGGTCTGGGCCTCCTGGCCTCCAGTGGAGAGGACTCATTGCCCTGATCAGGCCGTCTGTGTTGCCAGGAGCTCCTGGGTCCCCAAGACTTCGTGCTTGCACCTTTCCTCTTCATGGCCCGTGTCCTGTCTCTCTCAAAGCTTTGGTCCACTCTGCTGGCTTAAATACCATCCACAAGCCACGTGAGTCTCTCACTCAGACCTTTGCCCACTTTCGGATCAACACACCCACCTGCTCACTGTCTAGCTTGCACATGGAAGCAAATGCCTCAACCTGTGAGTGGACGGAACATTTGAGAAGTCTCACGGTCTGCCCCTTATGCTCTGCCCTTTTCTTAGGATACCACACAAGCACGTGCTCCAACAAAACAGTGGGGAAATTGAAGAACACATCAAGAACACATGGGTCTGGGGTGAAAGTGGATGCAACTCGGGACGCAGGGACATTGAGTTCTGGGATCACACAGGTGTAGAGCAGTGAGCCCAGGAGGAGAGAGTCCTTAGGGGGCAGGTCTTTGGGGAGAGAGAGGCAATGGTGGCGAGAGAGTTCACTGATCTGAGCTCACTACCTGAGTCCTATGGGCATGGGAAGAATAGTCAAGTTGAGAAAAACGAGGCAGTTAGAACTCCAGGAAAACCAAAGAGCTATGGAGAGTAGGAGACACGGTCATATCCGCAGGTCCACCTTGCAGTGAGCAACACACAAAGCCCACGGTGTGAATCGGGCTCGTGGACTTTCTAAGCTTTATAATCAATCTAGGCAGAAATCAGAGCATACTGAACTATGGTTATGGAATAGAACGCATGTCAACTTGACCATGTAACAAGCACACTACAAAGAGCACTTGGGGTTGGGAGGGAGGAATAATGACTAACGGAAAATGCAGGATGTAAAGCTCATCTTGCAGCAGAGAACCTGACCTTCAATCCTTAGTTTACAGAACAAGAAATAAATTCCAACCAGAGGACAATTGCAGTCATCAAAGAACTAAAATTAGCTCGGTGAGCACACTGGTCGGATATGCGGGGTAACGCAGGTGAGCCGAGCCTTCCCCTGCAGACGTTAGCAGACAGCACTGAGAGTGGACAGGTCTGTGGACAGTGCCGCAGACGTGCTGTTAACAAACGTGGAAGTAAAACCAAGAACAATGTAATTAGAGTGTAGAACATGTAGTCAGGGTGTTGAATGCGAGCTCAGCTGTAGTTATTATTCTTCTGTTTGATTTAGAGTCAACATTCAAATATGTTGTTTTCATAACAATTTTAAAAAATTTAGAATTTGTGGAGACTTAACAGCCTGCAGGCACGGTTTCCTCTGGTCGCCCTGTGGCTCATTTTAAAGCTGAGCGCACGTGGCTTTTAATTGCCTGTCAGTTGGCCCGGTGCTGCCACTGACCCGCTTTTGTGATGGATAATTGTGAACTGGCTGTTAAGGGACCAGGAGCTTAAAATAACCGCCGCGCCAGGGAGCAGCCGTCAGCACATCCAGGTTGGTGGTCCCCAGTGCAGGGTGCCTTCACGGTGGCGTTTCCTTGACGCCGGCTTCTCGACTGCAAGGAGGTGTCCAGAAGGGGAGGTGCTGCTGGCGTGGCTGGTGGCTGCGAAAGCCCTGAGCCCTGCCGCTGCCTCTTCAGGCCACAGCTGTGCAGAGTGAGGCCTGTGGCCTCCGCCCTCTGGTAGCCACATCTCCTGGTGGGTCCTGGTGCCCGCTCTCCCAAATCCTGGGGCCACGGCGGTTCCCTTCTGCGTCTGGCCCGTCACCGCTGAAGTGTTTCCCCAAGCTGCACAGATTGATAAATATGAGGAGGGGGCACCAATCGAGCCAGAGGTGGGGTTGAACGCCGCCGCTGAGGAAAGCGTGCTCTTCCAACCTGGTGGCATGGAGCGTGACGTGCTGACCTTTGCAGCGGGAGCTGGCGCAGGCTCTGAGACGCACTGGGCAGGAGCGTCCCCGCCTGCGACTCTTTGGTGACATGCAGAGTCATGCTGGCAGCTCCGAGTTCCTTTACCCTGGCTTCCTCTTTCCGAATGAGACCTTGGAGCCCACAGAGATGAAATGACCCATGGCCGCAAGTCGAGCTTTGACCATGTCGCTGTGGCAACCCGAATTCCACCCTCGTTGAGTGATGAGAAGCCCAGCCGCACACGTGGATCAGTGCAGGTGTTCTGAGTGACCCTTTCAGCAGTTCAGGGGTGTTCAGACCTTGGGCAGGGGTCTCTTCCTGCAGCAGGGCGTCGGGGGATGACGAACAGCAATGGAGACGTTGTCAAGCTGGAAAGCACGTTTTGGGGGAGGTGGTCCAGCCAAGCTTGAAGTGCACAGCCTGGGTCAGACGGACCCCCATGGACAGGCCGGCTTTGGGCGGGCCACAGCCTCTATGGATTACACGTGAACCTACCACAGGGCCTTGCCACAGTGCAAATTAGACGATGCAGAGGGTCTCTGATAGTGACCTGCACCCAACAGGAGGCCAGGACATGGCCGGAGTGCGTTGCAGGCGTCCACACGTGCTTCACTGGAGGGAGGAGCCCGCAGCGCACGTGGCCTGCAGGCCCCTCAGAGGCTTCTGCTCAGACCTCGGCTGCCCCAGCACACGGAGCACAGCAAGCCCCTGGGCCTCAGACTGGAAGAGTGGGTGCCAGGTGTCACTGGCAGAGAGCAGCCCACCTGACACCCACCAGGGCAGAGCCACGCAGACGGGGTGCCAGGTCAGAAGCGGGCACAGGAGACGTGAACCGTGGTGCCTGGTGTGCCCTCGAGCGGTGGTGGGCTCCAGGGTGCCTGTGCTGTCTCCACCTGCAACTGGGCTGCAGGCCTGGGGCTGCGTGTGCGAGGCTGGCTTCCCTGACCAGCCCATCTTCCTGACGTCAGCCAAGGTGCAGTCGGAGGCACCCACTGAAAGCCACCTCCGACTCACGCCCTGGGAGCCCAAGGCCAGGTCACGAGGAGCACCCGCGAGGTGCTCTACGCGGCGAGACGCAGTCCCTGAGCCCCAGCACGGTCCAGGAAGGTGTCCTTTCCGCCTGAAGGAACACCTCCTTTACCAGCTTGGAAGGGAGCACCTGACCACAGACAGTGGGAGACCCCAGCAGCCAGCCTGTGCTTAGGGGACAGCCTCCTGCGCGTCCTCTTCCTAAGACCTCATCCCCAAGGCCGTGGCAGCTACAGAGATCAGGGGGTCCCTTCTGCCGATGCTGTCAGCACGGGCCTCTGTGTTCCTGAGGCTTGAAACTTCAGCGGGGAACAAGCCCACGGCGACTCTCTTATTAAACAAAGCTCTTAAGCACTGACCTTTCTCTGAATTTGGCCTACCCCACGTGCTGTTCATCTTCAAGTGTCAGGTTCTCGATTTACTTTTTAAATTAGTCTTTAATTGGAGCTTTTATTTTCTTTTGGAAGAGCTATTTGGGGTTTGTTCTTCACACGGTATAATTGGCTTTTATTCTAAACTTCTGTTATTTGTTTCTCGTTTTCTTTTGCTGTCCCTGCACTGTGGTACAAATGCCATCAGTTCATAAATTCATCAAGGGTTTCTTTGGAAACCGGAGTGTCATTATTTGCTATCGACCTTTGATTCCTGTTCTCAGACAGGATAGTCTCTGTCCTTAGGAAATGGTGCACACTGTGCAGCCGTTAATTTACATTTATTTTGGTTGACAAATCTGTTGCTTTCCTTCCTTTAATCAGCCACAGGCTGGGGCGCATCCTCGCTGCTGACTCTGGCTGAGTCTCCTTTCCCCCTGCCTTGCAGTGTTCTTACTGGGCAGCTGGCCAGCTGACCTTCAGGGCAGCTATTCTCCCTGCTTGGCCTCTTGGGCCTGTGGACGGCCTTGTGTCCAGCACTGGCTGTGGTTAGAGTGAGGCTCGCATGGTAACTGGACGGTGGCTGGGCCTCCATGCCCCCTCCCCTGTTTTCATGTCTTTCCTTTCACGCCCCTGGGTGTGCCCGGGCTCCCACCGGGGCCAGTGGAGGCTCTCCCCACCCTCGACTTGGTGAGGCTTCGTCCTTTGGGGAAGGATGTCTGTAGCTCTGAGCGGGGGGCTGCTCCTTTCGACCGTCTGGGCTCTGACTTTCCCCAGAGGACAAGCACCTGCGTCCTGCTAGAGCCTGGGATCTAGTCTGTGAGGCAGACCTGAGCTCTGTGGTCAGGAGCAGAGCCCCAGGGAACTGGAGGCCCGAGCGAGAGACCCAGGCTTGTTATTTTACCTTGTATTAAGCGGCTGGATTTTAGGGTTCTTCAGACAGACACCTGTTAGTACACCACACTTCCTTGGTATTCACGGCTCTGGCCATAGATTGTGTGAGCACATTTGAGCAAGCCTTTCTTGTTAGGGAAGTCAGGTCTCAGACACTCAAGGCACATTTCAAAGAACCCTGGACCCATCGCATTTTCAGATACACTATTTCAGAGATTAAGGAAATTCCATTCACTAGGCTGTAAACCAGACTGGTGTTTGAAAAATATCAGGTGACTTAACTCTAATTACAGTAACTGATAAAAGAAATGTGAAGGGTGATTCCCTTAATTTACCATATTTATACGTGAGATAATCATGGTTAAATCCATAGGGAAAACTAGGGTTTTAAATTTGTAACTTTCATATATTTCAATATGAATATTAGTATTTCAAGTACTAAATATTTCTTTAAACCAGGTAACTGTAAGTAGATGCCTATGTGCTGCAGCTCAGGTCTCAGGGTCTGCCGGGCGTCGGGAGGAGCCCCGCCTTCTCTCTGCATGCAGGGCGCTCAGGGGTGGCTGGAGGCCCTGCGGGGCTGCGGGTGTGCGGGGCTGCAGGTGTGCGGGGCTGCAGGTGTGCAGGGCTGCGGGTGTGCAGAGCTGCGGGTGTGCAGAGCTGCGGGTGTGCAGGGCTGCGGGTGTGCAGGGCTGCGGGTGTGCAGGGCTGCGGGTGTGCGGGGCTGGGGCTGTTTCTGCAGCGCTCCTTGGTTTCTTGCAAGGTCTCTGTGCATTCACTGGGTTGCTCCTGGCAGGTGCAGATAAGGCCTGGGCGGGGTTTTCACTTGACTTGGTGTGCATGAGAGATTTGTTTTACCATTTGAAACTTATTAAGCATTCCTTTAACATTTTTAGGTTTAAAAGACACTTTTTATGGTGGAACTTTAGATTATGTAGGAGGAAATGAGAGGGAGGAGGGGGTATGAAAGATGGTGGACTGAGACATCATGACCCCATGTACATGTATGATTGCACAGATGGTGTGAATCTACATCGTGCACAACCACGGAAACGGAAAGACGTACCCCATTTGTGACAATGAACCAAAATGCAGTCTGTAAAAATAAAAAAATGTTTTAAAAAAGTTCATATATCAAAGTCGTTTTGTATCTTTCCTCTGCATACACAGCTTTAGCATCCTCCTGGTTTGCTGTGTCCCTACTTCCCCCTCCCCAAGTAACGCCCTGGATTTAAGTCCACCTTAAAAAATAAACAAAATAACCAAAAGTCAAAAGAATCACCTTCCACTTTTTGTGAGTGGATCGTGTAATTGGTGACCCAGATCAGGAGGTCCTAAGTGGTGAGCGGTGGGGTGGATCTTGGCGGCAGCAGCCTGTCACAGGACGGAGCTGCTTGGGAAGGCAGCAGGCGGGCTTGTTCAGCCAGGTGCTCGGGCCACAGTGCTCTGCAGCTGGGTCCTGGGGCCACCGGGCGGGATCTGGGGGTGCAGTGCCTGCTGCAAGGAAGAGAGGGGAACCCGTGCGGCCCAGGTCTGCCTCAGCAGCGGAGCAGTGGACCAAGGGAGCTGGGCCTCCCGGAGGGTGGGGCAGGGCCGCAGCCTTAGAGTCCTGGCCGGCCAGCCTGGTGCCCACCTGCAGAGCAGGGGTGGAGGTGGGGTTCTGCCTGGATGCCGCCCCACTTTGCTCTGGCCCTGGGTGGCGACAGGGTCAGGGATGTGGGCCAGCTGTCAGATGGAATCGGAGGTCAGATGGGGCCCGAGGGCCCTTTTAAAAATGATAAGAGAAGCTTTTAGAGTGGGAAGGCCGTTATGCTGCTCTGATGTGAAGGGTATTAGCCGACAGCCGCTGGGTCCCAGCTGGGAAAGCCCAGCCTCCTGCCAGGCATTGAATTAGATTCCTGGCGCTCCTTGTCCGAGTTCTGCTGCTGGCCCCTTGGTGCGCAGCCGCTGGAGAGGCGGCCTGCGCTCTCTCCTCCGCCTTTCTGCACTGCCTGTGCTCCCTGACGCTAGGAGGCTGGCGCCAGGGTCGCGGACCATTCCGGTATTACCTGCAGTCTTACCGACAGGATCTCCAAACAGAAGGCATCAAGTGCGACCTGGAGTCACCTCCTTCAGAGCGCCGTCTCTGGGTCACCTCCGGGCTTCCTGCAGCCCCTGCTTGGAAAAGCCAGAGCCCGCGTCTGACGGAACATGAGCCCCAGGAGTGGGGGAGCGTGATCTTCAGTTGAAACCATTTTCTAAGTCCGTTAATTTCAATTCCTAACACAACTAAATTACTTTCATTTGACCTATTTTCCATGTCTGTTTAGGGCCTGGTGAACTGTGAATGGAGAAAGAGTTGGCTGAATTCCTTCAAAGTGCCGCTCTCTCTTGCCACGGTAGCTTTGAGCCTTCATCTTAGGACAGTGTGAATTGTGGAAGAGATTGGGGGGCACCCACCGGCAGCCAGGGCATCGTCCCAGGATGCTGACCCCCAGCTGGAAGCAGACCCCCTGATGGTCCTGGTTCCTGCTTTGGTTCCACACCCTGACTTCTGTGTCTCTGAGTGTTTCTCCCAGACGCTAATCAGCAATTCCCTCCGACTCCGCAGACAGTTGAGGCAAGCTACTTCCCTAGACATGGGGTGTGTCACAAGTTTCCAGCAAAAATAGGTGAAAAACAAAGGTGAGATGATAATAACACGGATCAGACTCAGACATTGATACCAAAATAGTCATCACAGATTTGCTTTAAAGTCTAATAATACAGAAGGTACAGAATATTAAAAGAGATATGTCATCACCAGCTGAGGAAAGAACAGTTACCATGCTGTGATTATTGTGAGGAATGGTCTGTAAAGCAGGAGCTTCCCTTTTAATAAAACTGTCATTATGCAAAAATATTGACAAAGCGTGAGCTTTGGTTTCATATGCAAGAAAGGGAGCTTGTGTGTGTATTTGCTGAGTCTTCATATACATCTCTTATCGTGGATAAGTATTAATGAATATAGAAAATACATTATTTTGTTCAAGTAATCAAATGACTAGTGTTAAAAATGTATCAACAAAGCCCTCATGAATTAAAAGCTAACATTCTCCCTGTTGTAGAGTGCGTTTATGGTGTTCGATTTTAATACATTGTAGCAAGTGGGATATTTTTCAGAGGAGAGAAGAATTTCCAATCCAGAGAAGGCAGAACCTGAAAATGCATATTTTAGGGGCTTCTAAATGCCCAAGTCAGAACCTGGAATAATGGTGCACACCTGTAATCCCAGAGAGTTGGGAGGCTGAGGCAGGAGAATCCCAAGGTCAAGGCCAGCCTCAGCAATTTAGCGAGTCCCTAAGCAACTTAGTGGGATTCTGTCTCAAAAAAAAAAAAAAAAAAAAAAAAAAAAAAAGGCGGGGGGCTAGAGGTGTAGTTCAGTGGTTGAGTGCCCTGGGTTCAATCCCTGGTCGGTCAGCATTTCCTGACGGTGCCTGGGTTCTCTGCCTTCCCTTCCAAGCAGGGAGGATGTTTGTTTGATTCCTGCTACAGGGAGTTCATCAGTCTATCCTTAATAATTCCATAAACAACTCAGGGAGGAAGACCACCCGAGGAAATATCTTTTTCACATACTCTGACCAAGAGTTTGCCATGAAATCTCTCCCTTGGTGAAATCGTCACTTGGAAAACTTTCCAACTCTTTTGAGATCACCCCTGAGTTTCAAGGTCCAATGTGACAATCAGAGAAAAATGTTCCACAGAAATCTGATTTGAATGGTCTCTTTCTCTAGCAAATGTCCCTTCTGAGATTAAAGTGAAAACCACCACATTGACTCAGAAGGATGAAATGCAGAGGAAGTTTTGGGATTAGCAGGACAGGTGTGTCCTTTCAGATGGGTCTGCAGATATCTTGGTTTAGACTCCATGGTATTTCTCTTTTTCCTAGGTATCATTTGCAGGGCAATTAACTAGGTGAGATTTTGCAGGTTGGGTTTTTCTCCTGTTTCCTTCGTGTGTACCATGAATTTTCCCATCAAAGAGCGAGGGCAGAGCGGAGCTGAGAACTCCCTGCCTGGAGTCTTCTGGGTGCGGGGATCCCTGGGCGGCTGTGGCTGCAGCGGGCTGTGCTCGGGCCTGTCTCCTGCCGTCTTTTGGGCACACTGCTCTGCAGAGCCGGTGCGCTGGGCTGCCTGGCCACCTGCTGGTCACCCGTGCCTGGCTGCACTGTCATCTCCAGCAGCTTTCCCTTGGTGCCTGCTTCCCTGGCACAGTGTGGTGGACTCGCTGTGTGGTGGTCTGCTAGAGGGGACAGTTCTGGGTCAGGGAAGGAGGTCGGGCTGGAGGCTGGCCTGTGGGCTGCCAGCAAGCAGGATTGGTTCTGTCACCATCCCTGCTGGCAGGCACTTCACTCTACAGAGAAGGTGTAGCCCTGGTGAGGAATGAAGGACACTGAGGGAAAGAAAGATGGCTGCAGGTGCTACTGGAAATAAGGGCGGGGCGAGGAGTCTGTCCAGCAAGCCTGCCCCCAGGCAAGGAGGTCACCCCTAAACCCTATGAACAAAGATTTAAAACCTCAACTAGTTGAAGGCAACACAGAGTGACTAAAATCCAAAAATATATGGCATATTAACCCTGGGCAAGACGGAAGCGTGCAGGGGGCAATTTATAGATGTTTGGCTTTTTACCCAGGAGGTGTGCATTCCACACAGGGTGCAGCTCTGAGGACTCCAGCAGAGAGCCAGAGGCTCAGGGTCTGGGCTCAGAGCTGAGCGCTCGGGGGTGCAGGCAGCACCAACACACAGGGAGGAGGTCCCCGGTAGGGAGCAGCCAGGTCTGCATTTCACCTGTGCAGAAGGCCGTGGTTCCCTTCAAACCCACATGCATGGGAGACTCCAGGTCCCTGTGAACACGGATCAAAGCAGCTCTAGGACTGAGAACTGATCGAAAGTTTTGACTTTTGTCCACTGGAAGGAAGACAGAGTTTGGGTCATGAGCTTAGATGGGCAAAATACCTTCTAGACAAATACTCAACCCTCAGAGAAGGAGGGGCTTCTGGGTCCCCTGTAATGCGTCCTTCTCAGCATCCAGGATGGAATAAAGCCTGCTGGTCCTGTGAAGGAGCAGGGGTCCACATCCAAGAGAGGACCGGGCTTCAGCGACCCAGCCCAGCCCACCAGACAGCAGCATGAGCAGACAGCAGTTTCATTGCTCCGTATTCATGCACGTATTTGTTTATTTTTGATTGAATCCAGGGGTATTCTAATACTGAGCTACACCCCCAACCCTTTTTCTTCTGAGACAGGCCTTGCTAAGTTTCTGAGACTGGCCTGTGTCTTGTGATCCTCCTGCCCCAACCTCCTGAGTCACCAGGACGACAAGTGTGGCCGCAGTGCTGGCCAGACATGGTTTTAAAACAAGGCCTCTACCATGCGACTCAGGACTTCCCAGGAAATGTGATCATCGTGAGCAAAGACTCGTAGAATCTGAGTACAGACAAGGCACTTGCATAAAGAGAACCAAGTGAAACGCCGGACAGAAACGTGGTCTCTCACGTAGAGCCGGACGGCACAGCTTCTCCGCAGCCAGAGAGGGTGAGTGAGCGCAGGCACAGGACAGCAGAGGCGAGAGGTGGTGGAGGAGCCATGCACACCTCTTCCTGCTCCGGGGTCCCAGCTCTTACCTGTGGTGCCTCACACCCGCTCTCTGCCTGTGGGGAGTGTGTGCATAGCTGCTCATGAGCTTCTTTAAATCCTCGTCAGACAGTTCTGATGCCTCTGTTGTCTCGGCCCTGGGTCTGCTGATCATCCTTCCTTCAGTTTGGAATATCCTTATCAAAACAGCAAGTGATACACAAATGGTATGCCTTTACGCCATGTACAAACAGAGAAACAACATGTATCCCATTTGTTTACAATAAAAAGAGAAAAAAAAAAAAAAAAAACAGCAAGTGAATCAAGGATGGTGAAGAATGGGATGAAAGGTGGCCATCGGGGCTCAGCCCAGTCATGAAGGTCGGCTTTCACCCCACAGTCAGGTTTTGCATTCACCACCCAACAGAATAAAGGGGAAAACAGGATCTTTCCTTCAGAGACAAGAGCATTTCCTACCATTTATCCCCAATTCCTGATACCAGTGAGCGAGGAGCAGAGAAGGACTTCCTTAATCTGCCAAAGGGCACTTCTAAGATGAACTGCATTGCGACTGATGTGCAACACAGAGCTGGCCCAGGAGTGGGACCGGCAGCCCGCTGCCCCTGCTGCTCACACCCCTTGGTCCAGGTCACACCAGCGACAGTGCTCAGGAAGCACGGAACCAGCACAGGACAGAAAAGCAAATCCTCAGAACAGGACAGGGAGTCCTCCCTTGACAGGCGGCTTATTTCCTGACACAGATGATGTTTCACATTGTATTTGAATACTGATTGCAGATTGATCATGGGCCTAAACTTACGAGCTGAATAATACTGAGGAGAATGTCCTTGTGCACTGAGAGTATGCAAATATTTCTTAGAAAGGACACTAAAAAAAATTAAAAATCATGCCAAACCATAATTTATCAAAATTAAAATTTTTAGTTCACTGAAGGACATCATAAAGAAAATGAATAATCATGTCAGAGACTGGGGAAAAATGTTCACATAACACATATGACAGTAGACAAGTATCCATCATATATAAACAGTGTCTACAATATAACAATAATAGAAAAGTGCAATTTTCCTGAAATGACACTTCCAAATAATTGCTTGACCAATCATTGCATGGAAACATGATCAGCACTTTGAAACCCAGGAATGTGCAGGTTAAAACCTCAATAAGATAACACCTCACAGATATTAGAGTAATTAAAATTAGAAAGGGGGAGGGGATAGCTTGAAAGGAAGCCAAGTGTTCAGAACCACGAGGACACTCCTGCTGCTCTTGGGGAGGATTTGGCAGCTCCTTGTAAGACTGGTGTGCCAATTCCTAGGGCTCAGCCATGTTGCTGGGTACTTACCCACAGGAAGTTAAGGTTGATCGTCATGAAACTCTCACACGAAATGTTCACAGCAGCTTTCCCTAGAGTGGCCCTGGACCCTGGGAGTCGGAGTGCTGGTGAGAGACCAGAGCGCGAGGCGAGCTGTGCCCTCCCACAGCGGAGCAGGAGCCACGGAGTGGATGGGCTGGCTCACTGTGCAGCAACCCGGGGGACCCCCGTGGGCCTCATGCCAAGGCCCAGGGTCACAAGGAGCACTGTGTTGGTGCAGCCTGACGTGGTGGCCCCGGGCAGGCGCAGCTAACCTGCGGTGACAGTGCCCGGGGGAGGGGCTGGCTCTGGAGGCGTGCCAGGGAGTTTGGAGGTTATGGGGATGTTCTATATTTTTTGGGTCACGTGGGTGTGTGCATCCATCAGTCACCATCAAAGTGCACACTCAAGTCATGTGCATGTAAGTGTCTGTACACTGTCTCTAAAACCCTGCAAAGACGGAACTGGGGTCACAGGCTTGCTTCTGTCACTCCTGTGGCTTAGCAGGAATGGAACTGTTTTCCGTGTGTTCCTGGCCTCGGCACATGTGGCAACAGCCCAGGACGAGGGGACAGCGTTTCTCACAGCTTGAGAAGGACACACGTGGGGAGGAAGACCACATTCCCCTGTGCTTTCGCGCTGGAGTTAGAGGTGGCCTTGAGCTCAGGAGCTTGTTTCCACGCTGGAGCATGTAGTGTCCACCTGAGTCCTGTCCACACCCACTCTGTCCTCAGGATCTGCCGAGGCAGTGGAACAGGGTGCCCAGCTCTTAGCTTCTAATGACCCGTTTCACCAGACAGTAAGAAATTGCCCAAGGAATCAGGAGGCTGCTCCCACCATGCAGAACTTTGAACAGGCCAGCTCTGAGTGAGCTCTGGGCCCTCACCGGCTCTCCAGAGGACAGTCTGTCTCTCCTCCCACCAGGGCGCTCCCTCTTTCCTCCTCTCTTGCTTTAATATTTGAAGTCCTCTCTCACATTTCCTCCCTGGCATCTCGGCAAGCCATGGAGGCCCTGCAAGGCTGGGCCTCAGCCGGCGGTGCCGTCTCAACCCCCAGGTCCCCGGTCTCTTCCCTGCTTCTTCCCACCGGGATCCCCTGTCCTGGGGTTGCTACAACAGGCCACAGATTTGGCTTAAGATGGTGGGGGTTTGTGCTCCTACAGCTCTGGAGGCCCTGAGCACAGTCATCTCCTGGGGAAGAAGGCAGGTGAGGCAAGGCACGGGGCAGGCCTATTCCCTGGCCTTTCCAGCTTTGGGCAGCAGCCTGTCCCCCTGGGCTGTGGCCACCAGCTGCATCTCTACATCTGTCTGCATGTCACCTCCTACTTTCTGGTCTCCTGCCTCTCCATAGAAGGACGTTGTGATTTTGTGGGTCCCCCAGGATCTTCCAGGAAAGACTCCCACCTTGAAACCCCCATCGAAAAGCCCCTTTGCCATAGAGGGGACCTTCAGGGCTTGGGGACCGGGTGTGTGTGCTGCAGGGTTCTAACTTGGCCCACCCCCTCCCTGCTCGCTGTCTCTTGCTGTTGAGTCTCTGTCCTCTGCAGTCCACCAGCCAGATGCTGTGGCCTCTGTGGGGCCTCTGCAGCCACCAGGCAGCCTGGCCCGGCTGGAGTCCACTCCTTTCCTGCCGGCTCTTCACACTGGTCATCTTGGAGCCTGCTTCACATGCAGGAAGGCCTGGTATGGAAAGAGCCAGGCCCAGGCTCCAGGTCAGGCAGCAGCAGCAAGAGCTTGCTGAATGAAACACGCGTACGTGAGTCCACCAGCACAGCCCGGGAGTCCCTGTGGTCAACCGGCAGCTCTGCGCCTCCAGGGCTGGCTGGAGACCCCACCTGCCCGAAGGCCCAGGCGCAGCGCCGGGTGTGCCTGGAAGGGTGCCTGAGGAGGGTGCGTCTCCATCACTTGCTCCTTGTTTGCTGTGCAGCACCGGAGGAGTCTCCACAGGGAGCGTGGATCTGGCCGTGGTGCCCGGTGAGTCTCAGGACTGTGACGGTGGCCCAGCGCGTGGCTGCCCGGCCACGTCATCCCTTCTGTCCTCCAGGTAGCAGGGCGCAGCACTCAGGCACACGTCTCCTCACGAGAACTGGCAGGAGTGCCGAATTTAAAAATAGAAGTGACTTAAGAAGCACTCATTTTCTTTTTCTCCAAAGACTTCTCCAGCATCTTTCCCACCTGAGTGCATTATTTTTTCTAATTACAGGTGAATATTCTTTATCCAAAAGTGCTGTGACAGGAAGGGTTTGGATTTGGAGTTTTTGGATGTTATGATATTTGCACATATGTAATGAGGTGTCTTGGGGACGGGATGAGTCTAGACACAGACTCGGTGTGTCTCACGTGCGCCCTCTGCACACTCAGAAGGTGGTTCCAAACAGTGCCATACAGAGTTTTGACCACGAGCCTCGTGTGTAGAGTCTTTCACTTGTAGCATCATGCCAGCGTTCAAAGGTTTGGATCTCGGAGCATTTGGGATTGAGGGATTTTGGAGTGGGAACACAGAACCTTTTCTTCTTCCTAAAATGAAAAATCTGCTGTGTGGAATTCGTAGTTTGAGCCGTTTTCTTGCATCAGGTGACTTGCAAGAGCTGCCCCCGAGGTCCGCTGCCCAGGGCAGGCCTTGCTGTGGGTTGAGGATGGCCAGCTCCTTCTCCTCTGAACCCAGGGATACCTGTGGTTTCCTGGCTGCCTGTACGTGAGCAGGGCTATTCCCAGGAAGCCCCTACTGGCTGCAGCTGCTCTGAGCTGTACCAGCAAGTCAAGATGGCGTCTGGATTGCCTGTCCCGGCCTTCTTCCCAGGTCTGCCCTTGGGGGATCCTGGGGGAGGAGATGCAGCATGACCAGATGAGGCGTGGGCTGTGCTGATCACATCCTCTGGTTTCCCGTTGGGAGCAGCCCCTGGGTTTGCTCTCCTTCATTTTGGCAGTAGGTTTACATCATGTACATCCAAATTCAAGTTGGACTCCTGTGATTAAGATGGACTTGCTTTTTCACCCACATTTCAGAAGAGATCCATTTTTTTTCATTTTCCCCTGCCTAAAAGATGGACAACAAACCAGGTAGAGTGGCCCATGCCTATTCCCAGCCACTCAGGAGGCTGAGGAAGGAGGATTGCAACTTTGAGGCCAGCCTGGGAAAATTAGTGAGGTCCTAAGCTACTTAGCAAGACCCTGTCTCAAAATTAAAAATACTTAAAAAGTGTGGAAGAGCCACTAGTTCAATCCCTGATACCTCCACTAATGAACAACAGAATGATTTAACTTAAAGAAAATAGAGCAGCGTAGGAAGGGGCGCTGAGCCTCCCCTGACGCAAGCTGAGCTGCTCCCTGCAGTCGAAGGCCCCAGAAAGGCCATCTGGCCCTGGGATGAAGCACTAGCTGCTGGGGGTCACCCCTCTCAGCCTGGCTGCCCTGGTCCCAGGCCTGGGGTGCTCCCTTTGTGCCCCTCGCCCTCCCCTCCCCTCCTGAGGTCCGTCATCAGCTCAGCCCAGGCCCGATGTCCCCACTAGCCGCACTGGCTCTTCCTGAAACCTCACACTGATGACGGTCCTAACATGGGGCCCCACACTCCAACTTCACCCTCCCTCCTAGGTGTGCCCTGAATCCCTTCCAGGTTGAGGCCACCCAGGGGCCCCTGAGGTGGGACTGTGCTGTGACTGAGCTCTTAGTGGCTTTAGGGAGAAGACACCTGGCCAGGCTGGCCACCCTCTCCTCCGTAGTGAGCAGGAGCTTTATCCCATTCTGACTGGCTCACTGCCTGTGGCTCTAAGGTCAGCAACGCCCTTCTTGAGGTGCCTGGAGACCGTCCTCTGCAGACTCTCGTCCGGAACTCGTGGGAGGTAGGAGCTTCTGGTCTGAGAAGATGAATCGGTGTCTGAATCTAGTTGAGGAATTTCTCTGCAGAGGCCCTGCTGGGAGGCTCTGGTGCGGCTCGTTCCCCTACGTTCATGCTGGAAGCAGTTTCGAGACGACTTTGGTGAGCGTATTCAGAGGTGTCCTTTGGTGTTTAAGAGCCAACACGCCTGGAGATTCCGTTTGAATCAGGAGCGCACCTTCCTGAAGCCAGGCCCCCTTCCTTGCTCCCTGCTCTTTAGTCGAGCAGTGACTTTCTGTTTTAATCCCATCCTGGGTGAAGGCCGCCCACACCTGGCTTCTCCAGGGGCAGCGCTGCACCTGCATCGGCAGCGGTGGGCAGAGGCTCCACTTGTTGGTTGGACTTGCGGAAGCCAGGAGTCGAGCCCTGTGGCGCCCTGTTGCTGTGGCTCTGGGGTGCAGAGGCAGAGGAGGCCACTGGGTTTGCTCCAGCTCCTGCCTTGGTGTGCAGGGTTCCGCCTTTCTGGGGTCTTCGTCAGGGAGCCTTGCCTGGGACAGGAACAGACTTGGATTTCCCGTTTTTGAGATGTTGGAATGCTTGCATATGCACCAGCAGGTATCCTGGGCACGGGACCTGAGTTCATTTATGCTTCATGTACACCTTGTGCTCAGCCCAAAGGTGATTTCATATGTTTTTGGTGCACCTGTGTTTCCATGGTGACCTCACATGAGCCTGGATGTGGGTCCTCGCCTGTGGTGCCTTGTTGGCACTCAAAGAGTTTAGGAGTTTGAAGTTTTGGATCAGGGATGCTCGACCTGTAAAAATAGCTACCTTATAACCCTTTAGTATTGACGGCTTTATTCATTTAGTGGATGAAGGGTCACATTTCCCAATCAATTGTTGGAACAGGGAGTTCCGTAATGGGATTCTGGTATGAAACAAATGACATATTTCAGGTGAAATAAATCAGAAGATGGCGACACTTTTCAGTGCCTACCGTGTCGTTCTTGAGCACTCAGCCTTGGGGTGGCACAGGGGCCAGCACTGGAAGCCATAGTCACTGCCCTAGGGACTGTACAGTACACGTGAGAGACGGGGCCGCCTGGGAGCCACAGGGAACCTTCCGCAGGTCCTCCTCAGTGCTCTCAGCCCCACAGAGCCCCACAGCTCCAGAGCCCGGGGAGCTGTGTCCTGCCTTCCCCTCAGAGAAGGGAACAAGCCTGCTCCTTCCACAGGAGGGTGTGGTAAAACTCCCATGGAGGCCGCCGTCCTCGTGCCCGGGGCTGGTCTCAGCCTGGCTGTGTCCAGCACAGTGCGCTGCCTGCCCCTCTCTGCCCAGGTCAAGGTCCCCAGCCACGCTGGGGGCGGGACTCATTCCTGGTGTCAGCTGAACCCAAGGGTGAGTGTCTTCAGGGTCGCCAGCAGGTGATGTGGTTCCACCTTCCCTGACTCCCTTCCTTACAGCCTCCTTGGTCCTCCACCCAGAAGATACAGAATTAGTCACACACCCGCGACCTGCCAGCCACCTGGGTTGTTGACCTCACTAATCTCTAAATTGCTCCTGAAATTTAGAGACAGCACTCGGGAACCGTGTAAACCGAGGTTGTCCAGGACGGCAGGACGGCCCTCCTCCAGCCCTGGGGACTCACGTGGTGTGCTGCCTCGGGCGAGTGGTCAGAGCGAAGCCTGGTGAGGAAGGGGTGTGAGCAGACACCCAGGAGGACAGAGGTGGCCACACGCACACCTGGGGGATGTGTCGGTGCCGGCCCCTCGCCTTGGCCATCGGGGGCACAGGAAGGAGGCCCTGCGGGGACGCTCCGAGGCCATGCGGGCCCTTCCCCTTCCAGGGCTCTCTCACCTGACACTCGAAGATCACTGGTGACAGGGGAAGCCCCTGGCCGGGCTAGGCACACCCATTGCCTCCAAAACCCAGATGCACCCACAGCCCCCAGAGCAGCAGCAGCGGGGAGAGAGTGGGCCTCTCCTGCGGCTTCCGGCTTCACCCTCGCCAGGTCCTTCGTCAGGAGAGGAGAGCTGTGAGTCCCTCCTGCACAGGGCTGAGCCCGGTGCTGCTGTGCCCTGCTGAGACCCTGCAATCCTTTCTGCACTCTCCTCTCTTGGGGATGAGCTCCTCGCCACTCCTGGAAGACTCTGGGGGTCGCTCCAGCGCCAGCAGTGTTCGCAGGAATCCTGGGAGCACAGCGATGCCAGCTCAGTGTCCTGCCCACGTCGAGCCCCACCGCTCAGTCCATTTTGGTAGACATGACGGAATAGTCTTGATTTTACCCCGGCCTCCACCACAAGGACTGTTCCCAAGTCAGCTCCGCGTAGTTGATTTTGAATTCAGCACGGAAGTTTCCGTCTTGCCCCGACACACCGGTTGGTTTTGGTCGCAGTGGACATTCATCACTTCACATCTTCACCCAGTCACCTGGGCAATTAGCTCACCCCAGGGGATGTTACTGCTCAGAAATGATGAGCGTGCCTTCCAGACACAGATGCCACCTCGGACCATGTTTAACAGCGCCAGGCTGAGGGCAAGGCCGGCACGCAGCAAGGGAGCGCTCTCTGCTGACCACCGAGACTGATCGACATGCAGGCATGGTCAACCTGATGTCGCCAACGTCCATTCTGTGTTCATGTTCTAGAATAATTACAACAACAAAAGACTTTGGAAAACACGTTGTTGAACCTCATACAAATTCCAGACACATTTTCAAGTGTATTAATGCAACATTAGTACTAGAAATAAAAGAAATAAAAAAGAAATTGCTGGTTTGGGGGTAGCAGACCTGTGGTCACTGATGGTCACTGCTTCCTTCTGCATTTTTAGTGATTTCTGTCAAATGTTGCAAGCACTGTGCTGAAAGTTCTGATTCAGGTGGTCTAATCTGACACTTGCAATTAGTAGTTTGTTCAATAAATGTTCATGGTGTAGATTCTCAGCTAACCAGTTTAGTGTTTCAGAATCCATTCAAGCCCTTTTAAAAAACAATGATGGTATTTGTCTATGGTGACACTTACTGTCCCCACCTGCATCCAGTGGATTAGTAGGCTCTGCAAAGTTCTTGATTTCTGTCAGTGAAGCTCTATTTAATTAGGAGGGATGCTTACACATTCCTTGCAAATGGAAGTTCCCAGGGAAGATTTGGTGTGACATAGAATTCTTTTTTTAAAATTGATTCTTCAAATAACTTTATTTATTTTTAATGTGGTACTGAGGATCAAACCCAGGGTCTCACAAGTGCTGGGCAAGAGCTCTACCACTGAGCCACAACCCCAGTCCATAGCATAGAATTCTTAATGTCAGGAATAGGGGATATGTCCTTTTCTCAGTAGCTGAGTGCTATGACCAATCTTTCAACCTTAATGACAGAAATAACTCAATAACTTTGCAAAAATTTTTTGGAGCAGTTTTCCTGTTGATTATAAGGGTTCTAGGAATTCTTCCCAATGGTGAGGCAATAGAAACAGTGATGTTTTCACATCTGCAGAGGTCATCCAGATGTGATTCTAGAAGTTCCACCCACTTGAAGCAAGATCTTGAGCAGCAGATGAAGAGGAGAGGGACAGGCAAATTCTAGGAAGCCTGCCTGCAGGAATCAGATGAAATTTTCACTCTAGTCATGAGGGAGGAACAGTAGTCAGACATTTTCACATCAAATAAGCAACTAGAAGACTAGACAAAATATGCAAACAAAACAATAAAACAAATAACCAAACAGACACAAAATAATTAATCAAACAACAGACAGAAAACAGTCCACATATGACAACAGACAGCAATCTACTGAGGTCGCTATTAGAAGATATGCTGTCTGGAAGCACTTTTGGGTTTTGATGAAGAGATTGAAACTTTGAACTAAGCATGATGTTCTGCTGTGGTGAGAAGGTAGAGATTAGCTTCAGTGATGCTATGGTGGCTGAGAGTTGCAGAGAGGTTCCCAGGCAGAAGGGAGCCCTGCAGAAAAGCACTTCAGAAATGTATGTGATGTCCCCTCGAATCTTCGTTGAATACCAAGACAAGCATGTATGAAATGAAGCAATGTAAGGTGGGTCAAAGAAAATACAGAAAGTTGAAAACTAAGTAACATGCAAAGATTACACACTTAAGTGGATAGTCATGCTTTTACAAGCCACAGTGGGAACACCTGTTTATGCGGGGCATTTGGTAAAGGCCAAGTTAGGTTACACATTGATAGCACGTCTAAAGTATTCCTAGAGGACAGCCTATTCCGGGCTGTCCTATGAGCACTCAGAGCAGTCCCCTGTACCAAGTGCATTCACAAACAACTTAAACCATTAGCAGAGAAAATTACAACTTTCTTTAAAGAAAGACAACAAAAGTCAGACACTCCACAGCAAAATGTCACACTGTCTAGCCTCTACTGAAAAATCACTAGACACCTAAAGAAGCAGGAAAGTTGGCCCAGGGCCATGATGAAGTCAGTTGAAAGTGATGGGCTGAGGAATGACAGGGACAGTAGATGAACTGATGTGGTTTTTAAGTAACTAATCTGTGTATGCTCAGTATCTTCAATGATTTGAGGGAAAACCTGAAGATTATGAGGAAATGAATGAAAGATATTAAAAAGTGGAAATTCTAGAGCTGAAAAACAGTATCTGAAATAAAATTTATACTTGTGGAGATTGATAGAACAGGTGAAATGCTGTAAGAAAGTATCAGTGATATCAACATAATCAGAAGCTATCCAGATCAAACCATTCGAAAGCAAAAGACTAACCAAAAATTCAGCAAAGCATCATTTAATGCGTGGAGCAATAACTATTGTCTAATCCTTATGCAATTGGAAGCTTGGAAATAAAGCCAGAAGAAAGAATTAGAAAAATAATGACAGAAAATTTCTCAAATTTGATGACAATTATAAACCCATGGATCCAAGAATTTGAATGTACTTCAAGCAGAAGAGATTCAAAGAAAAAAACTAGGGCACATGATGATCAAATTGTTGACAGCTAGTGATAAAGTAAAAATGTTGAAAGCTACTATAAAAAAACCCAGTTTACATATTTTAAAAATGAAGATAAGGATAACTGCTAATGTGTCATCAGAAAGTATGCAAGGTGGAAGACGATTGAATGACAGCATGGCAGTGTCAAAAGAAAGATAAAGAAAGGAAAAAGGGGTCAATGTAGACTCTCATACCTAGCTAATATAGCCTTCAAGAATTAAGCAAAGCAACAAACTCTTCAGCTAAAACCTAGGAATTTGCAGGCTAGCCTGCCCTATAAGAAATATTAAAGAAGGGAAGTCTTTAGGACGAGGTAAAATAAAACTAATTAAAGAGGAATGTAATACTTAAGTAGAAATAATAAAAACACATTGTAAGGTTTGCAGCATTCGTATATGTATATGCAAAATGTATGCCAATAAGAGTAAAAAGGGTAGAAGGAATGGAAACACGTTGCATTAGTGTTTGACATCGCATGTGTAGTATCATCAGAAGTTGGACTATGGTGAGTGTGCATGCTACAGCCCTAGAGCCACTGTCAGAAGCATTAAGCGGAGGACTTGAGGTGCCTACGAGGTGTCAGCTTGACTCTGCTGCAACTCTGATTAGTCAGTCATCCCTGCCCAGGTGTACTGGGATGCAGCTGAAGATGCCGTTGACATTCAGCATCACTGAACAAGAGTGAGGAGACCCTCCTGGATAGCCCGGGTGGGCACATGCCAGTCAGCAGGAAGTCTGAGAGCAGGCTGAGGTTTCCTGGTAGTGGAATGAGGAGTAGCTGAAGGTCAGTGGGTTAAATGGAGTGTTCAGATATTACTCAGCTCAAAGCAGGCAGAACAAGGAGGTCAAGGAGGCATCTGCCAAAGGGGCAAATAGAAAAAATCAAGATGGTGACTTTCAGCCCAACTTCACTGACAACAAATGGAAGTCCTCTAGATGCTTTAACTAAGGAACAGAGATTATCAGATTGGAAACAAAACAAAACAAAACAAAACAAAACAAAAAAGCCAAGATGCAACCTGATAATATCTGCAAAAACAAACTTCAAAGACCCAGAGGAGTTAGAAGTAAAAATGGAAACAGACACGTGCACTGCACAGACACTAGCTCCTGGGTGACGGTGGTGTCTTATTAGTGTAGTGCCCATTAGCACAAACCAGAGAGAGGCACAGTGGCGGCTGCACAGAAGGGGTCAGTTCCCAGGAGGACAGACAAATCCCGAGTGCACACTCTTGCCCACAAAGCTTCGGTACACACGAGCCCAGACTCACAGTGGGGAGTCTGAGGGGGAGACGGACGAGTCTACAGTGATATTTGGAGATTTTAACATTCCTCTCTCAGTAGGACAAAGAGACAGTAGATCAATGAGAGCGTAGAAGACTTGAACAACACTATCAGCCAACCGGCCTCATTAGCTGGGAGGGCATCCCTGTCACAATGCCAGAACGGGCGTGCGCTCTCCTTAGCACCAGGGAACGCCCACCTAGAGGCACGACCAACCCAGGCAGCAGCATCGACTCATCTTGAAGTCATCCTGTTGAATAAAGGAAGCAGCCACCAAAGAGTGCAGATAAAGTTCCAGAGGATGCAACATGATGTGTAGAAGACACCAAGTCACGGTCTCCTTGGTCAGGGAGGAGAGGGTGTTCGTCAAGAACGGGCTCAAGGGAAACTTTCAGAGTGGCAGGAATTTTGGATCACTCCATTGTGGTAGTGGACACACAAAAAGTAAGAAAAAATTGCTACTTTGTAATAGCATGTGACCACACCTGGAAGACCTGATAGTACAAACTGCTCAATGTCACTGGGGGCGGAGAAGGAGCCCCTGCGTGTGGCTGAGCGTCCCGTGCTGGGTTTCTGAGGCTCTGAGCTGGGGTCGTTGCTTCCCCGTTGACCGGCTCAGAGCTGCCGCAGGGGTGCTGCAGGCGTTTCTCTTCATAGATGCTGACAAACTTATTCTGAAATTCATTAGGAACTGCAGAGGGCTTCCGACTGCAAGGCAGCTTCGAAAGTGAAGAAGTGGGAGGACGAGACCTGGAGGTAAAGTAGGCAGAGGGTGCGACGCTGGCATCCAGCTAGACTCCCAGGGGACTGCATTGCAGGAGTGGCAGATGGCAGCCTCCCATACCAGGGGGGACTCCCATGGGAAGCAGCAGCAAGGAATTCAGTAGACAGAAGGAAACCCGCAGAAGAAATGGAGAGGAAGCCCTGGGAGGACCACATGCAAAAGCAATCTCGGTCCATTCGCTTCCTGGAAACGAAGACTGGACCCGAGAGCAGCCCACGGCCGCAAGGACAGTCAGAAGGGACCTTGGGTTACGGCGGGCTTCCAATCAGGACACTGAAGACCTGGTATAAAAATGAAAACATCTGTTCTTTGAAAAATGAGGGTGATGAGAAGACAAGGTGCTCGCTGGGGGAAGCGCTTGCTAACCTCAGAACGGCAGAGGCCTGGCACCCGGAATGTGTGGGCAGTTCCCGGAGTCGGCAAGGAAGCGCCGTGCATGGACCTAGATCCCAGATGCTCCACACGGAGAAGGACCAAAGGCGGATCAGCCACGACCGGTACTCACGGTCGGCTGGCAAACACGGGCTGCAGAGCCGAGCACCGCTGCAGAGCCCAGGGTGACGGAGGTGCTGGGCAGCCGAGCGCCGGGGGCAGAACTGCAAACTCGCCGCCCCTGAGAACTCAGGGCACCACACCACCGGGGAGCAATCCTGTCATCTGTAAGCTCTGTCTTTTTTAAAACTTTACACCCTGAATGTCATCTGTGAGGCTATTAAGGATGACAGCACGTGTGGCAGAATCGTCGCGACATTCTAAACAAAACGCAAAGTGGCTCTGGTGGAAGAGCAAGAGACGGAGCTCTGCAGTCTCCACCCATTGCGTCCCGCAGGGCCCCGCCCACTGGCGAGGTGTTCTCCCTCTGCCATCTTGACGCCTGTGGCAGGCCACGTGGCACCAGACCCTGGTTTCTCGACATTGGGTGGCAGGCCACGTGGCACCGGGCCCTGGGTTCTCAACCCTGGGTGGCAGGCCACGTGGCACCGGGCCCTGGGTTCTCGACACTGGGCATTAGGCCACATGACCATCAGGCTGTGGACATGGCCATCAGGCCATGGTGTTCCAGAGCACATTGTAAAGATAGTAGCCGCATCTGCCCTTGAAGAGCAAGTGTCAATGACCACGTCTCAGAAGGGACTGGGGACAGAGAAACGTCCTGGCTGGTGTTACACTGCTCCTGTGTGCCTGGCCTGCTCAGAGATGACCCACTGCAGGACCCAGGGCACCAGGCCTCCCCAGGTGGTAATGGTGGGCCTTTACCCTCCTGCTGCACCCTGTTGGTCTCCACCTTATGTGTTGGGTGCATCTGTTGAGTTTTCAACGTATTTGTCTTTTGATTTTGATTAACCATGTGGTCTTTCTTTGAGGGTCTGATATGGCTTGTTTCCCTTTTTGTTTCATCTGACTTGCAATAATTTATTAACTAATGAAGCATGAGGCAATCCATCAGCTGGAAACAGTTCTGGCTGTCGACCTAAATACCGGGTCTGTCTGTGATGAACAACTGAAGTAGCCGAATTTACTTCTGAGGAGCATTTACGGATCCCCAAGATACTGCACCACCAATAGCAGATGCTCGCAATACACACCATAACACAAGAGCTCTCCAAGGAGGCAGCTTTCTGTTGTCATGCACTCTTCTTTAGCTGGATCTATCTACTTTACAGAATAAAATAAAATGTGATGAAAATACAAAATAAAATGTACCAACTTATTTTTTAAATAAACAATTCAGTAGAATACTCACATTGGTATGCAAATAATTTTTTAAAATGTTAAACACATGATTACAATCTGATTCAACCTCTCTATTTCTACGAAATTAGGAGAAATGAAAACATATATTTTTACAAAGACTAGGATACAAATGTCCTTAGCAGATTTATTACTATTTAATAATAAAATAAATGACCCAAATGTCCATCAACAAATCAACGACCAAACATTAACACACCTATTAAATGGAATAGAACTTAGTGATATGAAAGAAAAAGAAAATAATTTCATTCAAAAGGGCTTACAAAATAAAATACCTAAGAATAAACCTAACCAAGGGGATGAAAGACTCTACAATTAACATCAAAGAATATTGAAGAAAGAAATGACATGAAAAAGACACTAGAAGTTGAAAAATCCCCCATGTTCATGGATAAGCATAGTTAATGATGTTAAAATGACCACATTGCAGATTATCTACAGACTCAATGCAATCCTCATTAAAATATTGATGACATTCTTCACAGAACTAGGAAAAAAAAGTTATCCTAAAAATTCATACAGAAGTAAAAAGACCAGGAGAACCAAAGCAATTCTGGGCAAAAGAAGCAATGCTGGAGGCCTCACAGTAGCTGACTGCAGAGTCACAGTGACAAACTGCGCTGGTGTCAAACAACACCCAGACCACAGAGCAGGTAGAGATGCAGCAACACACCACACCGTGCATTCATCTGACCCTTGATGAAAGCTCCAAACACATAAGTTGGGACAAGACGGCCTTTAACAAATGATGCTGGGAAAGCTGGATGTCCACATGCAGAAGAATGAGACCAGGTCCCCATCTCTCACCTGCACAGAAGTCAACTCCAAGTGGACGGAAGACCTAATGTGAGTCCTGAAACTTTGCAACTGTTGGAAGAAAAAAAATTAGGGGAAACTCCAACCCACAGACTCAGACGATGACTCTATGAATAGAACCCGACAGCTCAGGAAATAGAGCAAGATTGGCAAACGGGACGGTGGCACATGGAGAAACGGCAGTGAAGAGGCCCAGGGGAGGCGAGGAAATCCTGGTGGGCACTCTTCTGACAGAGGACTAAGGCCCAGAATATGGAAGGCTGAAAACCTCAACACCAAAACACAAAGGAGCCAATCACAATAATCACATATAGACGTCTCCAGCTTCCTTGGCCATTGGGCAAATACAATCCAAAACTACGCTGAGATTCCACCTCACTGCCTTCAGAATGGCAGGCGTCAGGAAGAGAAATCACTGCGAATGCTGGAGCGGGGGTCCTGCCCATGCTGGGCGTGCGAATCGGTACAGCCTCTGTGGACGTGGGTAGGGAAAGCTCTCAGAGACTAAAATGGGAGCTTCCATGGACCCACCTAACCACTCCATGCTACCCTCCCGAAGGAGTAAGAGTCTGCACCCTGAAGGGACCCCTGCACACAGGTCCAGCCTGCCTGTTCCAGTAGCCAGGCTGTGGAGTCGAGCCAGGTGTCTGTCAAGAGATGCTGGGTGACAAATGTGATGTGCGTCCATACGGGAGCAGCACCTGCCAGAGAGGAACAGGCGCATGTCTGCAGGAAGGTGGGTAGGCTGTGGGGTCATGGCGTTGAGCAGAAGAAATCAGACTCGGAAAGAGGGCATCATGCTCTGGTACGTGGACCTAGGGGAAGAGAGGGGCAGTGTGGGGTGTGGGAGGGTTGAGGGAGGTGGCCGGTGGGCACCACCAAGGCATGCCACGGGCAGGGTGAACTTGCCATGGAGCCCATGATGCAGTGCCATGAACACGCACCGAGGATGAGAGAAGGAACAAGAAGCACGTGGAGACCCATCACCAGGACCAACCTCACACCATCGGTGCCCAGTGAGAAAGTCAGAGTGACAAACAGCTACGCGCCTGCTTCACGAAATCTGAGAGAAGGGAAGCGGATCTCTAGGACGAAGGCTGGTCAGTGACTGTGCAGGGAGAGGAGGTGAGCAGGAGCAAGAGGGCCTTCACAAAGGAACTCCAGAAAGTCAGATCCAACTAGACTCAGGAGCAGACCTGCGCGGAGTGGAAGCAGTCCTCATGGAGACAGATCTGGTGGTTTCATAGGCTCTGCGTCTGGAGATCCATCCAGCCTACGCTTCAAATGAAAGATTCATCTCTCCGTCACACCTGGCAAAGGTCGGGAAGAGCAAGCGCGTGAGCAAGATCGTCCCTGAGGGCTGAGACAGGGGTCTGGGCAGCGGGAGAAGAGGGGGAAAAGCCGTGCGGGGGCAGAGTGGCCAGCACAACCTTGTCCCCATGGTCACAACCTCTAACTGGTAGACATGCTCACCCAGTAGTAGTGGCGCTTGCAGAAGTAAACGTACGCTAAGGGTAGGGCCTCACGGAGCGGTCGCAGTGGCCCTCACAGCACACGGTGGGTCTCGGGCGGGTCACCCACGAATGCTGAACCCTCCAGAGCCATCGAGACTCATGGCACGGGTGATTCACAAAGCTGAGGGCACGTGCTGTAGAGACCTGCGCAGTCTTCCAGCAGGCGGGGTCGGTGCTGAGCGTTCGCCGAGGAGTCACTCTTGGGTCAGAGAGACAGAGTCCTGGAATGGAAGTGTGGCTGGGATCCACAGGACCCGAGTGACCTCCACCATGGCTTTCAGGTGACACTGGTGCTACCCAAGGCTAGAAACCTGAAGGGGTCTTGACCCCAGGAGGGAGATGCACTTGGGGATCATCCCAAAGTGACGCCCGAAGGTTCACGGTGCTCACGTCTGCGCCTCCGGCTACTGTGGCCACTTGGAGGTGAGCTCCTGTGCCAACAGGTGTGTACTTTAGTGACCAAAAGACCAGATGAGAAAAACACGGAGGAGGAAAAGTTTATTTTGGCTCATGGTTTCAGAGGTTCAGTCCATGGCCAACTGACTGCGTAACTCTGGCTGGAGATGAGGCAGAAAGTCGGGGTGGAGGGGTGTGGCGGAGGAACGCGGCTCAGGACACGGCAGCAAGAAGCGGAGGGGACTCTGCTCCCCTGGGGCAAAATATAGACCCCAAATGCACGTCCCCTGGGACTTGCCTCCTCCAACCACAACTACTGTCCATTCAAGTGGATTAATCCGCTAATGAGGTGAAGACTCTCATGAACCAGTCATTTCCCTCTGAGACCTCTTGTGTTGTCTCCCACGGGAGCTTGGGGGACACCTCACATCTAAGCCACAGAGGGTGTGCGATCCTGACGTCCACCTTCCTCCCTGGTCTGCCACACTTGGATCCACCCTGGTCTGCCACACCTGCCCCCCGCCACCACAGTCTGTCACACCTGGACCCTCCCTGGTGTGTGACACTTGCCCCCTGCCCAGTCTGTTACACCTGGACCCTCCCTGGTGTGTGACACCTGGACCATCCCTGGTGTGTGACACCTGGACCCTCCCTGGTCTGCCACACCTGGACCCTCTCTGGTGTGTGACACCTGGACCCTCCCTGATCTGCCACACCTGGACCCTCCCTGGTCTGCCACACCTGGACCCTCCCTGGTGTGTGACACCTGGAACCTCCCTGGTGTGTGACACCAGGACCCTCCCTGGTGTGTGACACCTGGACCCTCCCTGGTGTGTGAACCCTGGACCCTCCCTGGTGTGTGACACCTGGACCCTCCCTGGTGTGTGACACCTGGACCCTCCCTGGTCTGCAACACCTGGACCTTCCCTGGTGTGTGACACCTGGACCCTCCCTGGTCTGCCACACATGGACCCTCCCAGGTGTGTGACACCTGGACCCTCCCTGGTGTGTGACACCTGAACCCTCCCTGGTCTGCCACACATGGACCCTCCCTGGTGTGTGACACCTGGACCCTCCATGGTGTGAGACACCTGGAACCTCCCTGGTCTGCCACACCTGGACCCTCCCTGGTGTGTGACACCTGGACCCTCCCTGGTGTGTGACACCTGGACCCTCCCTGGTGTGTGACACCTGGACCCTCCCTGGTCTGCCACACCTGGACCCTCCCTGGTGTGTGACACCTGGACCCTCCCTGGTGTGTGACACCAGGACCCTCCCTGGTCTGCCACACCTGAACCCTCCCTGGTGTGTGACACCTGAACCCTACCTGGTGTGTGACACCTGGACACTCCCTGGTCTGCCACACCTGGACCCTCCCTGGTGTTGACACCTGGACCCTCCCTGGTGTTGACACCTGGACCCTCCCTGGTCTGCCACACCTGAACCTTCCCTGGTGTGTGACACCTGAACCCTCCCTGGTGTGTGACACCTGAACCTTCTCGGGTGTGTGACACCTGGACCCTCCCTGGTCTGCCACACCTGGACCCTCCCTGGTCTGCCACACCTGGACCCTCCCTGGTGTGTGACACCTCGACCTTCCCTGGTGTGTGACACCTGGACCCTCCCTGGTGTGTGACACCTGGACCCTCCCTGGTCTGCCACACCTGGACCCTCCCTGGTGTGTGACACCTGGACCCTCCCTGGTGTGGGACACCTGGACCCTCCCTGGTGTGCGACACCTGGACCCTCCCTGGTGTGCGACACCTGGACCCTCCCTGGTCTGCCACACCTGGACTCTCCCTGGTGTGTGACACCTGGACCCTCCCTGGTGTGTGACACCTGGACCCTCCCTGGTGTGTGACACCTGGACCCTCCTTGGTCTGCCACACCTGGACCCTCCCTGTGTGTGACACCTGGACCCTCCCTGGTGTGTGACACCTGAACCTTCTCTGGTATGTGACACCTGGACCCTCCCTGGTCTGCCACACCTGGACCCTCCCTGGTCTGCCACACCTGGACCCTTCCTGGTGAGTGACACCTGGACCTTCCCTGGTGGGTGACACCTGAACCCTCCCTGGTGTGTGACATCTGGACCCTCCCTGGTGTGTGACACCTGGACCCTCCCTGTTGTGTGACACCTGGACCCTCCCTGGTGTGTGACACCTGGACCCTCCCTGGTGTGTGACACCTGGACCCTCCCTGGTCTGCAACAACTGGACCCTCCCTGGTGTGTGACACCTGGACCCTCCCTGGTCTGCCACACATGGACCCTCCCTGGTGTGTAAACCCTGGACCCTCCCTGGTGTGTGACACCTGGACCCTCCCTGGTGTGTGACACCTGGACCCTCCCTGGTGTGTGACACCTGGACCCTCCCTGGTCTGCCACACCTGGACCCTCCCTGGTGTGTGACACCTGGACCCTCCCTGGTCTGCCACACCTGAACCCTCCCTGGTGTGTGACACCTCAACCCTCCCTGGTGTGTGACACCTGGAGACTCCCTGGTCTGCCAAACCTGGACCCTCCCTGGTGTTGACACCTGGACCCTCCCTGGTCTGCCACACCTGAACCTTCCCTGGTGTGTGACACCTGAACCCTCCCTGGTGTGAGACACCTGAACCTTCTCGGGTGTGTGACACCTGGACCCTCCCTGGTCTGCCACACCTGGACCCTCCCTGGTCTGCCACACCTGGACCCTCCCTGGTGTGTGACCCCTCGACCTTCCCTGGTGTGTGACACCTGGACCCTCCCTGGTGTGTGACACCTGGACCCTCCCTGGTCTGCCACACCTGGACCCTCCCTGGTCTGCCACACCTGGACCCTCCCTGGTGTGTGACCCCTCGACCTTCCCTGGTGTGTGACACCTGGACCCTCCCTGGTGTGTGACACCTGGACCCTCCCTGGTCTGCCACACCTGGACCCTCCCTGGTCTGCCACACCTGGACCCTCCCTGGTGTGTGACACCTCGACCTTCCCTGGTGTGGGACACCTGGACCCTCCCTGGTGTGTGACACCTGGACCCTCCCTGGTGTGTGACACCTGGACCCTCCCTGGTGTGTGACACCTGGACCCTCCCTGGTGTGGGACACCTGGACCCTCCCTGGTGTGGGACACCTGGACCCTCCCTGGTGTGCGACACCTGGACCCTCCCTGGTCTGCCACACCTGGACTCTCCCTGGTGTGTGACACCTGGACCCTCCCTGGTGTGTGACACCTGGACCCTCCCTGGTGTGTGACAACTGGACCCTCCTTGGTCTGCCACTCCTGGACCCTCCCTGTGTGTGACACCTGGACCCTCCCTGGTGTGTGACACCTGAACCTTCTCTGGTGTGTGACACCTGGACCCTCCCTGGTCTGCCACACCGGGACCCTCGCTGGTCTGCCACACCTGGACCCTCCCTGGTGTGTGACACCTGGACCTTCCCTGGTGTGTGACACCTGAACCCTCACTGGTGTGTGACATCTGGACCCTCCCTGGTGTGTGACACCTGGACCCTCCCTGGTGTTGACACCTGGACCCTCTCTGGTGTGTGACACCTGGACCCTCCCTGGTGTGTGACACCTGGAACCTCCCTGGTGTGTGACACCTGGACCCTCCCTGGTGTGTGACACCTGGACCCTCCCTGGTCTGCGACACCTGGACCCTCCCTGGTGTGTGACACCTGGACCCTCCCTGGTCTGCCACACATGGACCCTCCCTGGTGTGTGAAACCTGGACCCTCCCTGGTGTGTGACATCTGGACCCTCCCCCGTGTGTGACACCTGGACCCTCTCTGGTGTGTGACACCTGGACCCTCCCTGGTCTGCCACACCTGGACCCTCCCTGGTGTGTGACACCTGAACCCTCCCTGGTGTGTGACACCTGGACCCTCCCTGGTCTGCCACACCTGGACCCTCCCTGGTGTTGACACCTGAACCCTCCCTGGTGTGTGACTCCTGAACCTTCCCTGGTGTGTGACACCTGGACCCTCACTGGTCTGCCACACCTGGACCCTCCCTGGTGTGTGACACCTGGACCCTCCTTGGTCTGCCACACCTGGACCCTCCCCGGTGTGTGACACCTGGACCCTCCCTGGTGTGTGACACCTGAACCTTCTCTGGTGTGTGACACCTGGACCCTCCCTGGTCTGCCACACCTGGACCCTCCCTGGTCTGCCACACCTGGACCCTCCCTGGTGTGTGACACCTGGACCTTCCCTGGTGTGTGACACCTGGACCCTCCCTGGTGTGTGACATCTGGACCCTCCCTGCTGTGTGTGACACCTGGACCCTCCCTGATCTGCCACACCTGGACCCTCCCTGGTGTGCGACACCTGGACCCTCCCGGGTGTGTTACACATGGACCCTCCCTGGTGTGTGACACCTGGACCCTCCCTGGTCTGCCACACCTGGACCCTCCCTGGTTTGTGACACCTGGACCCTCCCTGGTGTGTGACACCTGGACCCTTCCTGGTGTGTGACACCTAGACCCTCCCTGGTGTGTGACACCTGTAACCCTCCCTGGTGTGTGACACCAGGACCCTCCCTGGTCTGCCACACCTGGACCCTCCCTGGTGTGTGACACCTGGACCCTCCCTGGTGTCTGACACCTGGACCCTCCCTGGTCTGCCACACCTGGACCCTCCCTGGTGTGTGACACCTGGACCCTCCCTGGTGTGTGACATCTGGACCCTCCCTCGTGTGTGACACCTGGACCCTCCCTGGTGTGTCACACCTGGATTCTCCCTGGTCTGCCACACCTGGACCCTCCCTGGAGTGTGACACTGGACCCTCCCTGGTGTGTGACACCTGGACCCTCCCTGGTCTGCCACACCTGGAACCTCCCTGGTGTGTGACACCTGGACCCTCCCTGGTGTGTGACACCTGGACCCTCCCTGGTTTGTGACACCTGAACCCTCCCTGGTGTGTGACACCTGGACCCTCCCTGGTCTGCCACACATGGACCCTCCATGGTGTGTGACACCTGGACCCTCCCTGGTGTGTGACAACTGGACCCTCCCTGGTCTGTCACACCTTCCCCCTCCCTGGTGTGTGACACCTGGACCCTCCCTGGTGTTACACCTGGACCCTCCCTGGTCTGCCACACCTGAACCCTCCCTGGTGTGTGACACCTGGACTCTCCCTGGTGTGTGACACCTGGACCCTCCCTGGTATTTGACACCTGGACCCTCCCTGGTCTGAAACACCTGGACCCTCCCTGGTTTGTGACACCTGGACCCTCCCTGGTCTGCCACACCTGAACCCTCCCTGGTGTGTGACACCTGGACCCTCCCTGGTGTGTGACACCTAGACCCTCCCTGGTCTGCCACACCTGGACCCTCCCTGGTGTGTGACACCTGGACCGTCCCTGGTGTGTGACACCTGGACCCTCCCTGGTGTGTGACACCTGGACCCTCCCTGGTCTGCCACACCTGGACCCTCCCTGGTGTGTGACACCAGGACCCTCCCTGGTGTGTGACACCAGGACCCTCCCTGGACTGCCACACCTGAACCCTCCCTGGTGTGTGACACCTGGACCCTCCCTGGTGTGCGACACCTGGTCCCTCCCTGGTGTGCGACACCTGAACCCTCCCTGGTGTGTGACACCTGGACCCTCCCTGGTGTGTGACACCTGGTCCCTCCCTGGTCTGCCACAACTGGACCCTCCCTGGTGTGTGACACCTGGACCCTCCCTGGTGTGTGACACCTGGACCCTCCCTGGTGTGTGACACCTAGACCCTCCCCCGTGTGTGACACCTGGACCCTCCCTGGTCTGCCACACCAGGACCCTCCCTGGTGTGTGACACCTGGACCCTCCCTGGTGTGTGACATCTGGACCCTCCCCCGTGTGTGACACCTGGACCCTCTCTGGTGTGTGACACCTGGACCCTCCCTGGTCTGCCACACCTGGACCCTCCCTGGTGTGTGACACCTGGACTCTCCCTGGTGTGTGACACCTGGACCCTCCCTGGTCTGCCACACATGGACCCTCCCTGGTGTGTGACACCTGGACCCTCTCTGGTGTGTGACACCTGGACCCTCCCTGGTCTGCCACACCTGGACCCTCCCTGGTGTGTGACACCTGGACCCTCCCTGGTCTGCCACACCTGGACCCTCCTTGGTCCGCCACACTGGGCCTGCTTTGACTGAGCCTAGCATGTCCCCCACTGTGTGCTTGGTGGCACTGCCGTGTGGCACACAAGCCGTGTTGTGTGCAGCACGGACGTGCTTCCTGACCACACAGTCCAAAATGCTGTCCTCTCCCAGGAGCGTCCACGGCTAAGGGTCGCCCTACTGGGGGCAGGGCAAGGCTGGTGCCCACTGACAGGGGAGCAAGGAAAACCTGCCACAGTGTGGCTCCATCTCCGCCTCTTCCCATCATGGCAGCCCGTGAGATGTGGCCCAGTCCCTGACGTGCTGGGCACATCAGGCCAGACCTGCCCCTGGGCCTCAGGGAGCCTGGGCTGCAGTTTCCTGGAGGCTGAGGCTCAGGGTAGGCAGAGCAGGCCACACTTACTGTGCCTCAACAGGTGGGGTTTCAGAGGACAGCCTGTCCTTGGTGGCATGGCTCCTTGCTGGGGTCAATGCCCTGATCCAGACTCCTGGACCCTCCTCGGTGCTCCCATAACAAGACACGGGCCTATTCCACCTGTGGGCAGGCGCTCCTCCCAGAGCTTAGGAAGTGGGAGGGGTGCTTGCTTGGTCAGCAGGCCTGGCCAGCCGGACACAGGTCTTCGCTCTGCCTAATGGCGCTGGACACTGCAGACAGGCAGCAGCACTGTCAATGTCACAGAAGATGATGAACATTGAGGAATTTATGTCAAGAGCAAGCTGGAGCATGTGGGAGAGGAGAGCTAAGTCTCAGGCAGCACTCACTCCCTCGGGACGGTCGCGCTGGCAGAGGAAGTCGGACACGCAGGTCGGGGCAGCACCCAGCTTTCAGCCAACACCGAGCCACCGAGCTCTACGGATCAAACGCGAGGAACCGGAGCTTTCAGTGACATGACTCAGCTCATGGAGGAGGAGGTGTGGCTCCGAGGAGCCTGGATCTGCGTGGGAGAAGGTGCCCAAACGGACAGAGCCCGGTCCTCCTGCCTGAGCAGCCCGCCTCCTCCAGGGACACTGAGCTGCATCTCAATCACACCATCTCACTCCGCGTGGCCTCTGACATCCCCGACTCCCCGTCTTTGCTAATTTAGTCAGGATTGTGAGCGTGCTGCATCAGGAAGAAGGATCTACTTTAGAAAGAACCTCGAAAGGCAGGTGGAGTTAGGAGGGACCCTTGTCTCTAAACAGTGGAGAAGCACGTGCTCTCCCCAGAAGCTCCCGAGCCGCTCTGAGGGGCACGGGTTGGACCTGTTTCTGCAGGAGTCCCCAGGCACTGGGGGCCCGAAGGCCAGAAGCTTGTCACCCTGGGTCAGACAAACAGCAAACCTTTAACAACAGGCTCAGATCCACCCTTGCGGAGTGAGGAGATAAAAATAAGCTCCCATGGATTCTCTTTGAAATTGGTGCCTGCCCGTTAGCTGGAGAGGCTTCCACTGAGCAACTCTGAGTTCACATCCAGACCTTCCTGGACCCCAGTAGCCGGAACGCCTCCTGCTGCTTCCTGGGAGGCAGGCCACAGGGGCAGCGCCGGCCCAGGCCAGGGGGCCGCCTCCCTCAGAATGAGCACGAGCAGCTCCTGACTCCTCGCAGGTGGGGGTCCATAGCACCTGCTGCCATGTGAGCAAACGGGTCCCTGGAGTAAAACTAACCTCCTTCAGAAGCCAGTGGAAAGGACTCTGTTGTGTGATGCCGGCTGCTGCAAGGCAGGCCGGGCCGCGACCACCGTTGCTGGGTCTACATCTCTGTTCCTTTGTTGGACAATCTGTGCACTGGCTTGTAAAAAATCAATACCGTTTCCCTGGTGCTCCTCACAGGTGCGCTGATGGATCACGGCCCGAGCCCACCTCTGATGGTGTGTCTCTGTGCTCTTGCTTCAGGGTTGAGCTGCTGATTCTATCTCTGGTGGACAACGCCAACGAGCTTCTGTGATCTCGACCTCTGGCCATCACGTCCTGGTGACTGAGTGCCGGCAGTGGCTATAAAGCCTCGGATCTCAGGGCCGATTTATGAGGTAGTGCTCCTGATGGCGCCCGGGAGCCAGGAGGGGGCGTCTCTGGTGGTGCTGCCAGAGCTGCTGTCCACTCAGCTCCCGGAACACCACTGGCCCTCCCGCGCTGTGTGCGGTGGGGGGCACTGGAGCCAGGGGGCTGCGGTGACCCTCAGGAGAACACTCGGCCCATCTGGCAGGACCACCACGGGTGGGGAATGTGGGTCCCCTGCGCCAGGTAATCCACGACGTCTGCTGTGTCCACGTCCCTCTGCAGGGGAAGCCGAGCTGGGCTCGGGGATCACGGCCCTGTGGCGGTGAACCCAGCTGGAGCCGGGGCGTGCTGGCCCAGAGGATGGACGCTCCCCTCTCGTCCCTTCAGGAAGCTGGGCATCCGCTTTCATCTTCCAGAGGGCGTAGGGGTGGCGGTTCCCACAGGCAGGGCCTAGAAGAAGGTACAGTGCCACCTGTGTGCAGGAGCCACAGTTCCTAGGGAGGCCGAGAGCCATGGCCGAGTGGCAGGTGGCCCTGCGGACCCCTCTGCCCCTTGCTGTCCATCCTGTCGCCCTCGCTGCTTCCCTGCCTCCTGGCTCTCCCTCTCCCTTTACCTCGCTCTTCTCTTCCCTCTTTGATGATGGACCTATCTTCATCTGAGGTGCAGCCGAGGCCCAGATACTGACTCTTGCAGGCAGGCAAAGGCACCTGCAAGTAGCAGGTGAGCACAGGGTGCTTTGGGCTTCGCAGGAGGAAACACAGCTGTCTAGATTCAGAGGGTTTGAGGGGGAGCCTGAGAGCCTTTGCCTGCAGTGCGGACTCAGTCCCTGTCCATCTGAGTGACAGCTGGCAGATTTTCCCTTTGTCTTAGGGTTCTTGGCCTCTGCTGGGTGAGGCCAGCACTTCTTGGCAGGAGGTCCCACCAGGACTTGGCACTCGGAGGCCCCGGTGAGGAGATTCCCTCAGGCCTGTGTCCTTCCTGGCAATTTCCACGAGGACTCCTATTCTAAATCCAGAGCCTCCAAGATGTGCCAGGAAAGGCACTTGCTTACTCAGAAGGAAAAGAAAGAAAGAAAGAAAGAAAGAAGAAAAAAGAAAAGGCAAAGAAAACATGAGGAAGAGCTCGGCCCTCCCTCTGCTGCCCTCTGCCCTGGGGCGGGCGCTCAGCCTCCACTACTGTGGCCGCTCACAGTGGCTGGTGTGTCCGGAACTCCTTCTGAAACCTTTGCGCCTTGAATCATCTGGGTGGGCTGCACCTGCCCGCTGCACCTCAGCAGAGAAGAGTGGGCGCCGGCTTAGCTCAGCCAGGAGGCGGGTGCGTCCTCCCCCTAGTGCTCGGCTCAGCGTGGCAGGCGGGCCCACGCGGTGGCTGGGCCAGAGGCTCCTCTAGAAGCCGTCCCTCTGGCAGGGCCACGACCGGCTGGATGTCCGTCCCCGGCCCTACACCCAGGCACGCCCCCCAGACAGCAGCAGGGCCTCCTTGCCCTTGGGCCTCTTGTCCTGCATGCGGTGCCCCAGCCATGGCGGGTGGCGGACGGCATCCATGCCCCACGTTGGTCTCGGGTGCTGCAGGGAAGCTGGGAGCCCCAGGACGGCGGTGTGTCGTGATTCCAGGATGCTTCTGGAAGGGAGGAGAGGGCGGGAAGCATGGTGCCCCAGTGCGGCTGCTGCATTTCTGGGGTGGAGAGCAGATGTCCCTGGGGTGACCCGGGGCCCTGAGCAGCCCACACACCATCAAACTGGGGAGGATCACTAAGGAGGTCTGAAGCAGTAGCCAGGGTGGCAGGCATACTGGCCTTGTCCCTGCTGGGCAGCAGCATGGACCCTTGTCTTCAGATTCAGGGCCAGCCACGTCTCCAGCTTGGTGACTCCCCCAGCACAGCAGACCAAGCCAGTGGGTGTGGGTGGCAGAGCACAGGCTTCTGGGACCCTTGTGGTACCCCCACCGTATGCCCCCGGGGCGCGTTCCCGCTGGGCGCTGGGCACTCCAAGCCCACAGATTCCGTCTTCAGGATGGGAAGTGAAGATGCCCTGTGCAGGCATCTGGGGCCGCAGGCAGGACCACTCCTGTCCATGGTAGGGCTCCCCACCCTGGATGGCACAGGAGGGCAGTAGAGCCACTCCATGTCACTAACTTAGAGTGTCACTGCATTCAAAGCTGTGCCCAGTCCTCCAGGTGCTGGCTCCTGGGCCGTCCTCTGCTGTGCTTTAACTGACTGTCTAGAACTTCATGGGTGGCGTTTCTGGGAGCGGGGCAGGGGTCTGAGTGTGCACCCCAGGGCCCAGCGCGCACCGTGGCTTCCCTTGCCTGGGTGGATTGGTGGTCCCCGTGCTCCCTGTACTTCCCATGCTCCTCGTGCTCCTGGTGCTCCCTGTACTTCCCTTGCTCTCCTTGCTCCCCTTGCTTCCCGTGCTCCCTGTGCTCCCTGTGCTCCCAGTGCTCCCGGTGCTCCTGTGCTCCCCGTGCTTGCGGTGCTCCCAGTGATCCCCGTGCTCTCTGTGCGCTCGGTTCTCCCCGTGCTCCCTGTACTTCCCATGCTCCTGGTGCTCCCGGTGGTCCCCATGCTCCCAGTGCTCCCGGTGTTCCCCATGCTTACGGTGCTCCCAGTGATCCCCGTGCTCTCGTGCTCTCGGCATGGTGAGCATGTCGAGAGAGCTGCTTTGCACTGCCCTCTAGCCACCCCACTGTGCTGCTGGGGCTCGGGCTGGCCCTGGGATTGGTGGGTCTGGGTGCTTTGTCCCCAGGACCCCACTTCCCTTCTGGACACCCATACTCAGAGTTACCCCTGCGCTGGTGTCTTCCAGCACTGACAGCCACGGGCACTGTGCCCTGTGAGCATCCGGTTGTGACTCCATGAGCCCCGTCAGCTTTCGGAGGACGTTTTGTAGGAGCGGGGTGCTCTCAGGACGTGGAGAGTCACTGCCAGCCACACCGCCTCTCCATCGCCTGTGAACCTGTGCTTCTGCATACAGCAGGCGCTCCATAACGGGCAGTCGCCATGGCCAGGGCACCAGCTGGTCTTTCACACTGAAAGGCCCACTTTGTCCTTGGGGCCTTGAAGCTGCTTTTCCTTCTGCATTTTAAGAATCATGTTTGGGCCAAAAAAAAAAAAAAAAAAAAAGACCAGAGAATGACCTGGTCTCCCCCAGCGGACTTGGCGGGAGCGGGTTCCCCATGCTGCTGACCCTGGAGCTCTGAGGACAGAGGGGAGCGACCTCACCAGGCAAGGTCCTCTTCACACGGCTCAGACCACTCCCGGGGACTGCTCTAGAGAAAACGCTCTTCTGCAGGTCCGCAGGTGGCAAACGCTCTGCCCAGCTGACGGGTCACGCCCTGGCGCCTGGACTCGGGTCAGCTCGGGTGCCCCGGGCTCCATGCCACACCTCGCCTCCAGGCTGTCTGGTCCCTTGGAGGAGCTCACGTACTCTGGCTCCTGTGAGGCACCTGCCCAAAGCACCATGGACGGGTCAGGGCTTGGCCACGTGTCCATAGACCTGGCTCCTGCAGGCTGTGCGGCTCACAGTCACTGATGGTGCATGTGTGGTCAAGTGGGGGCAGGAAAGGACCTCACCTCTCTCCAAGTAGAAGCAAGAACTGAAAATGTCTTCAAAAGTGAAGCTGTAGCCAGGCACAGTGCACGCAGAGGCTCAGGAGGCTGTGGCTGGAGGATCACAAGTTCAAAGCCAGCCTCGGCAACTTAGTGAGGCTCTAAGCACCTTAGGGAGACCCTGTCTTTAAATAAAATGCAAAAAATGGCTGGGGATGTGACTCAGTGTTTGAGCGCCCCTGGGTTCAATCTCTGGTATCCCCCCTGCCCTCGCCCCAAATAAAGCGAACGCTGTGGTTGGGAGTGTCTGGAGGTACCAGTGAACAGCTGCTAGAGACCTCCAGGAGCAGCGTGCACGAGGGATTGCGTACGCAAGGACAGGCTGGAGGCTCTAGTCACTGTCTCTCAGGAGGCAGTGGATAGTACCATCAGGCCCATCTCACAGATGGGGAAACTGAGGCTCAAACACTGAACTCACTCACCTGGCCAGGATTTGAGCCCAGGGTATCTGAACTCTGAGGCCCGTCTCTCCTCTGCGGAAGGTACACTCGACTTAGCTGGAAAGAGGACCCAGGAGGCCCTCCCACGGAACCTGCAGACTCACATCTGGGCCCTGCCGCAGGCAGCGCCACCTGTCTGCCTGGGTGGATATTGTCACAGGGGCTGGATCTGCTGGGTGTTGGGGCCCGTCCAGTGGGCTGCTCCCCTCTCCCACACACTCAAAGCTACTTCCTCCCTTACTGGCCCCTAAAAGCACTTGAGCTTGACACTAATTTTAATTTTAATAAAACAATATTTTATTGAGCCCAATGAATAGAAAATAAAATTTCAACATGTAAAGTTCAGTTTGCTTTTGCGACTTGTCATCTTGCACATCTCAACTGGAAACTGTGCTTCCAGGGCCCGCAGCCCGTCCGTCCCGGTCCTGTGCTGGAGCGCAGAGCTCTGAGCAGCGGCAGACCCTGTGTCAGGCCTGCAGTGTTCCCTGCCATGGCGTGGCAGGCAAGCCTGGTCGCAGACCCTCGACCCTGCAGGCTGCAGAGACCCTGGTCTCTCTTGGTACAAGCACTACTGTTCCAAACAGCTTGAGACTTGTTTATTCAGTAAATACGAAACTACTGCATCACTCAAAATCCACTAGCAGTTTTAGAAGGCCAGTTTTAACAAAGTTGCCTATTTAAGGAGCACAGCCTGGTGCTTTGGTGCACAGACTCAGTGGCGGGATCACCAAAGCAAAGCTGGTCAACACGGGGCCTCAGCAACCTCATGTGTGCAGGAGGCTCCTGAAATCTGCTGAGCTGGACGCTGGGTGGAGGACCTCTGGACTCCACGCCCCGCTTGGCTGTTGCACTCGGATCCTGTCCCAGCAGGCGCACTGGCTGAGGGAGACCGCACCGAGGAAAGGGCTGTGGCAGGGTTTCTACAACAGGGGAGAGTGACCTGGGGTGCAAGGTGGTGATTCTTACCTGCTGGCCAAGAAGGCCTGGAGGGGAGCGGAGTGCAGTGCCGTGTGCAAAGGCAGCGCCCCAAAGCTGGACAACAGCGCAGGACTCTGTCGGTGAGGGGCTGCCGTCCCATGGACGCCACCCTGCTGTCTCACAGGGACCCTGGCATGTCCCTCACTTTGAAATTTAGTATCAGCAAACATCTAAGGGAGGGTCCATTTCCCAGGTGGGTGTTCATAAGCTCTTCAACTGGCTCTTTTTATTTGGTTCTCGTAATAACCTCGCAAGCTGATTTGAAGTTGATCTTGCAGATAGGAACACTGAGGCCTCCGTGATCCCCTGTGCTACCAGAGGGCCAGGCTGCACTTGGACTACCTGGGTCCAAAGCCAGCCTCCTTGTGACAGCAGGATTTGGCTCCCGCCTGCAGGACCCCCATCAACCGCCCCCCTAAGACCCCTGTGAGGACCTCCGGGCCAGGCCGCGACTGTCTCTGTGCACTTTTGTGCCCCGACTACTGGCACAGCTCCTTGCCCTCAGTCAGCACACAGGCAGAGCTTAGGAGCAGATGCATCATGATGCACATGGACGCCTGAGAGGTGGATGGGCCTGTGTTTGAAACTCAGCTCAGACCAGACGAGGTGGACTGGTTGCTGGGGTGAAGATCGAGCCTGCACAGCTGCACTGGAATATTACCATACTATGATAATATCGTTGCCATACTGGAATCATCAGTCTGGGGCCAAGATGTTTTTGGAAAGCTAGCTAACAATCCTGTTAGAAAGGGCTTCGTGTTACACGTCTCCACAGGGTGGGAGGCAATGGGCATGCATTCTCGATTCCAACAATCAACTGCAATATGTCAATTTCAAGCAGGAAATCTGATCTGAGTTTGCAAACCCCCTGTCTCTGAGAGTCGATAATTCGCCATTTTAGGGCTCTGGGCCATTAACACTGAACAGCTTGAGGGCGCGTTCTTCATTGATCAGATAAACAAGTCATGAGATATTTTATTACAAAATGATGGGCCAGTTAGCCATCTCTCTCCCGATGGGCTCGCTTCAGATGCGCAGCAGCTGGGGAGCTGCTTTCTCAGGGACCCATCGCAGGGGCCCAGGGAACTGCCTGGACTGGCTGGTTTATGGGGAGTTCAACGTCCAGACCTCGGACTGAGCCTTACAGAGTAGCAATGGCACTTTCCTTGTTGGTGTTATTCCAGCTTGTTTTACATCAATGCCGCAATGTTAGCTTTTTCTGGTACTTTCTCATTGGAATCTATCTTTACGTTGGTAACGTATGCATCATGTCATAATTTTGAATTCTTAATTCATTTTAGGTAAATGGTTGAGGCAATTTAAAATCCATTTCCACGAAGATTTAAAAAAAATTAAATTTAATGTGAAAAGTGTAACAGCTATTGATGAGGACTGGTAAATAGGTCAGGTGGGTGCCTTTCACAGCACCAGCAGACGTGATGAATGAAAACCAAGCCCGGAGCAATAGAGAGTAGAATCAGGATGCTTAAAAAGTCCGGACTTTGCCTTTCCGGTAGCAGTCCTGACTAAAATCCTAGGGAAATCCCTCCCACAGAGTCCCCAACACCGCTGGCTGCAGAGGCCATGCCTGGGGACTGGGTTGTGGTGTGCACGCGGGTTTCCTCAGGAGCAGCGCTTGTCGCCCCCTGGGTGTGCTGTGAGTGACCCGCCTGCATCTGCGGGAGCCCTGCCCCTGCGTGTGCACCAGCCCTGGGGCTGGCACCTGCCTGAGGGTGCCCACCACTGCCTGGCCTGACGGCTTAGGGCCAGGTGCTGAAGGGCCTGCTCGGGGTGGGACAGAGGAGGCCCGGCAGGTGAGAGGCTCTGCAGGAGAGGACTGAAAGAAGCGCACGGAATCACAGTCAAAGCAAATCACGGGAGAAGTTCCGTTTTATTTTAAAAATTCACACACTTATATAGGGCCGGGAAGAGGCTGATTGGTTGGGGCATGAAACGAGGTGAGAGTTGATTGGGAGAGCCTTGTTGCTGGGGGGCGGGGTGATGGTTGATTGGGTGAGCCTTGTTGCTAGGGGTCTGGGCGGGGTGTCAAGCACCGATTGGGTGCGAGTTCGCGCTGGAAAGAAGTTATGAGGGGTCAAATCAGGAAGAGAAGCTCGGCTAGCGCCATGTTGGAACCTAAGTGGGGGGTGACCTTATAAGGGCTTCTAGGAGTGGCATCCTCCCTGGAAGACCAGGGCAGAGGGAGCACCCTCGGTACCGTGCAGGGATGGTCCCGACTGCCTCTTAGGAGAGGATAAGAGGAAGGCCCTTCTGCTCATCCTGCCCAGGCAGACCGAGGTGTCTCCTGGAGGAGCAGACCTTGAGCCAGGACCATGACCTTGCAGGCTTCCCACTGACGGGCTCCACAAAGCACCAGCTCAGAACAAAGCATCGCGGAACCAGTGAGGACCCACGGACGGGCAGCCGCAGAGCCACCGGCTCCACATACTGCTGTCACCAGACACCACAGAGTAAACACGAGCAAATGCCCAGGAAATAGGAGGAAATTCATACCACGGTGAGTAGCAGAGGCCCCAAAACTGACAAAGAACTCACAGAACGTAGAGGAAGAAGTGGGCAGCAGTCAGGCTCCCGGGAAGCTTGAGGGCGGGAGTCACGAGCGGCACGAGGCAATCTCAGGATCCACTTTCATGGAGCCCGGGAGCCCCAAGCAGGAAACGGAGCAGTGCTCACCCAGGCGTCAATGAGAGTGAGGTTGGTCCAAAATCGCTTGGCTTTTATTTGATGCTGATCACACAATTGTTGTAGTGATTTTAACGCTAGTCACACCATATCACACACAACTTCACCACTGAGTTATCATAAGCCCCGAATAAGCGAGACTCACTCCTTACGAGGCCCGTTCCTAAGGTCCACGCCTGTGTGACGTGTCTTGAGTCCAAGGGCAGCGACTCCCAGAGGTCAGTCAGGAAGGCGGCTCAGGAGGTCTCGCTGGAGAGCTCCCCCCGGCTGGAGCCCTGATGGGCGAGGACGGTTGGACGGCGAAGGAGGGCGGCGAGGTCACGGCAGGCAGGCCAGGCGGAGACGTCCCAGGCAGGAGGCACACGGCAGCTCCGCGGTCACTTCCACAGGAACCTCTCGGTCACGGTCAGTACGGCGGATGTTCCAGCAAATGACAAGCAAGTCAGTGAGTCCCCTCCAGGCCTGGCACAGCTCTGGCGTCATTGGTGTAAAACGGGGACTGGAGCTAGGCTCAACATGAGTCCTTTTAAATCCTTTTTATCAGACCCTGCCAGCCGGTCTTGGTCAGGGGGAAGTCAGTTATCTTACTCGGGGTCAGTTGCACATGTCTCCAACTTGGGGCAATGTCAATCTTATCTTGGGGCAACACCACATCATTACCTCATTACAGCACAGAGCACTCAAGTTACTTTTTGCAAGTTGCACAGCATACAGAATGTCACACATTTTATTTTGCTCCTTACAGGGGGCCAGTCCGTCTGTGAAATCTGGGAGACTGAGTGAGGGAATGATGCAGAGGGTGCCACCCAGCCCCTGCGGACTCTGCCCGAGAGCAGGCCCTGTGGAGGAGGCGACCGTCAGGGGAGAGCTAGGCAATCTCAGGATCCACTTTCATGGAGCCCGGGAGCCCCAAGCAGGAAACGGAGCAGTGCTCACCCAGACAGTGATGGACGGGGACCCCTCTCTCCTCTCAGGACAGAACAGCAGGTGGATTTGCTGCCAATGGGCAGCACCTCGCAGCAGCAGGGAGAGTGCGGAGCGCGCGGATCTGGACTAGAGGACGTCGAGCCGCCCAGGGGGGAAGCCTCCTCCCTCCCAGGCCCGAGAATGAGCCCGAGCCCTGGAGGTGCCACCTCCTCGACCACGCCGCAGGTACTCAGAGGAACAGACTTCTGAAAGCAGCGGACCAGTGCTACCGCTGCTGGGACCAAGGCAGAGTTCTTGGAGGAATACCACAGCATCCAGCCTCAGCCTGTAAACCAGCTGCGCCAACATCCCGTTAAAGACAGACCCGGCAGGAACCCAAGCAGGAGCCGAGAATCCCAGGGGACGGCTGCCTCGGGGTCAGTTCCAGGCCAGGAGAGAGGACCCGCAGGTCGAGAGCCTGGCAGAAAGTGGCTGGACCCAGGCAACACTCGGGGAACGTCGGAGGGTGGAAGGAGGCATCTTTTGGTGTGGAGGGAGGGCTCGCACCAGAGAGCACCGCGCAGAGCTCCTGGGACCCCGCTCCAGGACAGCGTGGAGGGCAGCTACCAGACAGGCTCAGAGTTTCAGCTTTCTTCTTGCCCTCATCCTCTGGATTCCATGGAAACCATGGGCTATTTACAACGTGTCACCTTGTTCCCTGGGCTTATAATGTTGTAGCTCAATTACGGAAAACAGCTAACGTACAGGGTGGGAAGAAATGCAGACCTTCAAGGTGCCAAGCGTCGACATTTGACACGAAAGTGAACCTGTGAAAACTAAGGTGGTTTACCTGATGGCCAGACAAGCCCAGCAGAAACGGGATTCATGAGGTCTGAAGTAGCCGTCTGGCCCGCGCGGTAGACAGATGTGGGTGAGGTGGGCGACAGTCAGACTGCTCGCAGACAGGCGGAGTAGATGGGAGAGAAGCTGCCATGTGTTAAACACAGTGGAATTGAAACTTGAAAAACTGAATTAATGCAAAGTAAGGAAATAAATGAGGAAGGTAAAAGTCAAGGAGGAAAGGTGGCCGTCGTGCTCCATGGCGGGGGCTGCTCTCACGAGGTGCCCCGGTCGGGCCCAAACGCAGGCAATCGCCTCTCACAGCGCTGGAGGACACTTCCAGCGCTGTGCCAGTGTCTGGGGAGGACCGCTCCCTGGCTCCGGTGGGCCCCCTTCTTGCTGGTCCTCACAGGCAGAGAGAGGGCTCCCTCTCTGGTCTCATAGGGCCCTCGTCCTCTTGTGGAGGCCTAATCCCTCGTTAGGGCTCCGGTCTCACGACCTCCTCACCTCCCCAGGTCCCACCTCCTCACCATCGCGTTGTGGTGAGGGCCACAACACTAGGAATGTGAGGCGGGGCACATTCAGTCTACGGTGTTCATGAGACAAAAACTGACTGAAATGAAAAGGGAAGGGAATAATCTACGTTCCCAGGAAAAATTCCAACACCCTTCTCTCAAAAGTTGGTAGAACACAGTTGAGGGAAACAGGAAACCGTGCAGGACGGTGCTGCGGAGGACCGTGTCCCGGGTCAGGGAGGCGTCCAGTGCTGCCTTCCTGGAGGGCCTCTGCCCGCGGGGTCACGGGATATCGGCTCATCCCAGGCTCTTCCAGGCCTGGCGTGCTACTCGTGCTGTGTCCCTGGGCCGGGACACACCCTGTGGTGTCCCTTGAGGCCGGCTTAGCTGACAACCCGGGCTTCTGTCCAGGCACCCCACAGCCTGGCCTGCACAACTGTGATGTGGCCCCCTGGGTGCCCACTCCCTGCCTCAGGGACACGCCGCTGGAGTGTGTGTGTGTGTGTGACGGGCTGGCCTTCCTTTCCCAGTCTCTGCTCTCCAACCACAAGCTGGTGGAGTCGGCTGGGAACGAATGACCCTGGAGGTGAGAGTCCAGCCAGCGTTGGGACATCAGTGGCTGTCCTCTCGTGGAGTGCTTTGCTGGCCGTGCCCTGGGGCTCGCCCCTGCTGCCCCTTCTTCTCGAAGCCTCTGCTCAGCATGTGCACCCACAGCGAATGGAGCGGCTTCCTGGAGGCGTTGCGGCTGCACAGGCTGCAAAGGCCACCTGGGTCTCCCTGCAGGTGCTGCTGGACTCTGCCTGGGGCCCTCCCTCTGCCCACCTCGTCCACCAAGCCCGCCCTGTGTCCTTCCTCCCCGGTCAGTCACCCGGCCAGGGTTTGAGCTGTGGGCTCTAAGGTCTGGGCCATCAGCTGGCCCAACCCAGATGCCCCTCTCCATGAGGGCGCTGGCTCCTGCCAGCTCTGCCAGGCGGGGCCTTCCTGAACGGTTTGCCCGTCTTCAGAGCTCAGCCCGCCTGGCTCCCAGGGCTCCCTCGGTCCCCCGAGCAGCACGCCTCGATGCTGGAGGTGACTGTGGGCCTCCATGGCCACTGCAGGCTGTCCTCTGGAGCATACCTCCTTCCACGTGCAGGCCTCCGGCCTCCCTCCAAGCCTGGCTCCCTCCCCTGCTCCCTGGCCAGGACCCTGGCAGGCTGGCGTTTACCTTCCTGCCACGAGGGGGACAGGTCTGTCACACAGATGAAGAGTGGCATGAGTCCTGTCAATTTTCTTTGGTGAGCGTCGCCCGGGGAAGAGAAAGGCGTGTCCTCCAGTGACGCCTCACTCTCCTGACGGCCTCGGGCTGTTGACGGGACAGAGGGCTTGCTGTTCCAGGAAACCCGTCAGGAAGAAGCCTGCGCTGAAGGTCGCAGCTCCTCTCTGAAGGACGTGAGGCCTCCCTAGTCCACCTGTGGCACCAGGATGCGGGTCACAGGGGCGCTTCCCCAGCCCTGAGCCCCTTAGAGAAGAAGCCAGGGCTGCATCTGGGTTATGTACCACGTTTATCATAAACTGGGCAGTTGCTCAGGGGATCGGCAACAGAAATCAATCTTGTCGCTTTCCATGTTTTGAAGTGGAAAGAATGAACTGAGTGAGAGCTCATTGAAACCGAGGACGCAGTGGACATTTCCTGCAGTTCTCGCTCCGCGGCTGGGAACACTTGGGACTTGAGAGACTGGGCTTTGAAGGCACAGATGAAACCATTGTGCTTCTGACGCAGGCTCTGGGTGGACGCCCAGGGTGGGCTGCACCCCACCAGCCCCCAGGAGGGGGTCTGTCCCATGGCCACCTGACCTCAGGCCTCCTTCTTCTGGAAGAGGCATTGGCCTCAGTGGAGGGGGTTCTGACGTGCCCTCCAGGGTCCTGCTCATACCTTCCAGTTAGTGCTGTCCAAAGCTAAGACGAAGTGCGTGGTGTGCACACACAGGGACACCATCGCAAGACCCCCCATTATGCACTGGCAGAAAGTAGAAATAAATGTCAGGGTGATCCAACCCCTGACCTCGAATTCCCAGTAACCAACAATCCCGGGTTCCACGTGGCCCTGGGCTGCTCCCCGGGATGCAGACCTCCGGCTGGGGCAGAGCCCACTCCAGGGCTCACAACACTAATTGGTCCCTTTGTTTTTTGGGCAACTGCCTTTGAAGGCAAATGACCCAAGCACTGCAGCAAGCAAGGAAATTGGGCGTTTGGAGATCAACTGAGCGGCTGTCCTGCCTCAATGGTTTATGGAGCTACTTAGATGGTGCCAGTGACTGAGCTACTATGTCTCATGGATTCCTCAGAATAATGCAGTAGCCCTTCATGCAGCAGGTAGAGGAAGAAAGTGCAGAGTGTTCTTTACACACCAGGGTAGGAGAGCTTCTGGATCTAAGGAGAAATGCTCAATCTGTGGAGCTCATGCGTTTACCTTGGGAGCCAATAGGAGACCAGTTGCACGTATTCACTCAGATGGTTCTAGTAACACGGGAGCTTTCCTGAAAATAAGCTTTAAGAATGAATGAATTCCCATTCATAAGTTAGTCTACTCACTAATGGTCTTCAAAATTTCAAGCATAAAAATTTCCTGATGATTGCAGTTGATCCCTGTGATTAAAACATATTCCGTAAAGAAGCAAAACGCGTAGTACAGATGTGACATACCACTTGGTTCCACCTGTTCCAGGAAAGAAATAGAACCAACTTGCCCTGCCATGGCAGAGGGGCTGCGTGGGTAGCTGAGGCAGTGTGCATGCCGGGAAACAGGCCCTGGGAAGCCGAGGTGAGTGGTGTTTTGAGGTTTCCTAAGTGCCGCTGGACCCAGGGCTTGCTGGATTGTTGGACTAGGAGCCGTTGTTCAAAATGCAGTTCCACTTCTCTCCTGGTCAACTGGAGCACAGTGGAGACGCCAAGACCTGTGAATTTGCCCACTCATAGGAAGCCACCTCCGTGGCAGGTTCCTGGAGCAGCTAGCATTGCCCCATGTGCTGAGTGCTGTCTTGCGGGGCTGCTGGGACCGTCTGCAGCCAGGGAGGCTGGGTGCTTTTTGACTTGGCAGAGCTCTGCAGCCGAGGCTGCGGACAGGTAGGAAGGAGGATGGGAGACTCCAGCCTGACCGCAGGGAGAGCTCCTGGCTCCTGCTGAGGGTGACCTGAATCTGGAGGTGCTGATCCGCTGGTGACATCCTGTGTGGGAGGCTACAGAAGGCAGCTGCTAGAGCAACAGAAGGACTGGCGAAGGCCCGTCCTGGGGACAGGGGGTTGTGGTGCCTGGCGAAGGCCTGTGGTGCCCGGCGAAGGCCCATCCTGGGGACAGGGGGCTGTGGCGCCCGCAGGCTGGGATCCACGGCAGGAGGCCACAGGAGGTAGGTGGGAAGCCCTCTGCAGGGCTGCTGCAGGGTCTCTCCAGGGGCGTGCAGGGCAGGCAGGAGTGGCGCATGGTGCGAGTGAGCGAGGAAGGTGGCAGAGGTGTGGAGGCAGCCCACTGGACGAGAGGAGGTATGACCCTGATGGGGAGCTTTGCATTCAAACAGCCAAGCTCTGGGCACTGGTGTCCTGAGCACCGGGCAGCAGGGCTAGAGCCCGTGACCAGAGGGGACAAGACCACCCACACTGCTGCACTCCAGGATGTGGGTCTGGGGCTGTAGCTCAGTCTGCTTCAGCGCAGGGCCACCTCTGAGCAGATGCCTGGTCTCCTGGCCTAATGTGCACCCGCAGTGCTGGGCCGGGAGAGGCCAGTCAGCACCAAGCAGTTCTCCTGGCTGACCCGGAGAGTGTGTCCTGAGCGCTCCATTGGCCTCAGGGGATGGGGATGCGATTTGGGAGCTGGGTGTACGTACGAGTGCCCTTCTGCAGTGGAGGAGGCAGCTCCTGCAGAGAGGAAGGTCTGGAGGCTTGGTTGCTGGGCAGACCCATCTCCCTGCGAACACCGGCTCCCGTGTGGAGGAGGGGCTCTGACACCCCCGCACGGAGACCCGAGCAGCCCAGCAGGACAGCCCCACCCGGAACCTGCTTCTGCAGAGCACCCATGGCCTGAGCATGGCCTGAGCAAGGCCTGAGCGAGACTGCTGGGCTCGTGGAGGGTGTGGGAGACACGGTGAGGTCTCCATGGCTGTCAGTGCTGCTCCCCTGCTGGGGTCTGGTGACCTGTCCTGGTGCCTGCAGCTCTGCGGACAGCAGGGCGCATGCGGCCCGGGCCCCTCCCGCTCCCTCTGCCTGCCCAGTGCCCCGCTCTGCCCTCGGCCGCTGAGCGCTGACAACTGCTGCACAAAGAGACTCCCACGTCCTTCTCCGCTGGCTTATTTATTTGTCTCTGTTAAAGAAATCTTAAAACGTCGGCCTGCGACGGGGAGAGACCGATGCCAAGGGTGAGGGCCGGCTTCCTGGGCAGGGGCCAGGCAGGCATCGATCCGCAGCTGTGTAACGAAGCCCAGTAACAGCTCCATTACTGCTGCCCGCCAAGTGGCCCGGGCGCCCTCCAAATGAGCCACAAAGAAGCCGCCTGTCAATATTAATCCCACGGCAGAGATGACTTGTTACCGGAGAGCAAAGGTGTTCCGGCTCGGGCTGAACAACTTAACTCCTTGTCTCATAAAATTTAAGCTGCTATTGATCGCCCTCTTCTATTGTGTGAGGGATTAAGCGTGCGCGCACACACGCACACACGCACACACGCACACACTCGTGGGAGGCGCCCAGCCCGGCGCCTGCACGGCTCAGGCGGGCTCTGCCCACCTCCCCGCCTACCCGGAACCATTCAGCAACATGAAGCAAATTAAATCAATGAATTCATCCTAGCAGATGGCCACTTTAACACTCAGTTAGCCTTTAGATAATTGAGCGTTGACTCCGGAATCATAAAATGGATGGCTCGTTTGTACATTTTACTGAAATAGATCACCGAGGTTAAATAAATGAAATCCCATTTGTCAGGCGGTAATAAATGGCCTCCCCTTCTGCAAACAGCTCTGTTTGGCCTAATAAATACAGGGACGTTACAGCGCGCCTCCCTTGATGGGGTTACAGCTTAATGAAATGGTCTTCCCTCTGCTTGTTTTTGCCTCCTCCTGCACCGTGTGATAAGTAGCAAACCAACGGAGCTTGTAATTACAATCTTACAGAAACCCGGCCAATCTGTATATAAATCTCACCCTCCAATTACAAGATGTAATAATTTTGCAGTCAAGCTGGTAATGAGGTCTAATACTCATGCCTGCGATAATCCCCGCTGGATGCTGACTCTATCAGATGTTAGCTTTGTAATTATACTGGCAGAAAATCATTATTTCATGTTCAGCAGAAAAATGAGGTTGGTGGGAAGTTAATTTTCTCTATGCTCTGTGAAGCATAGACAAAATTTTAATGATTTAATCATTATGGTTATCCTTTTTGCAATTGACCCGCGTTACTTGTGTAGAAACACTGGCACATTTAAAAGTCCCTGTTACCCGATAAAGCTTGCCAGGTATGCAGCTTTTAATGTAAGAATAACTGTACACAATTAAACTATTACCCTGCGACAGGAGAACTTGCTCTATTTTTAGTTTTCATTATTTATGTCTGATTCATGGAAATGTTTTTGTCTAACCCATGCTATCACAAATGGCTAATTTAAAAAAAAAATTGAATTACGCTTTTCGGATTCTGTCAACCCTACAAAATGGCACTAAAGAAGAAGAGCCTGACCCGATGACATTTGAGAGCGCATGGGTCTGAGAAGTTACAACCTCGGGGTCTCCTGAGAAGCAAGGACAGAGCAGGAGGACTTGCCAACGTCCCGCTCAGGGAAGCGGGTCCTCCTCCGCAGACCTCAAGGTTTGGCTGACGCGCTGCTTCCCAACAACGGACCTTGAAATAGAATTTGCCTGGACACTGGTTTCTTGCTGTGATGTTGGGAAGGCCAGTTACGTGGCACAAAGCCCACAGCCACACGGCCACACGCTGGTGCCTCTCACTGGTGAAGGAGGAGGACATCTAGGGGCTGCCTGGACTGGGCACTGAGGACAGACTGGAGCACAGAGGTCACTCCCTCAGCCCTGTGCTTGCAGTCAGACCGGCTCCGCCTGGACGCCCCCAGGCCAGCAGCACGCTTGTGCCTGTGGTCCATTGCTGCTGGTGACGCAGCCCCGCCTGGGTCTCCACCCCGTGCTCTGAGTGCCCACGGAGTGGACGGCCCACCACCCACCCAGGCCTGGGCCAGTGCGTCTGTGAGGAAGCTGGTCCTGGGCTTCAGTCCCAGCCCTGGCCCCACACACTGTGCCCCTCCTGCCCAGGGCCTTCCGCAAGGGGCATGGGCTCTGAGGGCCAGGGGTCACCCGTGTCCACGAGGGCAGGCTGTGTGCTACTGTGCAAGGGGGACCTTTACAGAAGGGACACGGTCATCTTTCCGAAGGAGGACTCCAGGTTGCTGTTAGCCTTGCTAAACCTCATCCCTGCAGAGCTATCAGTGTCTCTTGCAAATGGCAGATAAAGTTTGACACAGAATTATAATTTGGCCTGTTATTTGGGAGTCAGCCCTGCTGGTGAACTGCACCATGTGTGTACAGTGGGAGGGAACTTTCCAGAAGCATGCTGTCCATCATGCCCTGGCAGAAGTGAAGGTGGCCGGGATCTGTGGGATGGCTGGCGATGGATCCCTGCCCCGCGAGCGTGGGATTGAAGCGGGTTCCTCGGCTGCCCTCCAGGCACTTGCCTTGCGTTCAGCACGCCCCAGGATGTCCTCAAGTTCATCTCCAACACCACCTGGTGACAGCACCTCCTCTCTGTTCCATGTGGGAGGAAAGCCAGCACAGACAGCCAGGCGACTGAGACACTGCCGAAGCCCCTGCCCTGGCCCTGGGCGAGGCAGGTTCCAGGCAGACTCCCCCTTCCCAATGGCCGCCTGAGTCTGGCCTGAAAGGGCTCAGCAGCTGCCGAGGTCGCCTCTACCTCCTGACTTCAGCACAGCCAGCTCTGCGGCCCCGCTACCCTCTGCCAGTGCCCGTGCTCGCTGCCCTCTGCGGTGTGCTACCCTGGTGGTCTGCTGGGGCGGAAAGGAGAGTGTGCGGCAGGCCCGCAGCTTGAAGGACGGAGGCTTATTCCTCACTGATCTGGGGGCTGCAAGGCCAAGATCAGGGCATCGGAAGATGGGGGTCTGGCGAGGGCGCCTTTCAGGTTGGTGGGCGGTGTGCCCTCAGCACGGGCTTGTGTGGCGACGGCAGAGGGAGTCTCTCCCAGGAGGACCCCAGCCCCCAGCCCCACCCCTGCCGGCACCCAGGGGCCAGGCTGCAGACGCCGGGGAAACACCCAGAGAGCCAAGCGCCCTCCACGCCTGGCAGGGAGCCCTTGCCCTCCGGCCCACCAGTCCTGCTCCGGCTTTGCCTGCTTTCGTCATGGCTGAGCAGATCCAGCAACTGTGCCCTCGCTGTCTCCGCGCAGAGCTGTGTGGCCCGGGAGCAGGAGCAGCACTCTCTGAGCCCCGAACATTAGGAGAAGCACGGGCCCGAGCACATGCCTCCCTCTGCTTCTGCATGCGGGGGGCGCGAGGCGGCCTGGCCATGACCTGGCCTCGTCAGACGGCTTCTTCTGGCACAGCAAGGAACCAGGAACCCCTGGAAGCTGGTGGAGCTTCCAGGTGGTCCCTGAGGAGCAGAAGTGCTGCAGGTGAGAGAAGCCATAAGGACGGTGATTCAGAATCGGGGTTGGCAAGGGCGAAAGCGCACACTCGGCACTGCTGGTGCTCTGGGGTGGGACTGCAGATGGGTGTGACCGCTAAAAAAAAAAGCAGGGTGGAGATTCCCCAGGACACTTGGAATGGACCCACCATTTGACCCAGCTATCCCACTCCTAGGTTTATACACAAAGGACTTAGAATCAACATACTACAGTGATGTAGTCACATCAATGTTTTTAGCAGCTCAATTCACAACAGCTGAACTATGGAGCCAACCTAGGTGCCCTTCAACAGACGAATGAATAAAGAAAATGTGGTGAATATACACAGTGGAATATTACTCAGCATTAAAGAAGGATGAACTTAGGGCATTTGCCAGTAAATGGATGGAGTTGGAGAATATCATGCTAAGCAAAATAAGCCAAACCCAAAAGAACAAAGTCCCAATGTTTTCTCTGATATTCTGATGCTAAATCACAATGAAGGGTGGTGCCAAGAAAGAATAGAGTTACTTTATATTGGGCAGAGGGGAGTGAGGGAGGGGAGAGGGTAAGGGGGTAGGAAGGACAGTAGAGTGAAGCTGACATTATTACCTCATGTACATGTATGACTGCATAACTGATGTGATTCTACAACATGTACAATCAGAAAATGAGAGATTATACCCCATTTATGTTTGATCTATCAAAGTGCATAAATGCATTCTACTGTCATGTACAACTAATTAGAGCAAATAAAAAAACTGAAACAAAAAAGAACCAGTAATTCTAGGGAATGAGGAGAAAAAGACTCACAAGAACCCAGCTTCCAGGATTTTAGGTGGAAATTGAAGTTGCTGGGAAAAATTCTCTGCCCTGGTGAGGTGGTTTTTAAGCTCATAGACTTAGTACAAAAGACAAGATCTCTCTTCCATTTGCTGGTCTGTGCACTAAAGGAACACCAGAGACTTAGGACCTAGGAAATACTCAGTAAATGAGGCCCATACATCCCAGGGAAAGCCAGGCTTGGTGTTCTGCCCTAACCTGATTCACAAGGACACACATGCCCATGTGAACACTCACACACTCACATGCATAAACATGAACACTCATATACACACACTGACATACACAAGAATGCACAAACATGTGTATAATTATATGCATGCGTGCATACTCTGGAGTACACCCCCCACTCACATGCACAAATACACACAGTCATATGCATGCACACATAAGAACACATACACATGCACGGGAATGTACACACTCATATGTGCGCACACATGAACATGCACACAATGCACATACTCACGTTCACTCACATACTCACATGCACACATGCACACTTGTGCACATTCATGCTCACTCAAGCACAGACACAATCACATGCACACACATGCGTGTGCATTCACACTCACTGTACACATACTCACATGCACACTCACATGCACACAAGCAAACACACATTCACATGTACACTCAAATGCACACACATACATACTTGCATGCATGTATAGTCATAATCACATACTCACATGCACAATCCACACCCACATACACAGTAACAGACCCACTCAAATGCATGCGTGCATGAATCACATGCACATATGCACACCCCACATGCACATATGCCATCATGATCATACCCACATGTACACACACTCATGTGCACACATACATTCACCTGGACTCACATTCACACTCGCACACATGCATATGTATACCCACACGTACACTCGTGTATACACATGCACACATCCCCCAAGCACTCTCACATACACTCACACATTCACAGGCAAACACTCTCACTCACATGCACATATTTAGACACACTCACATATACTTGCACACACAAATGCACACCCAGAACCCTCTCTCACTTCCATACACTCACACTCTGTCACAGATACATTGCTATACACAAGCACACTCACATATGCCCACATACACACATTCACATGCGCACACACACACACTCACATACTCTACACATACATACACTCATACACGATCACATTCACACACTCTCATGCACACTCACACACTTACATGTGCACACACACTGAGACACTCACATGAACACTCACACCACAGTCACACACACAGGCAAACTCATTGTACATGCACACTCACATAAAACTCACACACTTGTACACACATAGTCACATAGTACTCACAAGTGCACACACATTCACTTGGACACACACATTCATTCTCACATACTCCCCCATACACCTTTAAAAAGCTCGTTTTCTTCCATAAAACAGACCTTGCTGAAATGTCCCCACGCTGTCTCCTGCCGCCTCCTGCCTGCCTGCTCTCCAAACCTCCTCCCAGTCTCCCCAGAACAACCGCCTCTCCCCGCCTCCTCCCTGTAAGGGGAGAGGGGAGAGGAGCTGCCGGCCTGTCCTGGGTCCGCCTGGCTCTGTCACCTGGTGGCCAGTCATGATCCGCTAAAGCGCTCTCCTCTCTCCTCATGGGTGGGGACGTGGTGGTCGCAAACACCAGGTCTCAAGTCTCCACGGAGAGGTTTGATTTTCCCTTGGAGCAAAGGAGTCCTGAGAGGGGACCTGGTCTGGTGCTGGGGCTCCGGGGTCCCAGGGGACCACGAGACAAAGGCGAGGGCCCTGAGCCACTGGGCCCCACGCAATGCCCGTCACATGGACTGGCCACAAGCCTCACCCCGTGAAAGGCTTACTCCATTTAAAGTTGGAGGCTCTTGTATTTGTTGGTATGACTTTTGGTATTTGGCCAAGAAATTGTAAGAACCCTGTGGACAAACAACTGTTTTTTTACATGTCCTGCCTTTTAAAACTTTGTGATCACAAGTCGTGGTTAAAGCTCTGTATCAGCATCACATTTGTGATTTCTGATAAGTGCCAAAATATATTTTATCAAATATTCATAGCAGAGTCATGCATAAAGTATATAACCTCAAGAACATGAACTATCAATTTGTATGGTCTTGACTCTGCTTGGCAAGGTAAGGGATTAGGAATGAGATTTGAGGAGAAGCCAAAGGGGACATTTGTTTATGATTAATATTTTAAATGTCTGTCATAGAATGTGGGCAGCCTGTTCTGAACTTCAGATAACAAATCCTCTGCTTTATTTCACTCCAGGTTGTCCTCATGCATTTTCATGGAAAGCTACAAGAAAGTTCATGCCCTTCATGAAGTTTCTGGAGCTCATGTGGTGGAACTATTTTGAGATGTTGGCATTTGGAGCAAGGGCATTGAAGAGGAGTAGGGTCTTCCAGTCAAGAGCCCTGAAGATGGGACCCAGTGAGGTCAGAAGGGGGGGCAGAGGGAGAAGGAAGGTTGGGAGAGAGGGAGGGATGGAGAGTGGGGGGAGGGAGGGAAAGAAAGGAGGGGGAGGGGAGGAGGGGGAGGGAGGGAGGGGGAGAGAAAGGGGAGGGAGTGGAGGGGGGAAAGAAATGGGGGAGGGAAGGAGGGAAAGGGGGGGTGGGGGAGGAGGGGGACAGAGGGGGAGAGGAGGGAGTGGAGGGGGGAGGGAGGGAGAGAAATGGGGGAGGGAAGGAGGGAAAGGGGGGTGAGAAGGAGGGGGAGGGAGGGAGAGAAATGGGGGAGGGAAGGAGGGAAAGGGGGGTGAGAAGGAGGGGGACGGAGGGGGAGAGGAGGGGGAGAGGAGGAAGAGATGAGTGGGGGGAGAGCGTGGGGGGGAGGGAGGGAGAGAGGGAGGAAAGCAGGAGGGAGGGAGGGAAACAGAGGAGGGAGGGAGGGAAACAGAGGAGGGAGGGAGGGAGTGGAGGAGGGAAAGAAGGAAGAGGGAGGAAGAGAGATCTTCTCGCTGTTTTGCTGAGGGAAGGGAACTTCTTTTCCTTGAGTTGCTCTGCCTTAGAGACGTTGGGTTTAAGTTCATTTTATGCATTGAGTTTACTCAACTTTTCAGATTTTCTTCTAGATTTACTGCACCTGGATTGAGTGTTTATTGATGTTCACTTGGAGGACTGTTTTCAGAACATTGCTGACTCCCAACCCCCGAGAGCAAAGCATTTTGGATTAGAGGGAGATATGGAAAACAATCAAGTCCTTTTAATTATAAGAAGACATTTTGCAATGGAGCTGAAGGTGTTTACAGGGAAATGCATGGACTGTGCAGGCAGGGGGCTCTCACAGAGGCCCAGGCTGCGGGGGCTCTGTGTTCCCCAGGGGACCAGTGACCTGCTCTCAGCACAGGCTGAGTCCCCCTGGCCCTAGGTAGGAAGCAAGGCAGAATGAGGCTGGGTGGCTATGCAGAACGGCTTTGCGATGTGGCCACATAGTCACAGACTGGCAGGCTGATTGAGGTGCTTACACCCGCCACTTTCTCCGCTTCTAGTATTGCCGTACTCGAGAATAGTGAGGTTGCAGTGTTAACGCCTGTCTTAAATTTCTACTTATATTTTGGATGCTTTGTGTTCTTCGCCAACTCTTCAGACTCCTGCCCCTCCGCTGTCTGCTCTCTGCTCCTGTGAGCTTGGCTGCTTCGGGCTCCGCACTGTATGAGGGAGGCCTGGTAACGTTTGTCGTTCTGTCCCTGGCTGGCTGCGTTTGGCACAGTGTCTGCGAGGTGCATTCACTCACTGCAGACTAGACTTCCCTTCTCCAACGAGGCTGAGCAGCTGCTGTGTGTGCATGACCAGCTGCGCCCTCACGGGCCGACGGACCACGGGTGCTCTCCCCACCTGGGCTGTGTGGGGTGTGACCGACATGGCAGCGCCCAGGTCTCCTCCACACACTGACCTCATTTCCCGTGGCGAGTCCCCGGCAGGCGGCTGGACGATGTGCAGGTCTGTTTTCCAGCTCTGGGCCGCCTCAGGCTGTTTTCTGAGATGGTAGCACAGGGATACCTCCCCACCACCCTGTCCCCAGCACTTGTGCATGTGTGGCCTTTCATCCGGGTGTTAGCCTTGCTCCCGGGGAGGGGGCTTCATGGTGGTTGACTGGCGTTTTCCTGGCATTCGCAAAGACAGCTTTTCTCCTGCCTGTGACCGTGGCATGTCTGCTGGGAACTCGAACTCGGCTCCTCTCCCCATTTGCCATCAGGTTCCTTCCCTTGCTGTCGAGTGCCCTATGTGTTCTGGATGGGAACCAGTGGGCAGCTATGTCCCCCAGTTCTGCCGGCTGCCCCTTCACTTGGCTGTGAAGCTTTGAGTTGGATGCCGTGTTCGCTTTGGTTTGGGGCAGCAAAGTAGAAATCCCAAGTATCGCTGCCCAGATGCGGTCAGGAGTGCCCGGCGTTCCTCTGGGGCTCAGGTGTGGTCTGATGTTGCAGCCTGCGCTTGATTTTGTGTCGGTGCTCATCCTTGGCCCGAGAGGGTGCAGGTGGCTGTCTTTCCCAGCAAGGTTCACAAAGGTCCGACTTTTCTCTTGGCATTCTTGTCAAACGTCAACTGGCTCTAAGTGTGGGCTGCTCTCCGTGCCACCTGCTCTGTCCTGCTGATTTGGATGCCAGTTGTATGCTCTCGGGCACCAGAGATTTTGAAAGCAGACAGAGGGATGCCCCAGCTCTGCTTTTGTGCCTCAGAGCTGCCCTGACTATCTAAGGTCTTTAGTGATGCCCTCTGAGTTTCAGGGCTGTATTTTTACTATTCCCGTGAAAACTGCCTTTCTAATTTTAATGGAGATTTCATAGAATCTTAGATCACTTTGGGTAAAAGAGTCTACTTTTGAATGGCATCATAAGTAAAGACATCCAGTACAATCCTTGCAATATGAAATTCACTAGTTTGTTCAATGATAACTAATGATTTAGTGATAGATTCTTCTCGTTTGAGAAAGCCTTTTTCTGCCTAAAAGACCATCTAGTTGTTTACCAAATTCATAACTCAAAACTCTCTTTAGAAATCTTGGAAGGTGCTGTCCCTCTTCTTCCTGCTCAGACTTGGAGGTGAGACACCTGCAGCCTTCACACTGGTGTTCCTTGCCGGTGGCGTGCCAGCTGTCTCTGTGGCTGTCTGGATCCTGTCGTTCCCTTCCTGGTCTTACTGTGCTGCCAGGTGCTTGGGGCCTTGCTGGCCTGGCTCATCGTGCTGAATACTAGGATCGTGTCCTCCAGCAAGTCTGGGGAGACTCCGGTCCCTGTGTCCCCAGCACGTCCTCACGCACACTCTTGCTCCTGTCTTCCAACACCCAGTAGACCATGGTGGATTTGGGCACCGACCAAAATGACCCGCGAGGACTCTAGAGCGTTCCCGGCCTATTTTCCTACTCAGCGGAGCTCTCCTGGTCCTCCATAGGACCCGCCAGTGTCCTCAGGGCGCTGCGTGGAGACCTGCTGGCCAAGGATTCTTCCAAGGCAGCATTCCGTGCTTATTTCCACTGGGTCGTTTTTAAGTTCTGTTTTTTGTGGAATTTTCCATTTTAATTTATTCCAGGAAAATTGTGAGTGCTCCTAGGAGATGCCTGTGACAGTGCTCACGCTGGTGACACAGCGCTGGCTCAGTGTGCTCTGCAGCTGGAGAACTCCTCCTGCCATCTGTCCCCACTGTCACCCTGTTCCTGTGACAGTGCTCATCCTGGTGACAGACTCCACAGCGCTGGCTCAGTGTGGTCTGCAGCTGGAGGACTCCTCCTCCTGCCATCTGTCCTCACTGTCACCCTGTTCCTGTGACAGTGCTCATCCTGGTGACAGACTCCACAGCGCTGACTCAGTGTGGTCTGCAGCTGGAGGACTCCTCCTCCTGCCATCTGTCCTCACTGTCACCCTGTTCCTGTGACAGTGCTCACGCTGGTGACACACTCCACAGCACTGACTCAGTGTGGTCTGCAGCTGGAGGACTCCTCCTCCTGCCATCTGTCCTCACTGTCACCCTGTTCCTGTGACAGTGCTCATCCTGGTGACAGACTCCACAGCGCTGGCTCAGTGTGGTCTTCAGCTGGAGGACTCCTCCTCCTGCCATCTGTCCTCACTGTCACCCTGTTCCTGTGACAGTGCTCATCCTGGTGACAGACTCCACAGCGCTGACTCAGTGTGGTCTGGAGCTGGAGGACTCCTCCTCCTGCCATCTGTCCTCACTGTCACCCTGTTCCTGTGACAGTGCTCATCCTGGTGACACACTCCACAGCGCTGACTCAGTGTGGTCTTCAGCTGGAGGACTCCTCCTCCTGCCATCTGTCCTCACTGTCACCCTGTTCCTGTGACAGTGCTCATCCTGGTGACAGACTCCACAGCACTGGCTCAGTGTGGTCTGCAGCTGGAGGACTCCTCCTCCTGCCATCTGTCCTCACTGTCACCCTGTTCCTGTGACAGTGCTCATCCTGGTGACAGACTCCACAGCACTGGCTCAGTGTGGTCTGCAGCTGGAGGCCCCTCCTCCTGCCATCTGCCCTCACTGTCACCCTGTTCCTGTGACAGTGCTCATCCTGGTGACAGACTCCACAGCACTGGCTCAGTGTGGTCTGCAGCTGGAGGACTCCTCCTCCTGCCATCTGCCCTCACTGTCACCCTGTTCCTGTGACAGTGCTCACGCTGGTGACACACTCCACAGTGCTGGCTCAGTGTGGTCTGCAGCTGGAGAACTCCTCCTGCCATCTGTCCTCACTGTCACCCTGTTCCTGTGACAGTGCTCATCCTGGTGACAGACTCCACAGCACTGGCTCAGTGTGGTCTGCAGCTGGAGGACCCTCCTCCTGCCATCTGTCCTTACTGTCAACCTGTTCCTGTGACAGTGCTCACGCTGGTGACACACTCCACAGCGCTGGCTCAGTGTGATCTGCAGCTGGAGGACTCCTCCTGCCATCTGCCCTCACTGTCACCCTGTTCCTGTGACAGTGCTCATCCTGGTGACAGACTCCACAGCGCTGGCTCAGTGTGGTCTGCAGCTGGAGGACCCTCCTCCTGCCATCTGTCCTTACTGTCAACCTGTTCCTGTGACAGTGCTCACGCTGGTGACACACTCCACAGCGCTGGCTCAGTGTGGTCTGCAGCTGGAGGACTCCTCCTCCTGCCATCTGTCCTCACTGTCACCCTGTTCCCTGTGACAGTACTCATCCTGGTGACAGACTCCACAGCGCTGGCTCAGTGTGGTCTTCAGCTGGAGGACTCCTCCTGCCATCTGTCCTCACTGTCACCCTGTTCCTGTGACAGTGCTCATCCTGGTGACAGACTCCACAGCGCTGGCTCAGTGTGGTCTGCAGCTGGAGGACTCCTCCTCCTGCCATCTGTCCCCACTGTCACCCTGTTCCTGTGACAGGCTCATCCTGGTGACAGACTCCACAGCGCTGGCTCAGTGTGATCTGCAGCTGGAGGACTCCTCCTCCTGCCATCTGTCCCCACTGTCACCCTGTTCCTGTGACAGTGCTCATCCTGGTGACAGACTCCACAGCGCTGGCTCAGTGTGGTCTTCAGCTGGAGGACTCCTCCTCCTGCCATCTGCCCTCAGTGTCATCCTGTTCCTGTGTCAGTGCTCATCCTGGTGACAGACTCCACAGCGCTGGCTCAGGGTGGTCTGCAGCTGGAGGACTCCTCCTCCTGCCATCTGCCCTCACTGTCACCCTGTTCCTGTGACAGTGCTCATCCTGGTGACAGACTCCACAGTGCTGGCTCAGTGTGGTCTACAGCTGGAGGACTCCTCCTGCCATCTGTCCTCACTGTCACCCTGTTCCCTGTGACAGGCTCATCCTGGTGACAGACTCCACAGCGCTGGCTCTGGGTGGTCTGCAGCTGGAGGACTCCTCCTCCTGCCATCTGCCCTCACTGTCACCCTGTTCCTGTGACAGTGCTCATCCTGGTGACAGACTCCACAGCGCTGGCTCAGTGTGGTCTTCAGCTGGAGGACTCCTCCTCCTGCCATCTGCCCTCACTGTCACCCTGTTCCTGTGACAGTGCTCATCCTGGTGACAGACTCCACAGCGCTGGCTCAGGGTGGTCTGCAGCTGAAGGACTCCTCCTGCCATCTGTCCTCACTGTCACCCTGTTCCCTGTGACAGGCTCATCCTGGTGACAGACTCCACAGCGCTGGCTCAGTGTGGTCTGCAGCTGGAGGACTCCTCCTCCTGCCATCTGCCCTCACTGTCACCCTGTTCCTGTGACAGTGCTCATCCTGGTGACAGACTCCACAGCGCTGGCTCAGTGTGGTCTGCAGCTGGAGGACTCCTCCTGCCATCTGCCCTCACTGTCACCCTGTTCCTGTGACAGTGCTCATCCTGGTGACAGACTCCACAGCGCTGGCTCAGTGTGGTCTTCAGCTGGAGGACTCCTCCTCCTGCCATCTGCCCTCACTGTCACCCTGTTCCTGTGAGAGTGCTCATCCTGGTGACACACTCCACAGCGCTGGCTCAGTGTGGTCTGCAGCTGGAGGACTCCTCCTGCCATCTGTCCTCACTGTCACCCTGTTCCCTGTGACAGGCTCATCCTGGTGACAGACTCCACAGCGCTGGCTCAGTGTGGTCTGCAGCTGGAGGACTCCTCCTCCTGCCATCTGTCCTCACTGTCACCCTGTTCCTGTGACAGTGCCCATCGTGGTGACAGACTCCACAGCGCTGGCTCAGTGTGGTCTGCAGCTGGAGAACTCATCCTGCCATCTGCCCTCACTGTCACCCTGTTCCCTGTGACAGGCTCATCCTGGTGACAGACTCCACAGCGCTGGCTCAGTGTGGTCTGCAGCTGGAGGACTCCTCCTGCCATCTGCCCTCACTGTCACCCTGTTCCTGTGACAGTGCTCATCCTGGTGACAGACTCCACAGCGCTGGCTCAGTGTGGTCTGCAGCTGGAGGACTCCTCCTGCCATCTGTCCTCACTGTCACCCTGTTCCCTGTGACAGGCTCATCCTGGTGACAGACTCCACAGCGCTGGCTCAGTGTGGTCTGCAGCTGGAGGACCCTCCTCCTGCCATCTGTCCTCACTGTCACCCTGTTCCTGTGACAGTGCTCATCCTGGTGACAGACTCCACAGCACTGGCTCAGTGTGGTCTGCAGCTGGAGGACTCCTCCTCCTGCCATCTGTCCTCACTGTCACCCTGTTCCCTGTGACAGGCTCATCTTGGTGACAGACTCCACAGCGCTGGCTCAGTGTGGTCTACAGCTGGAGGACCCTCCTCCTGCCATCTGTCCTCACTGTCACCCTGTTCCTGTGAGAGTGCTCATCCTGGTGACAGACTCCACAGCACTGGCTCAGGGTGGTCTGGAGCTGGAGGACTCCTCCTGCCATCTGTCCTCACTGTCACCCTGTTCCCTGTGACAGGCTCATCCTGGTGACAGACTCCACAGCGCTGGCTCAGTGTGGTCTGCAGCTGGAGGACTCCTCCTCCTGCCATCTGCCCTCAGTGTCATCCTGTTCCTGTGACAGTGCTCATCCTGGTGACAGACTCCACAGCACTGGCTCAGTGTGGTCTGCAGCTGGAGGACCCTCCTCCTGCCATCTGTCCTCACTGTCACCCTGTTCCTGTGCCATGCTCATCCTGGTGACAGACTCCACAGCGCTGGCTCACTGTGATCTGCAGCTGGAGGACTCCTCCTGCCATCTGCCCTCACTGTCACCCTGTTCCTGTGACAGTGCTCATCCTGGTGACAGACTCCACAGCGCTGGCTCAGTGTGGTCTGCAGCTGGAGGTCTCCTCCTCTTGTCTTCTGCTCTCAGTGGCCTCCTGTTGCATTGCAGTGCTCTGGACTCTTTCTTCTTCGTCTGTATGTCCTGATCCCCTCAGCCTGTTTGTTTTAGCATCCGCACACCTGCTCTGTTCTAGCACAGATGTCCTGGGCCACCCAGTGCACTGTGGTTCCATGAGAGGTTAAGAACATTGGGTGTCCTTGTACATTGGCCCGTGGTGCTTCTGGGCTCCTGCTCGTCACTGCTGGTGTGTCCTCTGTGGATGAAATGCTTTCCCAGCAAGGGTGCTAGTGTCATCTGGGTGAAGAAGAGCCTGGTGCCTTTTGGATGTCTCTGGACCTGGGGGCCATGGGAGTAAGAGAGAGAGAGTCCCGGTCATTTCCCAGCAAGGACGCCTCACGCAGAGCCCTCTCAGTGATGCTGGGCTCACCTGTGTTGCCAGTGGGGCACCTGCTTGATTTGGGGCCGTGACAGGGTCCCTGCTGCTGTGCTGACTGGCAGGAAGGGCTGCACCTGGGTCTCCTTCTCATTGGCCTGGGCATGTATGTGCCCTGACAGAGTCTCCCGCTCACATCCTCCCTACCCTCCAGCTCCTGTTGACTGCCTTCTGCGTGATTTCCAGGGTGAACAGAGAGCGGATGGAGCAGGGAACCAGGGCACCAGGTCCCCGTCTGAAGGTGCTCAAGTCCACGCTAACATCTGAGTTGGAGAACCAGAGGAGCTTTTGTTGCAGGGTCTGAGGCTGTTCTCTGAAGGCCAGAACCAGTGCTGACCAGCACGGTGAGTACCCCGTGAGCACCAAGGTGTCAGTTCCTCAACGTCACGTGCTCACAGAACCAGACTGCTCGTGTGGAAGGGGGTGGGCAGGAGGCAACAGTGAGAGCCCTCATCTTCTTATCATGAGGCACAAAGACCAGGTAGAAGACCTGGACCAGGTAGAAGGGCCCAGTGCAGAAGATCTGGGCTCCTGTAATCGACCTACTGAGGCTGCCGGACTGCGAATTCATTATTAAAAAATCAGTGCATCAAAAGAAAGACTGGACTTTTGCCTCTCCCTGGCTCAGGGACAAAGCCCTGCAGCACGTCCATCAACTGGTGTATGGACAACACTGGGGACATTGGGTATCAGACTGCCCACGGCCAGGTCCTGGGCTCCGGGGGAGAACCAGCTGGGTTCCACCGGGACACCCGTCACCAACTGTCACTCAGTGTGCGGGACACCCTTTCCGTCACATTTCTGAGTCCTCTGGTGTGAACAGGAAGGTGGTGGAGGAACGAAGCCTGGGTGCCTGTGAATTCAGAGGAGGTGGAGTGGAAGGCACAGTGCGGAGCGGAGGGGCAGTGGCAGAGGTGGCAGGACTGGTCGAGGCCGTGCTGAGAAACGCTGCAGGCCGGGCTGGCAGAGGCAGAGGCCAGGGCTCAGGAAGGGCACCGTGCCCACAGCAGGAGGCTCAAGGCCTCGCAGTCACTGGGAGCTGGTGGCCGTCACAATGGAGGGAGGGTAGGTGATAGTCAGGAGGTCCAGGGAGAAACGGTGGTGGGCACAGAGCCCCTGTTGCCTCCGTGGAGCAGTGTCTATGTGACACTCAGAGGCGGGGACATGGGTAGGAGCCCCGGTGTCAGGGGAGGCTGTGAGACCACAGTACGGAATGAGGGCATAGGAACTTCTGTTCTTTAAATTTTCTCAAAATCTGAACTTCTAACAATAAAATTATTTTTAGATGTACAGTTAATATTGATTTTAATCCTTCTCAAAACTCAGGACTCATTTCCCAAACCAAAGTGTGCAGCGGCTCTAGGGGACCCTGCAGGACCCCTCCACACCTATGGCTGTTGTGCCCTCAGGGGTCCCTCCCACAGATCCAGGAGACCTCCGTGGTCTGGCACTTCAGAAGAGCTTCCGGAACCTGCGCTGCTCCTGCTGAACTTCCCCTGTGGGTGGCCAGAAGGGATACTCAGTCTTATTGGCACTGGCCTGTTGTGTATTTTCAGGGGAGAGATACTTTGGGGTAGTTGGATTTTGAAGTTTTCCAAAGTGCAAGCTGACCTTGCAGAAAATTAGAATCAAACAGGACAGAGCTGTTAGCAAATGCTTTCGGCCGTACTATCGACAAGACCCTGCTGAGGAGCAAGTCAAATAAGTAGTAAACATCTCCATTTCTAAAGGACGTACACTTCCTGCTTCACAGCCACAGTAAAGGTGGATTCCACACACAGCTGTCAACACTCGACTGGTGGAAGGAGCAGAGGGTCCTGCTGCTCCGGCGGGGCTTCCCAGGATGGCCCATCCACCTGGGCACTGGCCCTGGTCAGAGGTGCCTGGTCCTCTGATGGGGCTGGGTCATCGTTGGTGGTCACCAAGGAAGTGTGGGCCAAGACCCAGAGAAGAGGAGGGGCTGGGGGCAGTTCAGTGTGCACGACTCCAATTGGAGCGTTCCTTCTGCGGCTCTCACTTCCAGTACAAAGCCACCTCGTTGCACAGCGAGGTTTGAGTGCAGTCCCAGGTGCGCAGGTCAGAGGCCAGGCCTCCCGGCAGCACCCGAATGGCTGAACCGCTCATTCCTCACAGGTACTTAACGATGGAGGCGGTGCGTGGGCTCCAGCCCAGGTCTTAGAGGCAGGGATTTCGGGAGGAAAGTGGCCCCTGAAACCACAGCAGTAACGAGAGCAAGTAGTTTGGGTCTACGGATCCAGGTGTTTCTCCGCCTTCACACCCACGGAGCTCAAATGCAGCAGGCGCAGGTTCGTCTGTGGTGAAAGGAGGGCTGTTCTGCCAGTGAAAACCTGGCCTGGCATTTAGACGGGCCCGTCAACAGCCTCTCCCAGCGGATGGCTCCATGAACCGTCACCTAGATGCCTCCATCAAAATTCTCCATGCCTGGCGCTGACCCGGGGCACGACACACATATTGAAACTTTCAGTCACACTTGGAAAGTTTGGCAGATGGCATCTCTTCCTATTAAATTTTTCCCCCAATTCCCCCCCACCACTACCCCAGTTCCAGGCCTTATCCCGCACCCCACCCCCCGTTGGATGCCCTTCTTTACTAGATCTAATCAGCCACGTGTTGGACAAGAAGGGATCCTTTATGCATGTGCTGTTGGGACAAGGGGAGCAGCGCTGCAGATCACAAGAATAAACAACTCGCGATTCAATTACAATGCCAGGCTGGGCTTTTATCTGGCGGTGACATCATTTCAATCAAAATGTAAAATAATACAATCCAACAGTTGCAAGAGGTGGAGATAGGACACAGGCGGCTGCACTTCGTCATTTAATCAGAAGAGAAGGGCGGCGGGCGGCCTCCTTCTGACAGGCAGGGCCTCCATTTCCAAAACCCCATTACCTGCTCTAATCTATTCGGCAGGACTGAATGCGGGGAATTGTCTATTACTTTTATTAGTGGAGCTGTTATGCAGGACACAGCGTATTGCACTGTTTTCTCTGTTCGTTTAATTAACAAAAGCATGAAATCTCCCTATTGGCAGCTTTCTCCACGCGACTTCTATTGCTTTTCCTGCTCCGAGCAGGGATTTTATTCATTTCCTTTGTCTCCTTTGAAATTTTTTAAAGGGTGATGTTTCTCAAGACCTGCAAATCATCATGAGAAGAAAAAACATAATTCAAGGGCAAATGCACGGTCTCTAAACTGCTTAGGCTGCTAAAACAAGCGGCCTCGGCAGCTCGGTGCAGCAGTTGTGTGTCAAGTTTCCCTTTCAATCCCAGGACTTTACAGGTCCCAGGGGTGGCGGGAGAGCCCTGCTTTGTGTCAGGGTGATAAAAACGATAATGGCCGCTCCATCCATGAGCCTGAAAGCAAAGAGAGAGGAGGTGGAGATCCAGAGAGGAGTTGGAGCGCGTCCTCCTTGGCCCTGGCCGTTCGGTATTGACCATGGCCCTTGAATAGCCCATTACAGTTAATCAATGAGCACATTGTTTTTCCTTGAACTGTATTTAGTTTATAGCAATCAATCATTTTAAAAGGAAATAATCTATCGCCTTTCAATATTCTTGATCGTTCTGTACAACCAAGCAGATCCATGAAACAAAAACCGACTTGAATGAACCCCAACATGAGGTCAGTACAATAGGGGTCATTTTACCAGGTGGACCAAGGACGCTGCATGTTTTTTCCCCACGACTACTTGGAGGACTTTATGTTGGTGATTTGCGTTGGTTCTTCCCTAGTAGAAGAGGGAGGTAAGGTTCTGCTAACCTGGTCTCACAGGAAACAGCACAGCTGGAAAGGTGGGGTCTTTACACAGGAAGTTAAATAATGACAACTTCCATTACACCAAGGGGCAGGAGAACACGAGGGTCCCAGGACCACCAGAAAAGCAGGCGGCTTGTAAACCTGGAAGCAGCCGAGAAGCGTTCTAATGAGAGGGGGCAGGAGGGGCACACTTGAGGGCTCGGCCTCCTGTCCACTGCGACTCCCCAGGAGCGGAGCTTTGAGGAGGAGAAGGAAGGGCGGTGGGTCCACACTCCCCTCCCAGTGCTGGGCTCTGCCTGCACCTGCCCCGGGGAGGGAGGCTCCCTGCCCCTGCCCCTGTCACGAAGGGCCTCCACACTCAGGGTGGAGCTGTCCTCACGGGGAGGGAGCCCCGTCTGCCTGCCCTGCAGGAGGCCTGCGCCTGTGCCTGGAGAGGCATCTTCATCCGACAGACGAGCATGGAGCACCCGGCTCTGACCAAGACTGGGGACGTGCCTGGGAACAGCCAAGGTGCGGAAGTCGGGGAGACCCCCGCGTGGATGCAGCCAAGGCGAGTCCTCTGAGCTCAGCCTCAGCAGGGTCTGGTGGAGAAGCTGGCAAAGGGTTCCAAACGAAACTCGGGCCTGAGCAGCGGCCCCGGAGCTGTGGGCTTCCTGCGGGGAGCAGCGGGAAGAGCCCGTGTGGAGGGCGGGAGCCGTGAGGAGCCACTGTCGGGGCAGCCGCGGGAGAGGACGCGGCACCAGACCCAGGCACAGGCCCAGGGAGACGGGACTGCAGCCCTGGCCGAGGGGTGGAGCGGGAGCGCGGGGAGGAAGAGGTGGAGACTTGGAACACACCGCAGGCACTACCGTGGGCACCACCGTCCTTTCCTCATTGTGCCCTTGAAGGACGGCGCTGCCCAAGGCTCAGCCGCTGCTTGGTTGCTGCAGGAGAGCTGCCTCCACTCTTCTTCTCAGGCTGCCCAGTGCCCACAGGGAAGCTGGCCTGGTAAATCTGTAATGGTCACTTTTGGACAGAAAATGCTGTCTGGGGAATCATGACAAAGAGGCACAGCTGAGGTGGGTCCCCCGCGTGAGGTGAGCCTGCGAGCAGGCGCCTGTGGTCCACACCCTCCTCGCTGGCCCCCCAGGGCCCAGGCCTGAGCAAGGGAACTGAGCACCATAGGCCCCAGGCAAATCGTCCAGGATCAGACGGACGCTCCCCCAACTCCACCACCCTGGCTCCTGCGGGGCCGGGAGCCCCCCGGCCTCCGCTCCTCAGGGGTGAGTCACAAGGATTCACTGCAACCCTGACCCCAAACACAGCAGAGAAGCAGTGATGCCTGGAGCTATGTATTTACTAAGTGCTTGCTGGAGGCCACTTTCTTCTCTTTAAGAAATGGTCTCACAGTGTCGGACTGCGTGAGATGGGTGGGTGGTGTGAGGGCTCAGAGCATGGGGCTTGGTGGCCCGTCACACTTTTCCTCTGTTAGTTCTCTCTCTGTCCCTCTCTCTCATCAGCCTTCCCCGACACAGTGAGAAGTAGGAATACACACAGAAGCAGGAAAGAGAAAGCTGAGCACCTGGCAGGGGCCCTGGGTCTCCCACCCAGGTGTCTCTGCCCCGCAAGTCCCAGCAAGACCAGTCTGAATCCTGGCCATGAGCTGCGTGGGGGTTGCTCCTCCCAGCCAACCTGAGCCCAGGAGGCTGCCCCTGCCCCTGCCTGCTCCATGCAGGCCCTCCCTCCGCTGCTCCTCTCCGCCTGCTCTGCGTGCGCCCACGTGAACCCACCCTCCTCCCGGCCCACAGGCTAACGTCACCAACAAAGTGCAGTCAAGCGAAGGAGACTTGGTGGAAGACTGGAGCCATGTGCCATGGCCACAGCATGCACAGGGACCACTTGGTGCGTGTTGGGCACGTGATGTGCGGTGGTCTCAGGAGGTGGGACTGTCATGGGTGCAGGGACCACGTGATGAGGTCGTAGGGTGTGCATCAGCACACGGTGGACATGCTGCTGATTATAACCCTATAAGACACGGTCTGAATGCTGTAACTGAGGGTTGGGATCCCAAAAGATTAAAATTCCTGACATCTAAGATCTTGAGATTCACAATCCTGAAAGGTTAGCGTCCTGAATGCTGAAATCCTGAGAATCCAATCCCCAAACCACAGTTCCCATGAGAGCAACAGCTACATAAAAAGGGGGACCAAATTCTGGGGAGAGGATCAGCCACTGGACTCAGCAATGACAGAAGTCCCCATTTACACTAATTCCAGGAGGTTCTGATGAGTCGAAACCGCATTTTCCCAGGTCAGCAGATTTGCTCCTGGGTTGAGAGGTGGGATGAGGGGTCGGCTGGGAGTGCAGACGGCAATGCTGCTGTTGAGGCCCAGGGTGGGTCCGAGCCACCTGCCCCTGTGTCTGAGGGCCAGCAGAAGCACCCCGGAACCCAGCACGGGGTTGCGGGGCTCAGAGCACAGGTTCTGTCAGGGAGAGCCCTTGTCAGCGAATCAGACCACAGAAGAAATCAAAGACCCCGTCACGTGGAAGAGGAGCACGACGTGCTCTCCGGGGACGTGCCCTGGCCCACGGCTGTCCCGCACATTCTGCAGGACCGGCCTCCAGGAACCCTGCCCTCTCCTCCTGTAGCATCGTTTTCATGCATCAAGCTTTCTTTTAGATTTTCTTTCTTTCCGTGGTTTTCTCGGCTGTTTACAAAGGTTGGTGCTATTTTCCTCCATTCCTCATGCTCTGTGCTCCATCTTCGCGTTGTTCCCTTTACCAGGACTTGTTGAGGTTTTCAGAGTCCTCACTGGAGGTTCACCATCTGGGTAGAGTCCGCCTCACCAGTGTTGGGCTATCACACCGTGGGCGTCTTGGGGAAGCCCGGTGTGCGTGCAAAACGCGGAGACCTCCTCAGTACGGAGAGGGCTCCTGCCCGCGACAGAATTCTCCAAGATCTCGGCTCTGCGTGAGGCCACGGTGTGATGACCCGCCCCCGGTCAAAGGCTCAGTGCCCCCTCGGGGTGCTCCAGGAGGCCACGTGCAGCTTCCGCGGCGGGACCCCCACCTTGCTCTCCGCTCCCGACTCCCTTCCTCCGTCCTCCTTCTTTTCCATGTATTTGTTGGTCTGAACTGGAGATGGACCCAGGGTGCTCCCTCTCTGAGCTGCGTCCTCAGCCCCTTGCATTTTATTTTGAGCGAGGGCCTTGCCGAGTTGCCCAGGATGGCCTGGACTTGCGACCCCCCTGCCTCAGTCTCTTGAGCTGCTGGGCTCACTGGAGGGCTCTAGCACACATGGCCTCCTGGCCACTTCTTCACGAACATGGTCCTACTTCTGCTAACTAGTGTCCCGGGCAGCTGTCCTTGCTGTGTGAGTGGCCTGTGACGTGTTCTGAGATGTTTTCATGTATTTCTCAAGTGAATTCCCTTTTAGAAATAGGAATAGGAGAGTCCACCATGGCTGGATAGCTCTGCCAAGGGCTGCCTCCTCCCCCTCAGAGACCCACACAGCAGGCGTGTAGCTGCATTTCGAGGTGAGTGACGGAGGCAGGATGCTGGAACCCAGCCAGGGAGGGACTGAGCCTTGTGAGACTCAGAAGCCTGGGTGGGTGGCATAGGAAGAGAAGCAAAGTGCTCGGTGACTGCCACCCTCGCTGCTCTGCCAGGGGAGGCACCCTTCCAAGTGGCTCCTGGTGTCTGACTCCCACTGCCTGAGTGTCCACAGTGGGCACCTCCTCCCACCACGCCTGCCTGGCCCCAGAGTGTCCTCAACCCGGTGGGGACCCAGAGGCCGTATGCCTCACCTGTAAAGGCGCACAGTGACGGAACAGGAACAAAGCCCACACAGCAGGAAGCCAGTGAGCAGAGGCTGCACTTAGACCAGACAAAACAGATGAAGACAGTGTAAAGGTGCCAAGAGGGACACGGTGCCGCCCTCAGGGATCCATCCAGCAAGAGCACCTAGTGACCGTACACACACACGTGCCTAACACTGAGCACCCACAGCTGGGGCACCGTCAGGCCTGAGGAGTCAGAGACTCCAGTGAGATAATAGCAGGGGAGACTCCGCTTTCTTCAAGCACAGACGATCCAAAGAAAAACCAACTAAGAATAGGGCAGATTCTGTCCTCCGCAGACCCAACCGACTGACAGTGTTTGCAAAACATCCCATCCAAGGGCTGCAGGTGCACATCATTCTCATCAGCTTCCAGAAAGTTCTCTGGAATAGACCTTATATCAGGCCACAGGACAAATCTCAGAATTAAAACAATCAAGATCATATCATGTATCTTTTCTAATTGCTGCAGAATAAAATTAGAAATCAACAACAAAAGAAACTCTGGAAACTATAAAACTCAAGGAAACTGAGCACCACACCACTGAGTAGAGAAGGGGATCGCTGAGGAATCAGAAGGGAAGTTCACAAACTTAATGAAAAAAAAAATGAAAATCAAAGCACAACACAAAAAAATGCATGAGATGTAGCAAAAACAGTACTGAGAAAAGTTCATAGAACGATGCCCACAGCAAAATAGGAAAGGAATTTCCCACAAAGGACACATGGGTACTTTTAAGGACTGGGAAAAGCAAGAAAAAACCAAACACAAAGTTAGCAAAAGAAAGAAGTAATAAAGATCCCAGCAGACAAGAGAAATAGATACAAAAATATAAGGGTTCAATGAAACAGAGGTTTTTTTTTTTTTTTTTTTTTTTTGAAAAGAGAAACAAAGTTAAAATCTTCAGCTAGACTAAGAAGAAGAGAGAAGACAATAGTAAATTAGAGGTACAGAAGGAGACTTTCCAATCCCTACCACAGAAGCGCAAGCGTCCTAAGGGACTATCGTGATAACCACGTGCAGACACACTGGAAAACCTAGAAGACATGGACTCATTTTGAGCAACACCACCTACCGAAGTAGCACCGTGAGGACTCAGAAACCTGAACAGACCGGGAATGAGCAGTGAGATTAAATCAGTGGTGACACGTTCCTCAAGGAAGTTAAGTCCAGGGCCAGATGACTTCCTGCTAATTTCTGCCAGACTTCTAAGAAAGAACTTAGCAACTTTCAAGAGACTCCTAAAAGGTTGAAAGGGAGGCGTTCTTCCAAACTCGTCCTACCAGGCCAGAGCACCCTGATACTGAAGCCAGACATGGACACAGCAACTGCAAAAGAAAACCATAGGCCGGTGAGTGTCTCCAATGAACACAGGTGCAAAGTTTCTCAACAAAACACAAGCAAAGTGAATCCAACAGCTTATTAAGTAGATCATTCATAATCATGAAGTTGGATTTATTCCAGGGATGCAAAGAGGTTTCAACATACACCAATAAATGTGAAACAGAGCAACAACTGAATGGGGACAGAAATAATGTGACCGTCTCGACAGTTGCAGGAAAAACATCCAGTGAAATGCAGCATTATTTCATGATAAAAGTACAGAAGAAGCATCTCTCATGGTAATGAAGGCTGCAGATGGCAATCCCACCCCAACGTCATGCTGCATGGGAAGAGCTAAAGCAAGCCTCTGTGATGAGAACAAGGCCAGTGTCCACGCTCACAATCTTGTTCCAGAGGACTGGAAGTTTTGTCTGGAGCAATTAGGCAGGACAAGACATAAAAGGCACCCAGACAGGAAGGGAGGAGGTCACATGATCTCTGTTGATGGCGCTGCGATTCTACACATAGAAAACCAGACTCCACCACAGGCTATTAAAGTAATGAATTCAGTAAACTTGCAGGACACATCAACATACAAAAGCATCAGCATTTTTTACACCAACAGTGATATTCCCGAGAAAGAATAATGAAAGCAATCCTGTTCACATTAGCTCCCCCAAACAAAACGGCTAGGGACAAAATTAGCAAAGAAAGTGAAAACCTCCACAACAAAATTATAAAATGCTGATGAAAGAAATCGTGAAAAAAAAAAAAAAAAAGGAAAGGAAAGACCACCCCCTTCAAGAATAGGGAGAATAGATATTGCTAAAATATCCACACTGCACAGGAAGATCCTGCAAGAGGCCTGAGGGTCCCACTTAGCCGGCAGGGGCCTGGGGGAGGCCAAGGCCATGACCCGAAGGGGCTGCAGTCACTGGCTTGAGTCTGCCGGACTGGGGACGCTCTAGGTTCCTACACGGTGTGTCTTGTCTGTGCACCACCAGGACTGTGGAGCAGGCTTAGCAGCCTTGTCCGAGTCTGCGGTTTGATGCTGAGCTGACCAGCGGACCTCACCGTGGGGCTGGTGCCGCTGCTGGCCCCGGGCGGGCTGTCTCTTTTCCAGGAGGTTCCAACATGGGCTGGTGGGTACGCACGCTTCATGCTGGGAGCATCTGCCGGCAACCCTTCCAGGAGCTCACGCCAGGTGCTAGTGTGGCCACAGGAAGGTCCCAACCGAGAGGTGAGCCATCACCGTCTCTCTAAGGAACTTGGGAGTCTGGTCTTTCCTTTGATCATGCAGGATTCCTTGGAGGTACGTCCAGGAGTTGATTCACTGTTGTTCAGAAGGGACTTTAAGAAAGTATGAGGACGTGGCATCTGTAAGTCTGAGCGTAAAGAGAACTTTCCTGACGTGAGCTTGGGGCACCTATGGGTCACCACCCAGAGCTGGGGGTCTCTTCCTTCAGAACAGCAGGACAGTGCCCGAACGGGCAAGCACGTCAGTCCTGGGTCTCCCTGGGCCCTTCACTGGTCTTGGGTCAGTCTCTACAAGAGATCAGGCCTTTCCTCAAGAAGGTGAATGCCCCTTGCCTGCAGGTCACACTCATCTTTAACGTCCATCAACACCACCAGGACTCTCCTCACCGGGAGCTACTGGCAGTCAGTGGAAAGAGAAAGACCAGACAGATCTGCCCCCGGCCCTGGGTGCACACTGGCTACGCATGACAGCCTCACACCTACTTGTGAGGAAACCCATTTGGTACCCTTTTCCTAGATGACCCAACGTGTGTGGTGGTGTCCATGCCACTCCCAGGCCAGGTGTGGACGGATTGTGGACCTACAACCTGCTGCTGTCCAGGGCCCAGCTGTCCCTGCTTGAGGTCCCCTCTCATGGTGGTGAGGTCCTTCCTGCATTCTGGTCCTGGCCTGGCACGTCACTGTCTTCGGGTCCCCGTCCTCAGGACTCTGCTCCTGTCCTGCGCTGTGGATAGCCTCCCCTTCCAAATCCACCCTGCCTTCTCCTAGTACTGATGTCCCCTGCGTCCCTGTCTTCTGGTCCTCCCAGCAGAGAGTGTGGCCTGCTCTCCTGTTCAGCAGTCCACGGCAGATATGGCTGCCCGTCGCTGAGCAACATGCAGCTCCGGGTGCAGGGACCCTGCATTACTAACAGAGACCAAGTGTGGGCAGACAATCGCGGTTCCACTCAAAGAGCTCTGCTGAGCAACACGAGAGCTCAGGGTCGGGGACATCCGCTCTCCACATGCACGGTGCTTGCAGAGACGTGAGGTCTTGCATCCTCGAGGGGAGAGCATCTGTGCGGGCTGACAAACTCCTACATGCCCAATGCTAATCGACTCTGCCTGGGGGCTGCCTGGCTCTCAGGGGTGCTGCAGCATGGGTGACACGGGTCAGCAAGCAGAAGGACAGGAGTTCAAGAAATCCCAGCTGCTTCCCCCATTCCTGCCATTGGAGACCCCGGGAGGCTCCATCCTGATGGTTCAGCCTTTCGGGCAGCACTTTGGTGACAGTTTCCAAGCAGTCCAGGGTATTGAGCCAGGTGGTGCTTGGTGGGAGCTTTTCCAAGCTCGTACGTCAGTTGGGGTGGGGGACCGAGTGTCGTTTGGAGTGAAGATTCCTCCACACCAAGTTCTGGCGCAGCTCCCTGGTGCTGGGAGTCTCCAGGAGCACCCAGGCTGCAGGCGTGCAGAGTGGGAGGCAGCGCCCCAGCCAGGCCAGCGAGCTGCTGGTGGACACGATGCTGCTGTGCTGGGTGCAGCGAGCGAGCCTCAAGTCCACCGCCAGCACCTGAGTCAGCCCGAGGCGCACGTGATGTCTTGGAACCTGCATTCTGCATCCCTCTTGAGAGAGTGGCATTGTGCACGTCTCCAGCTGGGTCCCTCCACCTGGCCTGGGCTTCTGCCTTGCTGCCATCACGTCCTGGACGTCTTCTTTCAGGAGCGTGACGCAGACGTCAGCACCCCTGGCCGGGCCGGGTGGGAGGAGGAGAGGTGAGGTCTGCGTCCCCGTCTCCTCTCTCTTCCCCTCCCTCCCCTTTATTTCCTAAACAAGCTAAGAGTTTTTATAATTCAACACCTGGCTGACAGATGAGTTCGACTGCAGAATATTAGAAAATGTCTCAAATCTCATATATATGCTAATGGTATGCCGAGACTGGTCGGTGGTGCCGGAGTTTTTAATCTGTCTCGGCCAGTGTGGAAAGTGGAGGAGACAGTCACAGCGCTCGACAATTTATGATCAAACAACTGAATTGTAAAGGAAGAAGGACGTGCAGAAAGGGAGAGTAATTTTCTGATTTAACAGCGTTGTTACTACAAATAAAGAAATCTTGATTCTGACTGCACTCGACGTTAAATGAGCTTCCTGTGCCTGCTGCTGGATTTTTCATTTCCAGATTCGTAGAAAGCGCCCTGTTAGATACAAGTGACAGATAAGGAAACGGTGGCGTATGGAAATCAAATGTGGGTAATAAACCGTCTTCTGTTTATTGAATAAACACGTGTAGATCACCTCTGTGGAGGATGCACTGGTAATTCTTCATTGTGTTCCCCTTTTTTGCAAGTCACAAGGAATCTTATTTAACAACCAGGAATGCTAGACAGGAGCTCTTCCCTTTATTACCCGCCCACCATCTGGGGCCGGGGTCCGGCATCCGGAATCCACGGCCACCGCTGCTTTGGCTCTCCGGTCCCTGACGCAGCCACCGTGTTTCGGTGCATCATCGCGATTGCCATGGTAATTTTGGGGGATGCACTGTGAGTTACCTTGTGCTGATGTTTCCATTATGGAAGTGGCAGGAGCTGGCCGTGGGGGAGGGGACGGAGCGAGGTTCTCAGCCAGCGTTGCCAACCGCGCCTCGGCACTGTGTCTCCCACTCTGCAGAGGGACCAGCAGGAAAGTGCACGTCCAGCCGTCTGGGCTCACGGGACTGGAGCACTCCTGGTTCCCTTTGGTGTCGGGGCTGCAGCAGTGACATGTGGTGTGTTGTAACCAAGGGGCATCACGGGGACACAGCCCACCCTGGGGCAGACACAGGGAGGGCAGCCTCACCAGGAGGGAGGCTTGGTGGCCTGCTGTGGTTTCCCAGCGAGGACACAGCCTCTGCAGGCTGACATGAAGCCCCAGTGCCCGTGACTCTGCCTTGTGCACCTGACCCACGGGACACTCAGCAACATCTGGAGACATTTTCAGCTGTCACAACTGGGGGCAGGAACTGGGGATGCTCCGGGACCCTGGGGTCAACACCCTGAGGTACACAGAACGGTGGCCACACGTGAGGGTGCTGACTCGAGGGGTCCGTTCTGTCCCAGCAGCCCAGGTAGAGGTGGTGGGTGCAACCGGAGGGGCGGGCGGAGGGGCAGAGCCCAGGCTTAGCAAGTGGGCCATGGGGCGTGGCCTCCCTCTGCACTGCTGGCTGCCCGGAAGCCGGGATGCACCAGGCCCTCAAGTTCTACTCCCACCGTGAGTCGCTCGAGGCCTTGAAGTGGCGCCGTGTCCAAACCAGGGGCCTGGATGTGCGGGCCGCCTCTGCTTGCTGAGGCCCATGGCTGAGTGGGTGACAGGCACAGCCCGTGGAGGGGAGGGCCAGCCACTGCCTCGGCACCCTGCAGAGTGCGACCCTTCACCTGGGTGGGCTTGGGGCAGGGACCCGTGGTGTTCAACACCTGAGTCATGGCGCCCCGGAGCAACCAGAGAGGCGGCGAGCTTACGACCAACTCTGCTGCTCTGCACACCAGGCTCCACAGCCCTATGCAAGTCCCTGGGTCCAGGCTGCAGCCCAGGCTCTGTAGCTACAGGAGGGGTGGTGGCAGCTGGCCTGGTCATCTTCTACTGTTGAAGAAAGTGGAAACCCCACTTCATCTTCACGTGAGCACAGGAAGGCAGACTCCCACCTGAGTTGGTTTTGTGTGTTAAGGCTCGTGTGTGTGTCTGTGTGTTTATTTCAAAAATATGCTTTTGTTTCTGAGCCAGGGAAGCACAGCTATGTGTCAATATTTTTGTTGGTTTGCTATTTGGCATTTTTTTCTCCATATGTACCTGTCTGGCCAATGGCAAGGAACGTACGACCCAGAAAACACCAGAGCCCTGGGGTGGGTTCAGACACACTCAGGGGCTGCAGGGCGAGCTGTGTTCCCTGCAAACTGTCTACCCCGGAGTCCTGCAGAGCTTGGCTGTGGACGGGTTCTGAGTCCATGGCCCAGTGTGTTTCCATAATTCAGTCAGCCTCGTCCTGGACACAGGTGGGAGCCTGAGTGGGGTCTCACTCCCAGGAGACCCAGCTCCATCTGAGGTAATGGCTTTTGTAGAGAATTCGAATGCTTCCCCTGCCCGCGTGTCTAGTCACGAATATGACCACCCAGGATTCAGTGGGGTCTCCCTCCAGCTTCCCCAACCCTGTGTTCTTGTTGAGCATCATTCCAAACTAGAATGGGCAACAGAGAGAGGTGCCATTGTGCTGGTGACCCTCAAGATTTGGGCCAGTGGTGGCCTCTGGCTGGAGGACTCGAGGCAGAGCGCCCGTCTGCAGGTCCAGAAGCACCTCTGCACGCAGTGGGTCCAGCTAAGTTCCACTGTTGGCACTCAGAGACGGCCAGGCTGGGAATCCTGCAGGCATTGGGAAACTGGATGGAACCAAAAATGGAAACCTTTTAGACCTGCTGGACATGAGCAGGTGGCTGGCAATGTGGAGCCAGACCGGGCAGAGACCACAGCTGCTATTGTGCCAGCTTCCCTTCTTCCCAAGGATGCAGGGATTTAATACCATTTCTTGAATATTTAGGTGTCAGAGAAAAATATAGCGGTAAAGATAAGAACGCTTTAATATTTCCATTGGGCTGAATGTTTTCTCTGATATGTAGATGCTAATTCACAAAAGAGGGGTGTCTAGGGAAGAACAGTGAGTTTAGATTAGGTGTAGGGGGTGACGGGAGAGGGGAGGGGTAGGAAGGATAGCAGAGTGAATCAGACATATTACCCCATGTACGTGCATAACTATATGACTGCAGGGATTCTACATCATGTACAACCAGAAGAATGAGACGTCATACTCCATCTACGTGTGCTGTATCGAAGTGCATTCTACTGTCGTGTATAACTAATTAGAACAAAGAAGAGACATCACGAGCTCATAAGCATGGGCAGAACATAAGCAAGTTACATTTTTCTATCACTTCTCCCACTGCACGTTGCAACCCTGCCATTGCCTGTTTTAAAATCTGACTTGGAAATACATATTGCTGAACTTCCTGAACATTCCTTGCTTTCCTCGGCGTGCTTCAGTATCAGCTTTATTTTCCTGTGGTGAACCCGTGTGCACTTCAGCCTTGTTCACATGCCCACCAGAGTTTCCTGGTCCCCTTGAAGGGGGCACCGTGCAGTGGTCACTCCTCTGCTGCAGAGGAGAAAACGGATCTCAGTGGGTAGGGGAGGAAGCCGCTGGGCAGCAGTGCTGCACTGTCATGGCCCCTGGCACACCCTGTAGATGCCTCCACCTGGCACCACTAGCTTCCGCTTTCCCAGACTCATAACTCCCTTGTGAGTGTTCTGGGCTCAGGCACCAGGTCTCCCTCAGTCTAGTTATTGACACCCAGGCTCCATCTTCCCTAAGTGTGGCCTCCTGCACAGTCCTCCCCAGGGAGGGCCATCACGGAGGGGCTGTTCTCCTGGTGTGTCCTCCTCCTGTTGTGGACTCTTGCCCAGTTCTGCAACTTGGCCTCAGCCGCCAATGCTCCTGATGGTTCAAACCAAGGACACCACCCAGAACCCGGGAGCGTGGCTTCTGAGAGTTTCCGCACCTGTGCGGTGCTCATCCATCTGCTCAGACACCCTTCCTTTGCTTTAAGCAAAGCGACTTCTTCAAAGGACCCAGAATGTGCTGCACTCTGCAACATGGCTGTGACCATGGCTGTGCCGGTGCAGTGGCTGCTCCCCTGAGCGCACGGAAGGAGCTGGCATCAGGCCCGAGGGGCCCCTGCAGGCTCACAGCCTCACACTAGCCACCAGCAGCCCTTGCTCTGGTTCCCTGAGAGACCTAGGTCCCAGGGAGCTGCCGGTGCAGGTGGGCCCCTGAGCAGAGCAGCCAGGAGCCGGCGTGCCTTCTGACGGTAGAGAAGGAGCGTGTGAGGACCCCCACGACTGCACGCGAGCGGTGCATCTTTTGGCACACCATCACGGGGCACGATCCTTGGTACTGTGGCACTAAGTCCAGCAACGCCAGGCGTCCAACTGCCTCTCCCTCCAGACATGCACCCCAGCAAGTGTCCATGGCCCAAATCGCCACGAGCGATGCCGACCTTGCTGCTCTGAGGAGAGTGCTCGGCCTCCCAGCCATACCGTTCAGCCTGCCGCACGTCCCTCCTCCAAACCTGCCTCCATCCCACCCACCTCCATTCCCCACTGGGACGCCTGGCCCAGCGGACTGTCCTGTTCCACCCACCCTTTCCAAATATCTTCTTTTAAAGCAGAGTAGCAAAAAAATAAATAAATAAAAATAAAGCAGAGCAGCTTGCAAGTGTAAACCCAGGTGCTCAGCACAAGAGGAAGCAGAGACCAAGCAAGACCAGACAAGCCCGAGGGCTCTGCTGAGGCCTCTGCTGAGAAGACTCTGAGGCTGGAAGCACACTGTGTCCTTATGCTGCTGCCCCTGCATGACTTGGGGGCGCTGGGCAGAGGTGGCTCTGGAATGTCAGGCTAGGAGGTCTGTTATGGTCTACCTGTGAGGCTTCTCTCAGGAACTTATGTGTGAGACAATGCAAGAAGGTTCAGAGGCGAAATGACTGAGTCGTAGGGGCCTTAACCCAATCAGTGCTTTCATCTCCTGACAGCGGTTAACTGAGTGGTCACCGAAGGTGGGTAGGGTGTGGCTGAGGAGGTGGGTCCCTAGGGCTGTGCCTTTGGGGTTTATATTTTGTCTGGCCAGTGGGTCTCTCTCTGCTGTCCCATCATCATGAGAGCTGCTTCCCTCCACTAGACCCTTCCATCTTGATGTCCTGCCTCACCTCAAGTCCAAGGAATGGAACCAGCTTCTCCGTACTGAGACCTCTGAAATGGTGAGCCCCCAAATAAACTTTCCTCCTCTACAATTGTTCTTGTTGGGTGTTCTGTCGTTCGCAGTGAAAAAGCTGACTAAAATGTCCATCCAAAGTTGCACAATCACGAAGACACTGGAGCCCAGCCTGGGCGTCGCCTCCAGGTTCCTCAGCTCGAGCCTCCTCATCCATCTGGGCTGCTGCAGGCTGCAGACCCACCGTCCAGACACCAGCAGCCTCGGTGTCCGCTGAGAGCCACTTCTTGGCTCAGAGATGGTGTCTTCTGTGTCCCCAGGCAGGGGAAAGGCAGGACCTCTCTGGGGCCTCTCTTCGTTTTAACTTGGTTAATTCAGTGGTCCTGGGGTTGAGTAGTGCCGCTCTACCACTGAGCTACACCCCAGGCCTTTTTATTTTTTATTTTCAGACAGGACCTGGCTGAGTTGCTGAGGCTGGCGGGCAACTTGTGACCCTCTTGCCTCAGACTCCCTAGCTGTCATCTATTGTCCACTCAGCAGGAGGGCCTGGGGACATTCCCAAGCTCGAGCCGTCATACCAGCTCCCATGCTGCCGATGTGACCAGGTCCTGGCTGATGGGCTGTGGCTGTGGCCTGAGTCCTCACAGGAAGTGAGTGTCCCGTGGTGGCGTTGAGGCTTAGAGAACCTGACGGGCCCTGGGACCTGTGACCCCACCCTGCCACCAGCTGTCCCCGCCAGCTTGGACAGGGTCATCCAAGTACACGTCCAGCCTGCTCGGGCTGGACCCCATGCACTGTCGACCCACCAACAACCCGGTTCTCGCAGGAGGCCGCACACAACCCGGGGCAGGTGAGTCCCCGGTTCCCTCACCTCGTGTCGGCCCCCACCATCCAGAAGGGCAAGGCCCTCCCTTCTTCTGGGTCAGGTGCAGAGAAAGGAGCTCTGAGGTCACTGACCATGGAAACAGCTGGATGGTACAAACTGGGTTTCCAGAGACTCTGCAGTGCCCTGCCCCGCCACTGTGCTCCACTGTGCCACCGGGGGCGGGGGGCCCGTGTGGCCTCTTGCCTTGGTGGTCCTCCAGCAGCCTCAGCCCCAGCCCTGCCCTGTGCTCAGGAGGCACCAGGTCTCAGAATGATCGGCTTTGCAATAAGACCTACACCTGTTGTTGGCACTCCAGGATGGCCAGCCTTTGTCCTCAGGGCTGACCTGGTTTAGGAGGCCCTCGGGTCACAAGGCCCCAACACTGCCAAGAGTCATCATCCTGCCTGCCGCCACCGTGGGGGACGGACACAGACCCCCACGGGGCTGGCTCTGCCCCGGGAGGCCTCGTCTCCGTCCCCTCCAGCAGCCACCATGAGGTTGTCACCAGCTCCTCTCAGGAGCAGTCACGGGAGAGGACGGCACCTCCTGCTCTCTGCTGCACGGCCGAGGCGCCCGGGTTGAGTGTTATTGATTTCAGAGCAGGAAGGTCGTTCCCTGGGAGTGAGACGGGGCTAGTTCCCACTGAATTCACTTTTGTGGTTTAGGTCTGAGGGGCAGGTGGGCATAATGGCCTGGGAAGGGCACCCGATGTCTTTCCTAGAAGGAAACTGCAGTCAGTCTTGCCCTCCTCCTGGGGAGGCTGGTTTTGAAGCCTGGTGGTGGTCACCAGGAGACCTCTTTGACCGCCACAGCAGATGAGCGTCTCTGGGGCCTGGCCTTGTGCCGAGCTGGGAGAGGCAGCAGGGAGACCTCCTGCCCGGTGTGGGTGGCGTCACGTCCCTGGACGCCCCTGAGAGCAGAACCCCTGGGTCTGCAGTGTGAGTTTGCGGGGAAGCTGTAGCCAGCACTTGATGAAAGTGCACTTTCCAAACTCCCCGACCTGCACACACCGTAAGCCCCACGTCCCCACAAAGCCCACTTTCCAGGCCAGCCCCCAGGGCTCCGCCATGTCTTGATTTCCTGACGCCCGCTGCTTCGTTTGGCTTAGGCACTGGATTTTGCCAGCGTTGAGGGCTGCGGGGGCCATGCTCTCTCTGCTGCTTCACCTTCAGTGGGCACTACGCATTAGCGGGTGGGCATCTTCTCAAGGCCGTCCCTTCCCTGGGCTCAGGGCCGTGAGACTCCCTGGCTTTCAGAGAGAGGCCACGCAGGGACAGTGGTGAGAGGCCAGGGGACACTGTTGCTCTCTGGTGCTATCGGCCATGCAGGGCTGTGGAAGCATTCAGAGGGCTGATGCTCCAGGTTCTCTGCTGTGCAGATGCCGGTCTTCGTGGGAGGACTGAGCGCATGGGGGTGAGTTAGGGCCTGCCCTCTGTGAGTGTCTGCTTCTAACTGCAGGCAGTGGAGCAGGGCTCAGTGGAAGCCCAACATGTTCAGGCAGGTGTCCGCTGGCCTCCCGTGACCCGATTTCTCGGTTGCAGCCTCAGCAAGAGGTGGCAGCCACCTTGAGGGACTGGCCAGTGGGCTATTTCAGAACCGTCATTTCCAGAGCAATCTCTCTCCAGGCGTCCTGCCCACAAGACACCCGTGGAACACAGCTCCTTCTGCACCCGGGTTCAGTTCGGCCCTCCTGCTGTTGGTGCACCATGCAGCTTCCTGGTTAGCAGTTCAGGAGGACTGGGTGGGGTCTGGGGACCTGGGCCGCAGACCCCAGGAATCCTGCAAGGGCCGGAGGGTAGCCCTTCTGCACAGCGCCTTGCAGAGCTGAGGAAAGCAAAGCATGGGCCCAACCCAGCACCTCAGGGCCTGGGGAGCGTGCTGGCCAGTCTGGAAGGAGTCATGGACGTCTAGGCCTCTGGTGAGCATGAGTCTTGTTTGCTCCGGTGATCACACCTTCTGGACCTTCGAGCCACCCTGAATATGAATGCTGTGTCTATTTGGTGCACTGTGGAGTTAATCATGACACCACTAGCCTCCCAGCCCTCTCTGACACCTTGTCCTTCCCCAGCCCTGTGCACATCTGGAAGAGACTTCCAGGGCAAAGCATGTTTTGCTTCGAGGACAAAGTGGGGTCGGCCAAGAGGTCGGTCTGTGAACTACTCTGCTCCGGTCTCTGGGTTTCTGGCCTCGAGAGTGGCCTCTCCTGAAGGGAAGGCACTTGGTGGTGTAAGTACTGGCCCCTGAGCAGATGGACCCCAGGTGCGCAAGTGTGATGCTGCCAAGATGGGCACGGTGCCATCTAGTGGTGACATTGCAGAACTGCAGACACATGTGTCCTGGGCCCCAGAACAGGAGAGTCCTGGGGTTCAGCAGACCAGGTGGGCACTGCCCATCATGGCCTTGGTGTTATTGGTCTTTCACAGCCTAGGGATTCCCACGGGTTTCAGAAAACAACTCGGAGTGCATCAGTGCAAGCCCTGGCCCGCCTCTCTGCGATGCCCCTGCGAGGCATGGGTGCTGTGGAAGCCCCTGCGGCCGGGGACGCCTGGCTCGGTCATTCCACCTCGCAGTCACGCAGTCAGGGCCCTCGCTGTGAAGACGGGGCTGAAGCTTGTCGGGGCAGAGAGCTGCTCACAGGACACCGTGCGTGGCCGGCCCCACTGGACACCCTCACCTTCCCCTGCTTCCTCCTTTGCTCAACAGGTATTTTCTGACCACCATTTTATCCTCCTGAGTAGATACTGTCGGTGAGCCTGCACCACCCTAGGGATGGCAGGGTTGCCGTGGGAATCTGGCTACTGGGCTGTCGCCTGTGGTCCTGCAAACGAGAGGGCAGGGTGTGAGGGCGGTGCCGTCACCGTCACACTGTGGTGGCAGGAAGAGGACCCAACACAAACTGGCCTGGGTGAACAGGGAGAAGGGCTGTGCCCCATGCAGTCAGGACAATGCCAAAAGGACCACAGTTACATAAAGTCAGAGTGCACGAAGAAAACAAAAGATGAGGGGAGGAAAAGGAAAGTCAGTCCTGTCCAGGCGAGCCGACGCGTCAGGACCCTCTCTCCTTCTGTGGCTCTGACCTGTCTCTTGCTGGCCAAGTGCCCCCCGCTGAGGACAGCTGAACCCAGGCAACAGGGGGCCCAGGCGCCAGCCCAGGTGGGCGCATAGAGCCGACTGGGGCCCTCACCTCAGCTGCAACCAGAAGGCTGCCGGTCCACCCACACCACTGTGAAGGTCACTGGCTACCTCTGTGGCCAGGAGGCTGACCAGTGTGCCTGGAAGCCACACTAGACCGTCACAACAGACAGGGAAGGAACGTCCTCAGGTGAAAGGATTGGTCCTCTTTGGGGCCTCAGAGAAATATTCTGGGACCCAGGACAGTCAGATCAAACTCTTTGAAAATAGTCCAGCAATGGCGTGCCAGGATGTCCTGTGGGGGGGGTGGGAGTGGGGAGGAGCGTCTTGGCAGGGACGGGCACCACAGCCGCCAGGGGCCTCAGGCGAGTGCCGAGCCCTCTGAAGCCTGGCAGGAGGGAGGAGAGGCAGGGCTGAGTGGGCCCAGCTCTATTACTCAGGCCTCAGCGGCCCTGGTGCACTGGGGACTTTATTCAGGGTGACCTGGGGCCTTGGGTGGGTTTCCAGTGGGAGATCAACATGGGCAGACTGTTGTTGCCACAGGAGCCCAGGACCCAAGGAAGAGGCTGTGACCACAACCCAGGGAGGGCTGTGGCTGCAGGTGGGCTCCACGGAGAGGAAGGCCCAGGGTGGCCATCCTCACCCTCTGCACACCTCTGTGCTGGAGCATTCAGGACACACCTAACCAGGGCCTGCGGGTTTTCCTCTCCTTGGGCCTCCGCGTGAGTTAGGAAATTAGAATGGACATCTTCAGAGGTTGCTTCCTAATGTTCCACAGTAATCACAGCAGGAAATGGCCCACGCCCAGACCACAGGAGGATGGACTTGGCCCCACGGGCTGGACTTCCCTGGGGTCATTGCAGAAAGCACTGAGCACTTGGGTTGCTCAAGTTCCTCTGCATTACACCGTCCTGAACGGCTTGGCATCGGCCTTCACTGCCTGCTTCCGAGCACCCCGTGCAGAAGCACCCGGGCCGTCCCTGGTGGCCCCCCTTGGGAGGGACTGCTCTCAGGTCCTGCTCTCCCCCAGTTATGCCTCCTTATGCCTTCTGCCCAGCACTGGAGCATGCAAGGGCGACGTGGGGACACGCACAGGCCTCGAGGGGTGAGTGGCGAGGAGGGCGGCATCTGCTTCCCTCAGATGCACGTGACTCTCCTGCTCTGGGAGCGCAAGATGTATACCCTGAGTTCTAAGTTCTTAGATTAAATGTTGTCTTTCTAAATCAAAAGTAAGCAAGTCCTCTGCAGCACGTCTGACACCTATTTATTACAACATTCTTCAGAAGCAGTTCCATCCCGCTCTGCCGCTGCCAGATCGTTATTAAAGAGTTCAGAAAAATGGGGAGTAAGGGGATGGAGATTAGATTTGTTCAGAGATGTAGCGACAAAATGAATGGCACATTATGAGAACATTAAAAAAGCAGCGGACTTCAAACTATTAAACAGAGACGTCAGCTGAGCATGCTGCCGTCAGGTCCCGCAGCCGGAGTCGCACTGAGGGTACTTCAAACTCCTGCCTGCCGGGAAGGGAGTCGGTGGGAAAGAGAGGCCCAGGTGAAAAATCGCCATCTATTCTTGCATTTCTTATTTGAAGAAATTAAACTACAGCAATATCAGGGCGATATGATCAATACAAGCCTTCCACCTTAAGCGAGAAAATACCAAGCGTGCATTGGAACGCTCTGTTTATGGAAATAGCACATTGCAGGTGGTTGGGGTCCCCCTGCCCCGCCCCAGAACCACGGCTACCCACGCTCCACGGGCAGGCCTCGCTGGGGTGTGGGAGGTCCGCATTCGGGGTGTCTCATTCTTGGAGATCAGAACCAGGCCGCAGGCAGGCTGGGTGAGCGCCGTAGCCCGCTGAGCTCCGACCAGCCCTTGGCGTCTGCACCCTTGGGTGCTGACCTGAAGCCTGGAGTGTGAGCGCCCACCTCCTGGGCAGCAAGCTGCTCACCTGGGCCACTGTGTGCTCTGCTGGGACACTGACCGATTCCCTAGGCGGCTGTGGGAAGGTCGGCTCCAGCCGCTGCCCTTGCCTCTCGTTCCGCCCATTTCCCTTGAGTAGCTCACAGCGCCTGGCCAGGGTACCCTGCCTCCCTTGGAAGTCGGGCAAGAGGACCCTCCGACAGCGCGCAGATCTCAAGGTGCTCTCGAGGGACGCCAGGGCTTCGTCCGCCTCCCTGGCGGCCCCCCTCCCGTGCCAAGCGGCAGCTGCCTCACGCGCCAGGGTGACGTGCCCTGCACTTTCTTCCCCGCTGCACAGTGCTGCTGGCTCGCCCCCCGCGTCCTGGGCGGTCACCCAGGCCTGGCTGTGTTGCTGGAGCAGGGTGGAAGCCGGTGACTCAGGAGCCACGCATGACCCCTGGGGGTGGATCCCGGACCCCAGAGCCTGCTTCTGGGTGGACAAGACCCCAGCATGGCGTCGGCAGGACTGAGGAGAGGGGCGTGGGTGTGCTGAGAGGTGGCTGGCCCCCACAAGGGCACCGCGGCGGGTCTCCTGTCACTCTCGCCTTCGATGGGGCCCAGTTAATAAAGTTATCATGTAATTATCATCAACCGGTTTGAAATATTAATTGTCACCTCTGGGCGGTCTGGGGCCGGAGCGTGGTGCCTCATGGGCAGTGGGAGCCGGGCTGGCGTAGGGGGGTGTGAGGGGATGACTGGCCAGCATGAATAATTGAGTCTAGCAATCTGCTGTTCTGGGACGGCGCCCGGGCAGGCGCTTGGCACTCCTGCTACGTTACCAGAGCGCGGGAGCTCGGAGTCGGTGGACCCACCCAGTCGCTGCAGCTGCGCAGAGCGGGGCAGCCCTCCGGGGAGGAGGCCAGGAAGAGGATCCCTGTGGGGCACCGTCAGATCCCTCCAGGGACCAACAGCAGGCCACCGCCTCCCGCAAGCTGCCCCTCGTCAGGGACTTAGTGTGAGGCGGCGCCATTCAGTGCTACGTTGCAAGTCAATTCAGTGGAAAGGATGCGGCGGGAAGAGCAGGTCCTGGCGCTCTCTCCTGTTTTGCCAGCCTAGAGGGCAGAGGGGCAGGGCACTGGGCTTGGTCTGGCTGTCACATTGGCCATGCCACACAGCAGATGGCATGGAAGTCTTTGTCACATGGGCAGGCCTTCCAGGGACAGCAGAGCAGAACCCCAAGTTGTCCAGGGAACAGCTGAGAAGCAGGCGGGGCGGCTGTTGGGTGCTTACTGTGGTCACATGTTGGGGTCAGATGGGCATCTTGGGGTGTGCGTCCCCCACTGGTACTAGACAGGAGCGCCCAGGCTTCCTGAGCAGGGTGTGGGGTCAAGGGGCCAGGCTTAGAGCGGCCAGCAAGTGGAGCTGGGCTCCATGCATCCCTCAGCCTTCTCGCTCTGGATGTCGCCCACAGCTCTCTGCACACCGGTGGTGTTCCCCGCACGTCACGAAGACGGCGCAGGAACGCACATCCCAGTCCCCCTGCCTGTCACCTGCCCGTCCTGCGCTTGCTTCTCCACCCGACGGATCTCTCTGACACATGTCTGCAGCGTCACCAGGGCTCCCAGCCTGGGTGGTGGCCGGGCAACTCACTTCCCCTCTGTGAGCAGCTCTCCTGCGCTGCCCCGTGTGGTCGGGGCAGGTGCCCTGGGGACCCCGGCTGCATCCAGGACACTCGGGAAGTTCTCGTGGACACCGTGTCTTCTGAAGCCCTGCTCCCAGACTCAGGCCCAACAGGCAGGGGCATCTTCTGGGCCCCTGGCAACCGGTGGGGAGAGGCGTGAGGCGCACTCTGCCACTTCCAACGCGGACACGTGGCCGTGGTGTCCGTTTGCCTCTTTGAATGTGCGTCCACCACAGCTGCACTGCCAGCCCAGATTCCCCTCCTGCATCACTGAGAGTCCACTGCAGGCCTGAGCTCCAGCGGGGCTGTGACTGCTTCCAGGTTCGCCTTAAAGAACACCTCATCCTGGCGACACCCAGACAGCCGCGTTCGGACCTCACGGCTGCCCGCGTGCTGTTTGGAAAGCCTGCCTCCCCTGGCAGGTCCCTTGGCTCTCTGCCCCTATCTGTTCCTATGGTTCCCACACTTACCCAGTGTCCCACAGGAATCTCTTCTGTCCCTTTACGATGTCACTGGACTTTCTCTACTTAGCCAGCTGCTCGCTCAGTCCCTCTTAGAACTTGCTAGTCCTCCGCCAGGTGACTCGAATCCAGTCACTCTATGCTTGTGTTGGTCTGTGTGCTGAATTATCTCTCATATACCTATTGATGGTACTTTAAAATATATTTCCATGTACAATCGGGCATGTCTCAGGATTACTCTTTATTCAAGACTTTTCTATTTAAGCCTGTTCATATTCCTGGAAGATCCTCAGATTCTCTGTGTCATGCTATGGGATTCCCTCCCTACCTGCCAACATCAGAGTCTATTGCCAGGTAAGGTGGGAAAGCCTTAAAGACGCAGACACACCTGAGTAGAATTGATGCCCTCCTTGCTGGGTGTTCTCAGATAAGAACAAAACTTGTTGCAATTTACTCAAATATTCTTTTATGTATTTCCATGATTTTTACAAATAGGATCCTATATTTTCTTGTTTATTTTTATTTTGTAATTCAGTTTTTCTGAACTGTATTTCTTCTTCCTTTGTATTTCTAAATAGTAGTTTTTTTCTGAGTAGGAAAACAGTTGAATTTGTTTATCAAGCTGGAAATCAGCTGTTCACAGAACTTTCTATTTGTGTCATGTATTTGCTACTATTTCCCGAGCTCATAATGGTGTGACCCTCAAGAGTCACAGTCTCTCTAATGTTGTCCTGTTCTTGTGGCCTGATGGGACAAGCCCTCCACCATCCGGAGGCTGCTTCCTCACCCTCAAAACGGGAGCAGGCCACTGCGGGATCCCTGGAGGTCTGTGAGGTCCGGGGTCCGGCACAGGTGAGATGGAGCTCTGTGATGGCCAGGCCTCCTGGGGAGGACAGCCCTCTGTGCATAGCCCACGGTCTCTGCCCCCGGTCCCCACTGCTTCTGGGGGAGCGGTGGTCCCAGGATGGGGTGTCAGTGGGTTTGAGCATTTTGTCCACATCTGAGAAGGGGCCGTGGTTGACGTGGGACCTCCTTGCTCTTCACCTGACCCCCAGTGTGGCCCTGAGCATGGACCACGTTCTATTTTACTACATAGAGAGGGTGGGAAAGCAATGTGTCTTGTTAAGTAGGCATGACGGGCAGGTCTGACGAGCAGATGCACGCAGTCGTAACTGGGGTAGAAACACCCCTGAGCAATGCAATCTTCCGGAGCCTGCAGTCGCTCTGTGCCAATCCTGGGGAGAACGGGGGCACCTGGGTTTCATCAGCTGGCAGGATGCTCAGCAGACCAGGGACTCGCCCGTCAGGGCGCATCACACTCCTGACCACAGGGCAGCACTGCAGCCGGGGCTTCCAGGCTCTGCAGCAGCAGCGAGGAGACAAGAACACCCAGGCTTGGTGGACCTTCTCCAAAACGTCCCGAAAGCCACCCACTGCCCTTCCAGGTGGGCCCTGAGTCTCCGTTTCCTTTACCTGTAGAGGAGGCATTCAGGTGGGCTTTCGGCTTTGTCCCCACCCTGTGATGGTCTGGCACTGGCCCTCCTCTCAGAGGCTCTGGGCAGGGCAGCTCAGTGGCCTTGGATGTGGGCTGTCCTCCTCAGGGACTCCAGCTGCACATGGCTCCTCTCACACCCTGTCCCCTACTTCCTGTCCACTGGCAAGTCCCATCGACTCTAACTCCAAAACACACTGAGGGCTGAGGAAGTAACTCAGCGGCAGGGCGTTTGCCTGGCGTGCACAGAGCCCGGGGTCCATCCATGGCGTTGCAAAATAAATGAATAAGCAAATGAATAAACAGAGTGAGAGAAGGGAAAGGGAAAACTCAGACCACACGGCACGAGGGGCACCCAGGCGGCTTAGCTGCGTGGGTCTCCAGCTGGACCACAGTGACAGCTTCTCTCCTCTGTTTCTCAAGTGACAGGCAAGTCTTCATGTAGCAAATGCACCACACACCTTGCCAGGACACCAGTAGAGAACCCAGCCGTGACCGGACCCGCGAGCCTGCTCTGCCCGCCCAGCTCTGGCCACCTCTTCCCCTCACCTCCCTCCTGGCCAGTCCATCCCACCTGCCTGGAGTGTTCTTGTGCTGGACTGGACCCTCACTCATCCAGGAGGGACTTCTGATCTGGCCAACTGACCTCCTGATGCGGGGGCTGTGCCCCGCTCTCTGCCAGCCTGGTCATGCTGACCTGTGGGCCTGCTGGTGCAGACGCAGCTCTGGGAGGCTGGTGGCTGGACATGGCATACAAACCTGGAGCTGCGCCCGCTCAGTCCTCATTCCCTGGCTCGCATCTTAGGATCATCCTAATGGCTGGTTTACCAAAGTCCTGGATGCTTCTTAACGGGGGGTGGTGGTCCCCACAGTGTCTGTTGGGTTGGGGGTCCTTTTGTTCCTGGGCTTGCTTTGCCAGCCATTGTCTCACTCCAGGCAACGGAGAACACAAGATGTGGGCCTTTTGTTACATACAAGCCATCGCAGAAGACGTCAGACGTCAGCCAAGGTCCAGCAGCTCCGCCCAGGTCGGGAATCAAGAGGGGTCCAGTGCAGGGCTGAGCAGCGTGTGCCCGGGGTGCAGGCTGACCCGGGGGCTGGGAGAGGATGACACTAGAATGCATTTACACACTTTGATAGATCACACATGAGTAGAGTGGAATCTCTCATCTTTCTGATTGTACATGTTGCGGGATCACATGGGTCGTGCAGTCGTACATGTTCATAGGGGAATAATGTCTGTTTCACTCTATGATCCTTCCTACTCCATACTTCTTCCCCTCCCTTCACTCCCCTTTACCTAATATAAAGTACCTCTAGTCTTCCCTGTACCCACCCCCAGACTTATTGTGAACTAGCTTCCACATATCAGAGAAAACTTTCAGCCTTTGTTTTTTTGGGATTGGCTTATTTCACTTAGCATGATATTCTCCAACTCCATCCATTTACCTGCAAATGCCATAGTTTCATTCTTCTTTAAGGCGGAGTAATAGTTCATCATAAACCACATTTTCTTTATTCTTTCATCTGTTGAATGGCACCTAGGTTGGTTCCATAGTTTACCTATTTTGAATTGAGCTGCTATAAATATTGATGAGGCTGCATATCCACAGGATGCTGATTTTAAGTCCTTTGGGTATAAACTGAGAAGTGGGATAACTGAGTTAAATGGTGGGTCCATTCCAAGTTTTCTGAGTAATCTCCATACTGCTTCCTGTAAAGTTTGCACCAATTTGCAGTCCCACCAGCAATGTTTGAGTGTACCTTTCCCCCACATCCTCACCAACATTTATTGTTGTTTGTATTCTTGATAATTGCCACTCTGATTGGAGTGAGATGAAATCTCAGTGTAGTTTTTATTTGCATTTCTCTAATTGCTAGAGATGTTAAACAGTTTTTCATATATTTGTTGATTGATTGTATATCTTCTGTGAAGTGTCCATTCAGTTCTTTAGCCCATTTATTGATTGGGCTATTTTTGTGTGTGTATGTGTGTTAAGGTTTTTGAGTTCTTTATATATCCTAGAGATTAATGCTTTATCTGAGGGGTATGTGACAAAGATTTTCTCCCAGTCTATAGGCTCTCTCTTCACATTATTGATTATTTCTTTTGATGAAAAGAAGCTTTTTAGCCTGAATCCATCCCATTTATTGATTCTTGATTTAACGTCTTGTGCTTTAGCGGTCTTGTTAAGGAAGTCACGTCCTAGGCCAACATGGTGAAGATGGGGGCCTATTTTTTCTTCTAGTAGTTGCAGGGTCTCTATTCTAGTGCCTAAAGCTTTGATCCACAGTGAGTTGAGTTCCATGCAGGGTGAGGTTTAACTTCATTTTGTTACATGTGACTTTTCATTTTTCTCAGCACCATGTGTTGAATAATCTATCTTTTTTCCAGTGAATGTTTTTGGTACCTTTGTCTAGTATGAGAAAACTGTGGTTATGTGGGTTTGTCTCTGTGTCTTCTATTCTGTACCATTGGTCTACATGTCTGTTTTGGTGCCAATACCATGCAGTTTTTATTACTATAGCTCTGTAGTATAGTTTGAGGTTTGGTACTGTGATACCTCCTGCTTTACTTTTCTTATTAAGGATTGCTTTGGTTATTCTGGGTCTCTTATTTTTCCAAATGAACTTCATGATTGCTTTTTCTCATTTTATGAAAAATGTCCTTGGGATTTTAATAGGAATTGCATTGTATTTGTATAAAGCTTTTGATAGAATGGTCATTTTGACAATATTAATCTGCCTATGCAGACGCATGGGAGGTCTTTCCATCTTCTAAGGTCTTCTTCAATTTCTTTCTTTAGTGTTCTGTAATTTTCATTGTAGAGGTCTTTCACCTCTTTGTTAGATTGATTCCCAAGTATTTTATTTTTTCAAGGCAATTGTGAATAGGTTAGTTTTTCTAATTTCTCTTGCAGTTGATTCATTATTGATATATAGGAATGGGTTTAATTTATGGGTATTGATTTTGTATCCTGCTACTTAGTTGAATTCATTTATTAGTTCTAGAAGTTTTCTGGTGGAATTTTTTTGATCTTCTAAATATAGAATCATAGCATTGGCAAATAGCGATAGTTTGAGTTCTTTACCTATTTGTATACCTTTAATTTCTTTCTTCTAATTGCTCTGGCTAGAGTTTGAAGGATGACATTGAATAAAAGTGGTGAAAGAGGGCATCCTTGCCTTGTTCCAGTTTTAAGGAAAATGCTTTCAATATTTCTCTGTTTAGAATTATGTTGACCTTGGGCTTAGCATATATGGCTTTTATGAGGTTGAGGTATGTTCCTACTATCCCTAGCTTTTCTAGTGTTTTGAACATGAAGGGGTGCAGTATTTTGTCAAATGCTTTTTCTGCCTCTATTGAGATAATCATATCATTCTTGTTTTTAAATCTATTGATGTGATGAATTACATTTATTGATTTCCACATGTTGAACCAACCCTGCAGCCCTGGGATGAATCCCACTTGATTGTGGTGCACTATCTTTTTTCTATGTTTTTGTATACCAGTTGCCAGAATTTTATTGAGAATTTTTGCATCTATGTATCTATGTTCATCAGGGATATTGATCTAAAGTTTTTTCCTTGATGTGCCTTTGGTTTTGGTGTTAGAGTGATACTAGCCTCATAAAATGAATTTAAAAGAGTTCCCTCCTTTTCTATTTCCTGGAATAATTTGAGGAGTTCTGGTGTTAGTTCTTCCTTGAAGTCCTTGTAGAATTTGACTGAGAATTCATCTGGTCCTGGGCTTTTCTTAATTGGTAGACTTTTGATGGTGTTTTCTATTTAATTACTTGAAATTGTTCTGTTTAAATTGTGTATGACTTCCTGATTCAGTTTAGGTAGGTTGTATGTCTCTAGAAACTTGTTCATGTCTTCAATATTTTCTATTTTATTAGAGTATAAATTTTCAAAATAGTTTCAAATTCTCTTCTGTATTTCAATTGTGTCCATTGTGATATTTCCTTTTTCATCACATATTTTAGTAATTTGGGTTTTCTCTCTTTTTCCTCTTTGTTAGTATGGCTAGGGGTTTATCAATTTTATTTGCTTTTTCAAAGAACAAATTTTTTGTTTTGCCAATTTTTTCAATTGTTTGTTTCAATTTCATTGATTTCAGTTCTGATTTTAATTATTTCCTGTCTTTTACTGCTTTTGGTGTTGATTTGTTCTTCTTTTTCTAGGGCTTTGAGATGTAATGTTAGGTCATTTATTGGTTGACTTTTTATTCTTTTAATACATGAACTCACTGCAGTGAACTTTCCTCTCAGTACTGCCTTCATAGTATCCTAGAGATTGCGGTATGTTGTATCCGTATTCTCATTTACCTCCAAGTATTTTTCATTTCATCCTTGATTTCTTCTATTATCCATTCATCATTCAATAGTCTATTATTTAGTCTCCATATGTTAGAGCAGATTTTATTTTTATTTACCATAGATTTCTAGTTTCAGTCCATTATGATCTGATGGAATGCAGGGTATTATCTCCATGTTTTTGTATTTACTAAGAGTTGCTTTGTGGCATAAGATATGGTCTATTTTAGAGAAGAATCCATGTGCTGTGGAGAAAAAAGAGTATTCACTTACTGATGAATGAAATATTCCATATAAGTCTGTCAAGTCTAAATTATTGATTGTATTATTTAGTTCTATAGTTTCTTCATTTTCTTTTTGTTTAGAAGATCTGTCCAGTAGTGAGAGAGGTGTGCTAAAGTCACCCAGTATTATTGTGTTGTGACCTATTTGGTTCTTGAAATTGAGAAGAGTTTGTTTGGCGTACATAGATGCTCCATTGTTTGGGGCATATAAACTTACAATCATTATGTCTTGCTGTTGTATAATTCCTTCAGTAGAATGAAATGTGAAATGACCTTCTTTGTCCCTTCTGACCAACTTTGGTTTGAAGTCCACTTTACCTGATATGAGAATGGAAACCCCTGCTTGTTCACACAATCCATATGAGGATAGGTTTTTCCCACCCTTTCACCTTCTGTCTGTGGACGTCTTTGCCTGTGAAGCGAGTCTCATGGAGACAGCATATTGTTAGGTCTTGTTTTTTAATTCAATCTGCAAGTCTATGCCTTCTGATTGATGAGTTTGGTCCATTAACATTCAAGGTTATTACTGAGCTGTGACTTGTATTCCCAGTCATTTTGTTTATTTCTGGCTTTTAATTTGATTCAGTTTCTCCTTCGATTGACTTTTCCTTTAGTGCAGCTCCTCCCTTCGCTGGTTGCCACTTTCTTTCACTTCATCCTCGTGGAATATTTTGCTGAGACTGTTCTGCAGTGCAGGCTTTCTAATTGTGAATTCTTTTAATGTTCGTTTTTCATGGAAGGTTTTTATTTCATCTTCAAATCAGAAACTTAATTTTTCTGGATATGGAATTCTTTGTTGACAGCCATTTTCTTTCAGAGCTTGAAATATGTCATTCTATGACCTCCCAGCTTTGAGGGTCTGGGTTGAGAATCAGTTGAGATGCGAATTGTTTTTCCCTTATATGTAATTTGCTTTGCTTTTCTCACAGTCTTTAGGATTTTATCCTTACTCTGTGTTTTAGTCATTCTCATTATAATGCATCTTGGTGTGGGTCTGCTGTAGTTTTGTACATTTGGGGCCCTGTAAGCTTCCTATATTTGATTTTCCATTTCATTCTTTAGGTTTGAGAAATTTTCTGATATTACATCTTTGAAAAGATTGTGCATTCCTTTGGTTTGTATCTCTGCTCCTTCATCTATCCTGATAACTCTTAAATTTGGTTTTTTCATGTTATCCCATAATTTTTGGAAGTTCTGTTATGGATTCTTACCATGTTCTCTGCACGGTCAACTTTGTTTTCAATATTAAATATTTTGTCTTCATTGTCTGAGGTTCTGTCTTCCAAATGGTCTAGTCTGTTGATGATGCTTTCCATTGATTTTGTAATTTGATTCATGGACTTCTTCATTTCAAGGATTTCTACTTTTTTTTTTTTTCACAATCTCTCTTTATTGAAATGATCTTTCACCTCCTGTATTTTGTCTTTGATTTCACTCTTTTTACCATCCTTTACTTCTCAGATCAGATTAACTACATGCATTCTAAACTCCTTCTCGGACATTTCTTCTACTGTGTTGTCAGTGGCTTCTCTCATTGGGGGCATCTTGATTTGTTTGTGACATTTTGTTCCCTGATTTTTTCATGTTGCTTGTGTGTTTTCCCATCCAGTGTATGAATCTGAGGCAACACAGATTCTACCCTGTGGACCTATATTGTCCCTGAACATTTCCAGTATCCCACCTTTAAGAGGAAGACCAACATCAACAGCACCCAGTGCAAACAATATGCAACCTCAAATCTAATAGCTCTCACTAAGGTGTTCACTTCCCTCTCGATATAAATAGCAATGATGAGTTCAATCACTGTCCACAATAAAAACAGAACATTTGCCAAACATTATAATCTCAAATAGTGGACAAAGAAAGAACCAAAACAGTGCAGGACAAGGTGTTTGTGAGGGAGAGAGAGAAGCCAGAAGCAAAACTCCACAGCAAGAGTGGAAGAGGAACCAACAGAGAATGGCTGGTAGGCAGAGAAAAGGTAGGAAGGGAATCCAGGAAGACGGACAAGCGAGAGGAAGCATACATACAAAGAGAAAAAATTAAAAATATAGGAATATACAGCAGAACTGCAAAACATCTTGCATATATCACTGTCCTCGACAAACTGATGCCCAAAAAACACCCTGCTCCAAATAAGGTGGAGAGAGGTGCCAGAGGAGAAAAAAATAAAAGTAAAATAAATCTCAGTGGAAAATTGAACAACTGTCGCTGCCAGCGTCCGGAAGCCTTTCATCCCGTCTGACTTCCCAAGACCACCTGCCCAGACAGGCCCTGCAGACCCAGCCAGTCTCTCCACTCTGGGGTCAGCCTGTGGCAGTCCCGAGGTCTCAGTGCCCCTGGATTTGGAGAGAGCCCCCCAGGTTGAGACCTGAGACACAGCACCCAGGCGGCAACCCGCACTCCCAGGAGGAAGACCCCGGGCGGCCAAACCCCCAGGCACCCGGCAATGAACCTCCAGGTCCTGACTGGGTCCCCAGACAGGGGCAGCTGAGCCCCAAGACGGCAGTGTCAGCGGGCCCACGGGCACCCAGACAAACCCAGGCATGGCGGCATCTTGAAATGGAAGTGGACACATGCACCGGAACCTGGGGTCTCCCTGGAAGTAGATCTGGGCAGGTGGGAAGGGTAGTAGCACAGTGGTGGCAGCAGGCAGGGGGTCGGCAGGTGCTGCCGCTGTTGGTGGTTGGCAGCATGTGGGGGACTGAGGCAGCAGTGGTGGCCGCCGCAGCAGCACCCAGAGAGGAGACCTCCGGGTGACCCGGGAGCAGCAGTGGCTTTGGTGGCAGTGACGTCAGCAGCAGCAGCAGCGGCAGCAGTGTAGATGGCAACCGGGGGCGTCCAAGGCAGCGTCCAGGCAGCGTCCAGGCAGCGGACCTCTGGGGAGGGCAACTGTGACACATCGACAGCAGCAGCGTCAGGAGAAAAGGTCCTGGGCACCTGAGCAGTGGTGCCAGGGGCAGCTGTGCCCAGGAGAAAGCCTCCGGGCGATGGCAGCGGTGCCTGTGGCAGCCGTGACCGGAAAAGACATCTGTGACTGTGTGAGCAGAGCAGCACCGGAGGACATACCTGCAGGGTCTGTGGCAGCCGCCCAGGGCAGCTGTACCCCACCCCCCAGAGAAGACCTCTGGGCACCAGCAGTGGCGTCTGTGGCATTGGTGGTGGCACCAGGGCGGTGGCACAAGGGTGGTGGCACTTGGAGAAAACACCTCCAGACATCTGCAGCAGTGGCCTCCTCCTGTTTGCTTGAACACATGCATGAGTGTGTGCGTGTGTGTGTGAGTTCCCATGTGAGTGTGCTTGTACTTGGTAAGCCCCATGAATGTGTGCCTTAGTGTGCATGTGCATCTGCATGTCTGTGCAAACGTGCACGAGTGTGTGTTTGCCTTGTATGGTGGTGTATGTGCATGCAAGAGTGCTTATATGTGCATGCGTGCATGTGTAAGTGTGCATGTGTGTGTGCATGCATGTGTATATGCTGGGAATGTGCACGAGTGTAGGCAAGTGTCCATGTGTGTATGTATGTGCCTGAGTGACTGTGTGTGTAAATGTGCATGTGAGTGTGCATGCCTGTGTGCATAGGTGCATAGGTGTGCATACGCCTGAGTGTGTGTGTGTGTGCAAGTGTGCATAGTTGTGTGTGTGTGGGTGTGAAGCCCTCCGAGTTTTGGAACAGGCGGTGCCTACGGGAACTCAGCAGTAGGAACTGGGTCCTGGGAGCATCAGGGGCACCTAAGGTGTGTGACGTGGACTTCTGGCCCCGCGCTTCTGCGTCCAGGCCTAGGCCCAGGCGTGCATTTCCAGAGGTTCCCCAGTGACCTCCACCCCATCGCCAGGCTCCCATGGGGAGCCACAGCCACAGTCCTGTGTGCACAGCAGCTACCACCCTGCTTATTGGAGTGTGACTGGGTCCCCTGACTTCACAGGGGGACTGTAGGAAGTGCAGAGTGCTCCAAGGAGGTTTTGGGGGACTCACAGAGGCCTGGAAGTTTGCCATGCATGGTCTTCCTGAGCCTTTGGGAGGAAAACCTGTCTTGATTCCACTGGGTGCACAGGTTCCCCATGTCCACACTTCCGCCCATCACATGCTGTCAGTCCCACGCAGTCTTTGGGGTTCAGCTTCACAGCCGAACCCAGCTCTCATCTCATCCTGGGCCCCTGGCACTTGGAGAGGTTAGAGCACATTGTCCAAGGGCAAGAGTGACCCTGAAGAAGCACCTCCTCATTCTGCATGAGTGTGCAAATGCATACACACACTCATGCCCATGTGCATTCCCACCTTCCCACACTCGATGTTTTTGTCAGTGTTTTGCTGCTGTGACGAATTGATCTGACCAGCACAGTTTCAGAGGAGGAAAGGCTTATTGAGGGCTCACGGTTTCAGAGGTCTCAACCTGTAGACAGCTGGCTCCATTACTCAGGGCTTGAGGTGAGGCAGGTTATCATGACAGAAGACTGTGGCGGGGGGAAGCAGCTCACATCTTCAGGAAACAGAGAGAGAGAGAGAGAGAGAGAGAGAGAGAGAGACTCCACTCTCCAGACACCCCACAGCCACGCCTCAGTTCCCACCTCCTCCAGGCACACCCACCACTTCAATGAATCCCATCAGGGATGGTTCACTGATGGGGTTAAGACTCTCACAACCCAATCATTTCTCCTCTGAACCTTCCTGCACCTTCTCACAGGTGAGCTTTTGGGTACACGTCACATTCATATCCAAACTGTAACACTTGAGTACTCAGTACTCGTGAAACCACCCATGCCTCGTGCACACACGCTCATGCACACACACTCTCACCCGGCTCGTGATGATGTGCTTCTGACGAGAGCCCTGACCAGGACCCTGATACCTTCTTCATCCAAAAGAAAATAAGAAAATCTGAATTCCAAACTCTTTTTGAAAACATGCATAAAATAGGAGAATTCCCAGAAGTTCACTGGGGGCAATTGAGGCCGGACACAAGCTGTGGCTTGCTGGATGAGCAGTGGTGTGCAGAAAGCAAAGGGTAGGAAGACGTTCTGGGAAGACAGATGGAAACCCAGGCCCTGCAGGGCTTGGAGCAGTGCAGAGGTGAAGTCCATGAGATGGTGTGGCCAGCCGGAACAGTAAAGGGAAGCAGCCTGGACTGTACCAGAGTGGCACCATGTGTCAGTCAGCATTTATATGCTGACTTCTTATGGCCAGGGGACGAACTGCTAGCTGGTGGGATGCTTTAATATCAGGAATGCAGGCGATCATGCCAGGAGCTGACAGGTGCTGGGATTCCCGATGCCAGTCAAGAGTTCTGCTGGTCAACCATGTGGCCCATGCCAGTCCTGCGGTTGCCCCTTCACTGACCCCATTTAACAGGAAAGCAGGGGCAGCACAGTGATACAGGCTCCCAGCTAGTGACAGGCAGACCAGGACCAATGCATGGAGCTCACACAGCTGATTATGGGTGGCCAGACAGGGCAGCCAGGGCAGGGTGTGCCAGGAGGGTTGGAGCCATGACAGAGGCAGTTGGCAGTGGGTGGGTGGAGCCACGCAGCACCTCTGAGGAAAACCAGCAGGACAGAAAACCTATGTGGGCAAGGAGGGAAGCCGGGGCTGGGGGACTCTTGCTGGGCGGGCTGACTGCAGCATCATTCTAAGTCAAAGACCACAGCCAGGACCCGGGGCTGTGCTGAGGCCCCTGGAGGCCATGCTCCCGCAGGGTGTGGGTGCGCTGAGCCAGGGCGAGGGCAGCCACTGAGTGTCTGGATGGGACGGGGGACGTTTGAAGGACCTCGTGCGAGGGAGCCTCTCATGGAAGTGCAAGTCTGGAAGCACCACTGGAGGGTTTGGCTTTAGTCTAGCACGAAGTGCTTCACTCTGGCCCTGGGAGCAAGGTTTGGTGGCAGGGACGAGGTGCTAGGGCCTTGCGAAGGCTGTGGGAGACTTTGGAGGCCATGGCGGCTGGAAACGCACCTGCCAGAGGAAGGGCTGCTGTAGGTGTGCACGCTGCCCCACAGCACGGCTCCTGTTCCCAGGGACACCTCGCCACCTTACCAGAGGAGAGGCTGAGGCCCAGGGCTGAGGCTGTGCCTGAGTCTGGACAGTGTGGAGCGGCCGACTGGTCAGAGTGCATCGTGTGATGCCGGAGCCGCGAGGGCTGCCAGGTGTGGGGGGGGCGGCGGCAGCGGCTTTCAGACCCCAGCACCCCAGCACCCAACAGCCGTGATTGGCGGCTGTCAGCTGACCGGTTCTGAGAGTCTTGGGACCCCAATGTCCCAGCTGTTGGACAGAATCATCATGCCTTGTCCTGGGCCTGGTTTTGCACATGTGACCTGAGACAGGCTCACCTCAGGAGATGGCCCTCAGGAGTGGCCAGGCATCGGGTCTCCTGTCTGGGTCAGAGTCTCCTGGCTACAGTCAGTCAGCAGGGCCTAGAAGCCTGCTCTTAGGTTGCTTGCTTCAGACACATGGGACGTGGAGGCAGTTCCTTCTGCAGCAGACAGATTCCAGGCAGTGTTTGGCCCTGCCCTGTGGTCACTCCACTCTCCTGACAGTGGGGGACTCACTTCCAGTCAGGGGGCAATGGCAGAGGGGACAGGTCCCTCCTGCAGTTACATTTCAGTACAACCTGGAGGGAGATGCTCCTGTGAGCCTGATGAGGTGAGCAACCTGTGGAATGGCTCACGTGACAGAGGACCTGGGGACCGCAGAGAAGGCCCTGATGGCCTAAGGCAGAGGCACGGGCTCCAGCAGTGTCCTGGGTGAGAGGGCTCCACATCCCCTCAGACCAAAAGAGAACTCGTCCTGGTCCAGCCCTGAAGGCAGCCTCAGAAGGAGCTGGTGGTCAGGATTTGCTCACCCAAAAGAAACTCTTCCATGGTGGGTGTGCACTTCCATGGTGGGTGTGTCCGTGGTGGGCATGTGCTTCCATGGTGGGCGTGTGCTTCCATGGTGGGCGTGTGCTTCCTTGGTGGGCGTGTGCTTCCATGGTGGGCATGTGCTTCCATGGTGGGAGTGTGCTTCCATGGTGGGCGTGTGCTTCCATGGTGGGCGTGTACTTCCTTGGTGGGCGTGTGCTTCCATGTGGGCGTGTGCTTCCTTGGTGGCTGTGCACTTCCATGGTGGACGTGTGCTTCCTTGGTGGGTGTGTGCTTCCACGGTGGGCACGTGCTTCCTTGGCAGGAGTGTGCTTCCACGGTGGGAGTGTGCTTCCATGTGGGCATGTGCTTCCGTGGTGGGTGTATATTTTCATGGTGGGTGTGTGCCTCTGTGGTGGGCATGTGCTTCTTGGTAGGTGTGCACTTCCATGGTCAGAGTGGGGTCTGCCCCTGAGGAGTGTCTCTTCTCTGGAGAGCTCTGGTGACCGCTGGTGTGACACCTACTCACCTTAATGCTTCCAGCCACTGGGTTTCCTGGCAATTAGTTCCCCTGCCCTGTCCTGAGAGCATGGTGGGAAGGCAGGCAGGCCAGAAGGAGGACAGGGGTGGCAGGGTGGGGTGGTGGCCTTGTGGCTGGCTAAGCTGAATGGGAAGGTCAGAGAGGGCGGGTGGGCCTGTGGGGACCTGCATGCTCTGTGTGCCTCCAGCCAGGGCAGGAGAAGATGAGTCATCATGCAATTGCCCGGCCTTCCTTAGGAGCTGCCACAAGTGCTTTTAAGACAGCGAGCTTGGAGCCCTTCGTTGCTGCCAAGGCTGAGGAACGGGTCACAGCTTGCTGTGCACTGGTGCCAGGGAAGTTAGGCAACCTTGGTCTTCCCAGAGAAATGAGGCTGGGGGACCACACGGCCCATCAGCTGGGGAAGTGCTGTTTTCAGGATCGGTGCACAAAAGGAAGAGGCTTCCCACATACTGGCTGCGCCCTGTAGAGATAGGGTGTCCAGGAGCGGAGGCCTGGGTGGTGGGACTGAGAATGGGTTCAGAGGGATCTGTAGACCTGGTTCCGCCCCTCAGGTCCTCCCCCTTGATGGGACGGTGTGGGGGGGCATTCCCAGGCAGGGAGCCCAGGACACTCCTGGGGTGAGAGGCCGAGTCTGGAGGTCTGCTGCTCATGGCTGACCTGGGATGGAGGACACCCGGGAAGGTGATGTGACATCATGTACAGATCGGAGGGCCTTGTGCATGTCCTCCTGACTCAAGAGGCCAGCAGGGCCAGGCTCCCGTCGGAGCTGTGCCCACGAGGGAGCTCATCTCCAGGGCAGGGCTCGCTGGACCCCGTGCCAGGCTCTCAAACTTGTCTTCTGCTCACAGAAGTGCAGAGACTTTCCCTGACCTTGGGGCCACGTGGGAGTAGACGTGTGTTTGTGGGTCCTGGTGTGGATGGCTTGCACTTTTCAGGAGCTTGTTTCGGGGTCACCAGGCCCCAGCTCCTGGCCATCTGGTTCCCAGCATGGCTGAGCACTCCGTGCTGGGGCCGGTGGCCTGCGACCTGCTCTTAGGATGGATGGGAAGCGCACTGGGTCATATCCTGGCGGCCCTCCGCCTGTTCCTCTGCCTGTGCCTTCATTGGGTTCTGAGTCTGCGGGTCCCGCACAACCTTGGTGGCCCGTCTCCTCCCGCATGCCCACCGCTAGGCCCTGCAGCCTAGGACATCACACCCACTGTGCCTCTGGGTGACGTGTGGCAGGAGATGATTGCTCGTCACTACCCTCCTTCAAACACCATTTCCCGGCCCTGTGATCCCCCCTCCTGCCAGAGTGGGGGAAGTGGGAATGTCGGCCTCATGTAGGCTGGTCTCTCACGCTTTCTTCTGGACAATGGATGTTTTCTCTTTGCAGAAAAAAGTAAAAACCAATCTGAAATATGTAAAGGTGACTTAGCAAGTAAACCAAACAGGGAGGAGAGTCGCGTCTGTCTGCCGTCCCTACGTGTGCTTGTCACAGACCGTGTTTGAAAAATCCGTGCCCTGGGCAAACGTGGGTGGAAGGGTTCAGGAGGGCTCCGATTCCCGGGGGACCGGCTCTGCCCCGGGGTAAGGTGGGCCTGTGAGGCTCCGGCGGCGTCTGTGCAGGCCTCCCGCCCGCCCCATCTTCTCCCCGCGCCGGGAGCGGCCGGCCTCCCTCCCCTGCTGCTGCTGCGCCTGTGACTCTATCATATAGCCATTTGTCTTGGGGTCTTGTCTGAAATAATTTGAACTGCCAAATCCTGAAATGAATAGGCTCTGTTAACACAAAAGGCTAAGGAACTGGTTGGAAATTTTGAAGAGCTCCCTGTTCCCGATGTCCCCGAGCGCAGAGGGACCCTATTGTGTGGCTCCCGGGCATTCTTCTGTCAGAGCCATTCTGCCTCAGTGGGCGCGGGATGATGGATGGTCTGGCTGCTGGAGGTGGAGAGAGAGGAGCGCGGCCGGGTCTGGGAATTGGCTAAGTGCTCCTGGGCACTTCGACCTCGCCGCCGCGCGCAGTCGGCCTCCTTGATTTATAAACTGGGGTGGTGATTAATGATCTTTTAAGTGGACAAGGCAGGCCAAAGCCTTGCCAATCGGGCCACTCAGACATGACTACCACTTGTAGCAGAAGAATAACAGCCTTTGCATGTAGGTAATTGAGACAGCTTCCGAGCTGTACCCATCAATCAGCACCAGAATCCACCCATTTTTGACACTGGTGCCCTGGCCACGGCTCTGCGCGTCAGCAGCAGGCGCGGAGGAAGGGCAAGGGTGTGTGCTGCTTTCACTCCATCAGAGTGGCCGCGGGGCCTGATGGCGCTGAGTGCAGGCCAGCCTCAGCCTGTCCGGTTCCTTCCTGCCGTTCCTGCAGTGCCCGACCGTGGTCTTGACAGTCTGAACAGTGTGCCAGGCCTGGGCTCTGCAGTCCCACGGGCTACTCTGAGGATGCTGGACTGCTTGAAGTCTGGCCAAGTCCCTGGCCCTGATCGTCACTACCCCACGTCCAGAGGGGTGGCTGTACCTGGGAGGATGGACAGAAAGTCCTCTGTACCACCAACCTCACCCAGACCTTCCTGGCTCTCCTCCCCCAGAGACACTGGCCAGGGTCTGGAGTGGGCTGGCCCTCTGTGGTGGCAGTGGCTCTGGGGGTATGCTCTGCTGAGGGGTCACCCTTTCATGGTGGTAGTGATTGTAATTGCAGTGGGTGTCGCCGCGGACTCATAAATGAATGCCGGCACTGGGCACCTGGGCTGTGGTGAGCAGGCGCAGGTGGATGGCGGAAAGCCAACTTTGCTAAGAAAAGAGCTCTGGTGTCTCCCAGAGGGAGAGTCCAAAATCTGAAGTGTGTCTGGAGGAGGGAGGAGTGGGAGAGAAATCTCAGATGGACTCTGGATGCGACTGGTAATGAACTGAGCTCTTAGCCCCTGCACAGAGCTTCTTCCCCACATGCCTCTGCAAGGAGACGGGAGCTGGTGAACTGTGCTGCGGCCCGGGTGCCAGGAAATTGATGTCGCCTTCTCCTGAGCAGTGCCGTGGTTCTTGTCTTCTGCAGAATGCAAACGTGGACCGGTGCACCCACCCTTGCTGAGGGAAGCTGGAGGTGGGTGGAGACCCTCACCCTGGAATTCTGCAGAGGAAGCACATTGCTGAGGACTGGAGATGTGTTGCTTAGGTGACATGTTGGAGCACCGGTAAAGGCAGGAGTTCACCAAGGGAAGATCTTTCCTGACCATGCTGATGATCTTTTTCCCCAGCCCAGACCGACTTTTGTTTTGTGTGTTTATTTTTGGTGTGTGTGTGTGTGTGTGTGTTTGTGAATGCTATTGGGGATGGAACCTAGGCCTCAGCTCTACTAGCCAAGTGCTCAACCACTGAGGCACACCCCAAGTTCAAAGCCCCTTGCAGCCGGTTGGAAGTCCACGGAGTCGGCTGCAGGTTCGGGGCGGCACATCCTGGTGGCTCAGGGTGCCTCTGACACCTCCTTCTTTGAGTGATGAAGAACAACCCAGTTGCACGACCGCCCAGGGGTTGAATCACACTGTCTGCAGTGGCCTTTCCAATTAGGACTTTGAACCCATTTCCTCAATATTTTCTTTGCTCGACCCCCACATTTTAATGCAATGAATATATATACCTTCAGACAGAAACTTGATGTAATTCATCATGGACTCGCGTTGCTCCTTTGGAAGGAAGGAAAGGGCTGGAAAGGGAAAGGCCTATGCTGCTGGCAGTTTCCCTGCTTTTTGAAAGTCTCCTTGACTTTCCAAGAACTCAAAGCCTCGCCCACTTTGCACATTGTTTTAAAGCAGGCTGATGTCTGCTTCCACTTCTGGAAACAATGGACATGGTGAGAAGTCCGGAGTCTCCAGGCCACGCCCACGTTCCTCTCTGCATCATCCTCACTGTGCATGTTGAGCAAGCTCTGGGGTGACCACAGCGTAGTCAGACATCTGCTGCTCGGGGCACATCCTAAGCACTGTTGCACACGAAGCTCATGGGTGCCCAACTCCACATGAGCTGCAGTTCATATAGATGAGCAGGGACTCAGGCACAGAGAGAGCAAGCAGCTTGCCCAAGGCTGGACAAGAAGGCGAGACCAGGAACGGAAGCCACACAGCCCGACTCCATCCACAAGCAGACACAGACCTACCAGAGTCAGAGGGAAAACGTGTGCACACGCCCAACACGAGGTACACGCCAGTGCATTTTGTCTCCTTTGGTAGCCCGCCAACCCCAGCAGGACACAGGTGATCCAGGAGGCTGCTGAGTGAGAACCATTGGCCAAGATGGTTCTTCCCTCCCCAGAGCTCAGTGGTGCGCCATCTTGGACGTATACTTATTCTGTTTCGACTTTCATTCTCCATGAGCTGCAGCCCCTTGAAGACGTCAGCACCCTGTTGCTTGGTGAATAAACCATCTAAGCCTCATTCACTTCTTCAGCCTCTGAGGCCATGACACTTCACGGTGGACAATGGGCTAAGCCGCAATACATGATCAGCTTATGCTGCTGGCTCTCCTGGGCTTCTAAGGGAAGGTTAAATAATAATGGTAAAATCACTAAACAAAACAAAAACCACCCTGGATTTACAAATGGCTCTTAGGGCAAACCTGAATTCTCATCATCACTCACGATTCATCCACTATTTCTTTCAGTCTATTTCCAACTATCAAATTTGCAGTTTTGTTTTCTGTACCTTAAGGGAAAAAGTAAACCGAGTCAACATTTGGAGAACAAAGACTGCTTTTATAACCAAAGTGCCCTACAACATAAAATGGCTCAGGTGATTGACTTTTGGGGTGGGGCAATTTGGGAGAGAAAGCAGCTCTTGTTCAGATCCCACATCTGCAGCGGACACGGTGCCTGCTGGAATGGCTCCTGCGTTCTAGGAAAGTTGATTTCGCCATGGGTTGTTTCTTCTCCAAGCAGTTGTGGTATTGATCTCTCTCCGTGGATTAATTATCAGAGGCAGTTTCAGACTTCCCTGAGATGGACGGAAGGAGAAATGATGTTTTCATTTCAGTGAAGCCTGTTGGCGATTGTGCCGGCTTCCTCTGGAGCCCTTGAGTCAACCGAGTGGGCGGCGGGTGCAGGGCTGTGCGGGGATGATTCATCTTATCTGCGGCTGTGAGTCTCAGCCCAGGCTGGGCCTCTGCGAAGGCTTGCTGGCCTCTCCGCTGTTTGCAGGAGCTCCAGGCCCTCAAGGGAGAGAAGAATTATGGCATCGCACAGACGCTGATGTCGGGGTTATTTATAGCGCAGCCATCGTTCTGTCGGGGAAGATTTAGATCCTTGAGGAAGACAGGCCTGTACAGATGCCGTCTCCATGGGCCGGCTGAAGGGCTGAGGACGCCAGGCTGGGGAAGCTTGACCAGAGCCACCTCCCTGGCCCCTGGGACCCAGGCAAGGAGCAGGGAGAGGCCCATGAGAGGCCTGTGGCCTGCCGTGTACTTTCCCTGGGTCTGACCAGCTGCATGGCCATAGCACTCTGCCCGGGACCTCAGCACTGGCCTCTCAGCACCAAGGTGCACAGAGCGCCCCTGGGGGCAGGTGGCGCAGGCAGTTCCCTTCCCTGCTCTTCCCCCTGAGCCTGCCGGGGTCGTGGAGAAGGCTTTCCCGGAGCTTCAGGAGCCCGGACACATGTTCTGGCGTCATCGACGGGTGGAGAACGGATGTGACCTTCAGGAGTTTTTTGCATTGTCATCTGAGGTTCTGGCGCACATGCCGTCAGGTGGCTGTGAACTTGTCACCATGTTGTCAAGTAGAAATCAGAGGATGGGTGGACCTTTTGCAAGACTCGAGTGTGTCCACCACGCGTGGTCACGCTGGATGTGCTTCTGTGTGCCCTTGCCTGCTGCAGGCCTGCCCCTGGAAGCTGTGCACTGACTGACCCCAGGGCTCCTGTGAGCTGGCTGGCGGTGGGTGCACAGTGCTGGTGTCCTCTTCCGGCCTCTCCCTCTGTGTCCCGCGCGGGGCCCGGGAGCTCTCCACCCTAACTTCACGCGTCCTGAGTGGTGGCTGTGGATTGGGCTGGCAGGGTGACCTTTGGCTCCATCCTAGGTGGGGCCGTGGTGACGCAGCCCGCCTGGCCCGCCGGGGCCCCTGTGCCGTCTGCGCTCCATCCCGACCTGGCTCCTGCTGTGGTCTGGAGTGGTGTGGATGTGTGGCCCATGTTAGTGCCCCATGTGCTCCAGAGTGACCTTCCCTGAGCTCTTCCCCTGCACCTGCTGGGTTCTATGGCTTGCCTTCCCACCAAGTCTCAGAGATAAGTGACGAGGGCTTCAGCAGATTTCTGGAATTTGCCATGAAAGTGTTTTCCACCTGCTGTAGCTTTTGGTTTTAGTCAAATCTGTCGAGTTGATTCTGGGCAATTCCAGGCTTTGGTGACATGCTAAGCATATCTCTCCCGCCTGTTCACACGGGTCTTCACGCCGTGTCCCTGGGATCGTATGCTCGTCATGGCTTCCCTCTTGCTTTGGCATGTGCGGTGCGAAGCTGGTGCAGACCCACCGCTCTCTCTGTGGCTCTGACTCCAAGAGCACCACACCTGGCTTGGCCTGGTGCTCCTCCCTGTCCTGGTCGGCCCAGCAGAGACTGCCGTGCCCTGGTGAGTGGAGTTGGGGCTACGGGTGGGACCTGGTAGGGTGCTGGGGTGGACTGGTGCTGGCCAGGCCCCAGGAGCGCCTTGGCTGTGCAGAGACGTGGTGTGCAAGGCCCCGGCTGTGCTTTGTAACCGACACAGAGACCTACGAGCACCTCCGTGGGGCTGGCAGCTCTGGACCGCTCTGGATCTGCCTGACCATTTTATTGACTTTGTGTGACTGTGTGTCTACACTCGAGCTTATTAACCCTAAGTGGCTTCAACGTCTAAGCTGGCATTTGGGGGATCGTCTGCTCTCAGCCCTCCCTTGTCCCCAGGCCACGACTGGCCTTTCTCAGGCAGAATCTTACAAAGCAGGCCAGCTTCCGAGGCTGCCATTTGGCCTAGGGATCTGCATTTCAGGTGCGAACGTGTCCACTGGGCGACTCAGACATAGGTGTGCGTGGGGGGCCCTTTGAAACCAGAGCTGCTGTCGTCCTGTGTTCACCTGGCAACAGCTCCCTCCCTAGGGCGAGAGCCCGCTCATGCCAGCCCCCTCTGTGTCCCCAGGACGGGAGCGGGGGACGGGGCTGAGGCACCCCACACAGAGGGCAGACCCCAGACTGTGGGGAGAGCTTCCCTACTGACACGTGTGAGCAGGCGCCGGTCCCCAAACCCACAGGTAGATCCTTTGGGTCAGGGGCATGAGAAACCACCTGTCCAACAGGATTTCTGCACCTGTTGCTGCTCTGGGAAGGACCTGGTTGAGGACTGAGGGAGGGACTGAGGGCTGAGGGAGGCTCTGGATTGAGGCTCTGGCTTGGGGCTCTGCTCTCTCTGTGCCTCCCCTCTGCATTCCTTCTCCTCTCTCTGTCTCTGTCTCTGTGTCCTCCATCTTTGTGTCTCCTCCGTGTCTCTCTGTCTCTGCTCTCTCTCTCACCTCGGTCGTGTATTTAAGAACACACACATTTTCTCATGTTTTCTCCATCTATTCAAACAGCCTCCCCGCGACCTCTTAGCATTCTGCCCGTCGATCAGCTCTCCTGATGAGCCTTCCCCGCCAGGGAAGCAGAGCAGGAGGAAGGATGGGCCTGGGCCGTGGGCGTGGCAGTGTGGCCCTCTCTCCTTGGCTCCTCGGGACAGTGGGTGACCTGGGCAGTGAGTGAAAGTGTTCGGATTGCACCTGAGCGCCCGAGGTGCCGGGCAGGTCAAGGTGGCTGGTGGAGAAATCGGACGTTTGAACACGCTGAGCGCTGCAGATGGAATTCTGGATGAAAAGTGCGGCAAGACATCAATGGCCCATTTATCATTTGATCACTTGCTGGGAAAATGTCTGGTTTATTTGTAAGTCAGTGCCTGACATTTTCCCTGATCATAATTACTGTGATTTGTAATGCATGTGTCGTATGATTTATTTAAAAGTAAATCTATTTCAAACACTGGAACTTGAATGTGAGTGAGATCGAGTCTCGGGGAACACTTTCGGGGCCTGCTGCAGGGACAGCCAGAGCTCTCGCGAGGGACCAGGGCCCTGGAATGCGCGTGGCTTTGGGTGGTGCCACGTGCGGGCGGCGGGCCCCTCTGCTCCTCTGAACTCTGGTGCGTGAGTTTGGTGACGTGGCCCTGGGGAGGAGGGATGCTGGGTCCCGGGCTGTGGGTGCCTCCTCTCTTCCCTGGGTGGTGCCGCAGTTCAGACGCGGCCCTCAGTGTACCATGGAGCTGCGGGTTCCAGCCCCTTGGGCAGCCATTCCTGCCACGTGGCCTCACAGAGCATGCACTTGCTCCCGAGGGACAGGGCGGGCTCCTCCGGCTTCCACACTCTGCGGAGTCCTTGTCCTGTCCTTCACCCTCCCGCCTAGTCTGACCCGGGGCAGAGTCCATGCAGACTTCGGACACACCTGTCCTCAAACCCTGAACTTGGCAGGTCTTCCTTTACGTTCCAAGGCCCGGGAACAATTCTAGACTGCTAAGTGGCTCCGTGAAACTCAAGGCCCACAGAGTCAGGAACACCCAGTGGTCAGGTGACCACAGCAGGGGAGGCAGTGAGCGCCTCAGAGCAGAAGGTGGGGCTCAGGCTGAAGGCCAGCCCCGAGCCAGCCCTGGATGCAGGGCTGTGGCCGACTCCTGAAGGCTCTAACCGTGGGACCTCACGGGTGCCCGTCTCCTGCACAGACAGGGGACCGCGACTCCTTGCTGCCCTGCCCACCTGGTCCGGCCCTGGAAACTTTGGTGGGGAGGGTGGTGAAGGGCCCTGCCCGGGCTGCAGCCTGCTCTGGCTGGACTCCCGCGGCTGGTCACGGACTGCACATGCTGCTCTGCCCTGGGCATCACAGGGCGGGACCCTGGGATGCTGACAGGCCAGTCTCACTACCTGCAGTGGCGGGCCTGGGGTGTGGCTGGAGCCGCTCAGCTCTGCAGACGGTGCACAAGTCACCTAAGGGCCTGATAGAGAGTGGCTCAGAGCTGAGGCCCCGGAAGCGGCCAGGGCAGGGCTGGCAACCTCTCTCAGCACAGCTGCGGCCAGTGGCCACACCCAGGGGCGGAGAGGAGGCAGGGCGGGTGTCATCAGGCACTCTGGTCACTTGTGGTGGGTTGGCCGGCAGAGTGAAGTGGTGACCCGAGCCTGGGTGCTTGTGCACGTGACGACCCTTTTCTACAGCTGGGGACGCACAGGGTCACCTCTCCACAGAGGGTTAGAACACAACTGTACCAACCCGAGGGACCCAGGGACCAAAGGACCTGTGGGCAGTGTGGGCATGTGCACACTCACAGTGGAGACCATCTCTGGTGGCGCTAGAATAACTTGGAAAGCGCGGCGTGCGCTTCTCCGGTGCGCCCCCAGGTCCAGCTCCTGCTGCTGGAGGAGGCGGGCGACTGGTGGGGCTCCGGCCACCCAGCCTCTCTCCCCCTGGCCTGGCCTGTGTTCTGGGCCACATCCTCCAGGGGAAGCAGGCCCCTCCCCGGGGGCTTCAGAGGCTGGTCGCTGCTCCAGGGTCCACCAGCCAAGCCGCAGACAGGCGTCCTGGGGCACCACGCCTGCTCCTGCTCGGGAGGCCTGGGTTCAGGTCCTCTCGGGACCCACGGGCCTCTCTGGGCTCCAGGTTTCTCCCCAGAAAACTCAGATCAGGGCTGGGGTTGAGGCTCCGTGGTGGAGTGCTGGCCGAGCTTGTGTGGGACACTGGGTTGGATCCGCAGCATCACAAAAACAGAAAGGTGTCGTGTCCACCCACAACGAACAGATATCAAAACAACAGCAAGAGCAGCTCTCGCACCCAGGCTTTGGGCAACGTGGACGAATCGGACTCCAAAACCAGGCGAGACCCTCTGCCTGCAGCACTTCAGCAGCCGCGGCCGCCCTCGTCCAGATGCCTCACGTGGCGCTCTTGAGAAACTGGGGGGATCACATCATGTGTGCTTCCCGTCTCCGGGAGACTCGTGTTTGTTGACTTGTTCAGCCTCCAAAACATCTCCATGCGACAGGTGGGGTTGTCGCTCCATTTCACACTTGGGAATAGGGGACAGAGAGGTTGAGCACATGTCCAAACATCAAGGGTCACCTACGTCCCCAGGGCCGGCTCCCTGCGGCAAGCTGGAGGACGGCCCGTGTCCTGGCCTAGTGACTGCCACCCAAGGCTCCTTGCCACAGGAGGCCTTGTCCCTCCCCTGTGGACCCAGCCTCTTGCCAGTACATGTATCTGGACTTCAGCTCTGAGGGCCTCCTGGAGGTAAGGTCCCACCCCAGGAACAAGTCCCTCCTTAGGCAGAACTGCAGTTCCAGGAGAAGAGGCAGAGTGTGTGCCGTGGCATGACCCTGGCGCGTGCCCACGGCCCCTCCCGCAGAGGCCACGTGGCTCAGTCCTGCCACCGATGAGCACGTTTCCAGGACCTCCTAGTCATGCCACCTCCCTCCAGAGCTGAGGGCAGTGCTGCCTAGTGTCTAGCTTCTGGTCAAAGCCGTGAAACACCTCAGGCTTTCGGCTGCTGCCTCCTCACTGTCCTCGGAGCAGAGAACCTGGCGTTCCCAGGAAGGATGGTCTCTTCCCGCAGGGCCCTTAGTGTGGGTGCCTCCAGTGGACGCCCCCCACGTATACAAGCCTGCAAGCCTGCGTGGCTCTGGTGCGTGTCCCCAGGAGAAGACGGGCTCCCACTGGCGCTATTCACTAGCAGGTCTCAGCCGGGCGGTCTGCTCACGTGGTGGCCCAGATTAGCTGGAGAAGGAGCCCCTCCTGGGAGTGGGAGAGCTGGAGAGCAGGCCTGGAGGGGCTCCCTTCTACCCCGTGGCCTCCTGCGCCCTCAGCTCTCCCACTGGTGTCCAGGGAGTGAGAGGGAAAGGAGCTTCCTCACAGGAGTGGTGGAAGATGGGACCGGATTGCTCTAGAAGATCTCTCCAGACCTGGGAGGGTGATCTTGAGACTCTGTTTCCCTGGCTCTTTTTCACTGTATTGTTCTGGGGCATCACGGAAGCTGTGGTGCTGGTGGCTTCTGGGCACAGGCGTTGGTCACCCCGTATGCCATTTCTGCCTTGACTCCAGAAGGCCAGGCAGGCATACACCTGCCACCCTGAGGACAGCACCGACTCTTCTCCAGCTTCAGGCAGGAAAGAACATGGGAAGGCTATAGCCCACCGGGCACTGCCTCTGTTTCAGGAATCCCTCCTCCAGGCTGTCAGGCAAAAATTGTGAGGAGCCAGGGAGGCCACTGGCTGCCTGGAGGAGATGATTTGAAAAGGTGCAAATAAGAAAGCCCAGCAAAGCCAGCAGGGATGGATCAGAGGTGGGGAGTGGAGGGGCACCCACCCTAGCAAGGCCTGTGCCACTCAGTGCACAGGGCTGGAGGACAAAGGCCAGGAAGCACCAGCATTGCCCAACCTGGCAGAGGGAGGGTAGCTCCGCTTCTGCAGGAGGGCCCTGTCCCAGACTGGGGAGGGCCTTCCCAGGCCCCTGAGGGCTGCTGGCTTCATGTTCTCCTGAAGGTCTAGACTGAAGGGGCAGGAAAGAGACAAGGCATGAAGACTCACACTTGAATTTTGGTATTGTAAGTTATGAAGAGCAAATGTCTTTAAATCTGATTTAACCAATTTATTGATTTTCTTTACACTTTGTGGATGTTGTAAAGCATTTAAGAAGTCACTGTAAAATAATGGCAGCATGTTTTCTATACGAAGTTTCAACTTTGGCTTTTCCTTATTAAGGTGTTTTGTACATGGTGTGAGGTAAGAATCTTGGATGTTGTATATGATGTGAGGTGGGGATTTTGGATTTTGCATGTGATGTGAGATAGGGATCTGGTTTTTTTATATGATGTGAGGTAGGGATCTTGGTCCATGTCATGCAATTGTTTTAACATACATTATTGGATATCATCTTTTTGCAGAAAGCAGTTGATCTCACATGCATAAGTCTATTTCAGATTGTCTTGTTTTATTTATTTATTTGTCTGTTTGCATGCAAATGGCACACTGTCTTGGTTACTGTAACTTTATTCTAGATCCTGGAGCCACTGTATGGGTGCTTAAGCTTTGTTTTTCTTCTTGATTTTTTGGTTATTTAAGATTCTCTCATTTAATTTTAGATTAAGGTTGTGAACTTCTACAAACAAAATGCCTGGGATTCAGTTCAATGTGAAGAAAAATCAGTATCTTAAAAAAATTGAATCTGCTGGTCCACAAACACAGGCAAGTCAACTCCCATTTGTTTCAGCTTTCTTTGATATCCCTAAGCAATGCTCTACAATTTTTAAAGGTCTGACTCATCTTTTGTTAAGTTTATATCTCAGGTACTTAGTAATTTTAATACTCTTATAAATTGTACTTTTAAAATTAAAATTTCCAATTATTTGTGGCTTGGACAGGGAACATGATTAATGCTTTCACATTGCCTTTGTGTCCTTTGTATCCTGCAACTGTGCTAAGAAAGCTCACTCATTCTGGTTGTGCTCTTGAAGACTGCACAGGATCTTCTACCCAGGTGACGGTGTCGTCTTTAACATGTAGACTTTCCAGTCTGGATGGAGGACTCTTTCCATACCTGTATATCACCTATACCAACCTTCTGTCCTGGTGAAGAACCTTCCGTGCAATGTTGAGCCCAAGTGCCTCACCCCGGATCTTAGGGGTGGAAGCATTTTGTGTTCACTGTAGATTTTTGTTGTGACTATTGTATGTTGGTTTGAAGATACCCTTTATCAGGTTGGGGAGGTTTCCTTTTATTACCAGTTTGCTAAGGATTTTGTTAGTAGTGAAGGTTGGATTTTGTGTAGGCATTTTTCTGTGTCTATTAAGATGATGACGTGAATTTTCATAGAGTTCATTTACATGGTGAATGACACTAATTAGTTAATCTTAATTCTGCATTCTGGTGTAAACCTCATTCGGTTATATTGCCATTTTCAGATTTATTGCATCTGGCTTGCTTCTGTATTTTTGAAGAATATTGGTTTAAATTCTCTTGTAATGTTTTTGCCTGGTTTTGGCATCAGGGTCATGCTGGCCTAGTAAGCTGGGGAAGAGTTTGTGGAACTGAGAGTTTCTTGCTCAGTGTGTGGAGACTCCCCCAGTGATGCCTCCGGAAGCTGGTTGTTCCCTACACTCTTGACTCCGTGGCAGGTGAGGAGCTGCTCAGCTCTCTCAGTGAGATCTGAAGGGCTGTTTCTTCAAATAAATGTTTTCCTTTAATCTAAGTTGTCAAATTCAAGGCCACAGAGATAATCACATTATTCCATTGTTGTGCTCTGAATGTCTATGGATTCTACAGCGAATTCTTATTCCTGATATTGCAAATTTGTGTCGTCTATTTTTTATCCTGATCAATATAATTTCAGGTCTATCAGTTTTATTGCTACTCTCAGAGAACCAGCTTTTGATTCCAAAACAGGTCAGTTTTGATTTTCTTTGTTCTTATTCTGCCTCTTACACCATCTTCTTTGAGGCTTAGTCTGCTGTTTTTCTAACCTCTCAGGGGAGGAGGTGAGCGTCTATATTTGAGACTTCTCATGTTTATAATGCAGACATCTGAGCACTGTGCCCAGGAAGCAGCCCTGGCACTGCTTAGGCTGGAGCCCCACAGATCTTGATGTGTTCTTAAGGTTTACATTCAGCTCAAATGTGTTTGAAATTTTCATTTGGGTTTGTTCTTTGGAAACACTTCTTTGAAGTATTTTATTTAGTTCGGGAAGGGAGAGGGGACGGGGATGGAAAGGACAGTAGAATTACTGGGACACGCCCTTCCCCTCCTTGTTTTTGAATACACGACCAGGTAACTCCCCATCATGAACACCCACAAGAATGGGATCCTGATTGGAGTACTATCGCGTCCCCTCTGGCCGCAGAGAGAGACACGACAAATGTCTGAAGCTTTGGAAGTTTATTGTGCACAGTCCCTCTCCTACGCTTCTCTTACTCCTAGTTTCCGCGCACTCACAGCTTCCCTTCTCCCAGCTTCTTCCAGCTTCCGCGTACTCCCAGCTTCCAGCTTGGCTTCAACCTCCGCCTTCGCCGCTTCTTCCGCTTCTTCCTCTTCTTCAGCCCCCGCCGCTTCTGCCTCTTCCTCAGCTTCTCCTCCCTACTCTCCCACCCACCAGGCTTATATACACTTCAACCAATCAGGGGAGAGTACACGAGATAAACGCGGACAGCTGCAAGCATAGGATGGGTACACGAGGGGGGCATGCTCTAATCACATCGTTAACTAGCCAATCATTGGAATTCGCTGGTTGTTTACTGTATAACTGGCCGCTTTTGGCTCAGCGTCAGGCGCCATCTTGACCATGCCTAAGGCTGGGGGTCTCAGAAACCCCGACAGAGTACGTCGCACTTCATATGTGTACAATAGGCCAAAATGCATCCTACTCTCATGTATATCTAAAAAGAACAGATAAAAAGATGTGCAGGGACATTTTAGGTGCTTCATCTGCACTGACTTTGAATTCCTTTCCACTGTGGCCAGAGAGCAAGTTCTGGGATGTGAGTTTTGTGGTCTGCGTGTGGCGCATCGTGGTGCTGCAGTTTGGATCTGGAGTGTCCTCAAAGGCCCAAGCGTCTGAGGTTTGGTCCCTACCTGGGCACTATTGGCAGGTGGGAGATTTAGGGGGCAGGGCCACTGGGAGGAAGTGAACTCATCAGGCGGATGGCCTTGAAGGTTTCCTTGAAGTGGACTTTGGGAGCCTGCCCCTTCCTGTCTCTCTTTTAGCCTCCTGGTCTCCATGAGATGAGCAGCCTCCACCCTGTGCCTTGCCATAGGCCCAGAACCAGGGCCAAATAACTGTGGACTGAACCCTCCCAAACCTTGAGCCAGAATAAACCTTCCATCTGTATAAGCTGACTTGTCTCAGGAATGTGCAACAGCACTGGAAAGCTGACTAGCACGCTTGGTAACCATGCTGCGTGTTCCTGAAACAAATGTCTTTTCTGCACTTGAAAACGACGTCACTCATGAGGTTCTAGCAACACAGCAGGTGCTCCGAGACACTCGTGTAGTGTTCTGTATGCACAATTTAGGTCAAACTCCTTCCTAAGACTTTCCAGCCTTTGTATTCTTCCTGATTTTCTGTCTACTTGCTCTATAAATTATTGAGGAAAAGTTGTTGACCGTTTTAACATAATTGTGTATTTTTCTAAAATCAGAAAAACTCTGGTTCTATCAGTTGGTGCCTCGTGTAGTTTCAAGCTGTTAGTTGTTGCATAAATATTTAAGATTCTAGTGGATTTCAGATAGATTGAGTGCTTTATTATAATAAAGTGATTCTCTTTGTCCTTGATAATATTCTTTGCTCTAAAATTCACTTCTGACACTAATGTCACTAGTGGACTTTCTTTGATTAGTGTTAGCATGCTGTTATCTCTCACTTCTTAAATTTAAAGGAAGTTTGAGGCAGAATATCTGGGTCTTGCTTTTGTTTTTGGTAAACTCCAACCTCCTTTTAAATGTGGGTATTTAGACCACTTATCCTTTGGGTCACCTTCCGTGGGGTTGGTTTAAGCTGATGCTCTTGCTACATCTTCTCTAAACATTTTTAGTGGTTGTTTGGTTCATATCTAAACGTGTCCCTGACGATGTCGATCCCAGGAGGCTGCGCGCCCCGACCTGTGGTGGCCAGTCCCGAGGGGACGTGCCCTGGCCCTCTGGCCCGTGGGGCTCGGGCGTACTTCACGACCGGGCGTGCGGGAGAGCTCTCCGGCTGGGTGGCTTTCGACCTTGGGTGGAGAGCTCGCCTTCTTCTCGCCCAGCAGCGCTCACCATTCACTCTGGTCCGCGTTCCCGCTGGGTGTCCTGGTCCTCCTCAAAAGACCTCCTTCCATGTTTGTGCAACGCACTGCTCTCCGCTCGGTGAAGAGTGCTGCTGCCGGAGCTTTAGGGTCGCCCCGGCCCCTCTCAGGTGGGGTGCGTTTTGACATAGTCACAGACGCACGGACGTCCCCCAGGGCTCCCCCTCCCCTGCCTCCCGCCCCCTCCCTGTCCTCTAGGGCTCTCCTGTCTATCCACTCGCTGTTTTCTGATTGGTGCCTTACAGAAGCACACAAGGTGGAATCCCGCGTGGTCTGTTCGTGTGCCTACGTGGCAGCTGTGGCCAGCTTCACTCTGCAGGCCTCCCTTCCCACTCCCCACCCCGCTGACCTCCCTCTGTTTCCACGGACTCCCCCTTTGGTTTCCTCATTTTGCTCTGACTTCCACGTGGGAGAGGACGATTGGCCTTTGGTTCCCTGAGCCCAACTGGTCTCACGTGACGTCCTCAGCTGCAGCCACTGACCACCAAACGCCTCCGTGTTATTCTTCACAGCCAAGAAGCGCTCAGTGTGTGCACGTGCCACGTCGTCCGTCTGCCTGCTGACGGTGGCCGGGCTGGCTCCTGACCTGGCTGCCCGTTGTGCTGCCACAATCTCGCGCCTGTTTCAGCTTTTAGTGGTGTCGCGAGCGGCAGAGAGGCGAGTGACTAGAATTTGGTTCTAAACAAGTTGGCTTTATTGATACACTCGGGACAACACAATCCGTATCTGAACCTTAATATTCCCAATATCACACTTCAATATAATCGTATGGCAAACAACACACCTCAATCAAATAGTCCAAAGCCCTCTCTGCCTTGTCGGTTCCCACGACCTCGAATGCGACATGAGTTAGTTGGAGAGAAGACGACGGCTGGTCTGGGAACTCCCTCCGGCCGATGGTCCGGGAATCGAGGAGGGCAGGCCCTGCTGATTGTGAAGCCGTCAGAGCAGCGGAGCCTCGACCGCCTCGGCGGGTGGATGGTGGGTGGGGCTCGCTGACCTGGCTGACGTGGGTTGGTCAGGAGGTCTGGGCTGAGCCGGGGAGCCGTCGGAGAGGGGGGTTTATAGACCCTTTTCCCTGGCTTGTTCCCAGCTCTGGTCCAGATGGAGTCTTACCTCCCTGGTGCACGCTCTCGTGGCATTTTGGCTTGCTGTCCACTAAGGGCTTGCCATTTCTTTGTCAGACATCCAAGTCTGCTCCTTTCAAGTGGCAAGGAGCCCCCAGCCAGCCGCCCGTCTTGCCTTCACTGTCGAAGGCTACATTGCTGGGCGCTGCGTTCGGTTGGTTTTTCTTTCAGAACTTTGCTGTTTCACAGTTTTCTGGCTTTGATTGCCTCACTGAGAAACGTGCCCATGTTCGTCCCGCAGTCCACACCTCTGTCTTTTATCCGGCTAATTTTAAGATTGGTTTCTTCGTGGCAGGCAGTTGGATGACCACGAGTCTTCCTTCTCTTTTTCAGGTGGGCATTTGCCAGCCTGGGAGTCCTTGGGTTACTGTTCCTGTGACACCTGGAAGCCCCGGCGTCCTCCTCCAGCACCTGGTGCCCCCTGCCTGGAGAGCTCGCTCGGCAGCGTGGGCGGTGTGCACCGCTCCGCGGCACCCAGGCTCCCACTGCCCTTCCTGTGCTGGCTCTGGAGGGGTCTTGCCGTTTCCGGGGGCTCCTGGCTCTTCTCCCCTGCGGCATCTGAACTGCCGTGGTTCCAAGCGGTGCTTTCCACCCTGACGTCCTGCTGTTGGTGTCTACAAGTCTGACCGGGGTCTGCTTTTCTCTCCTGGGTCAGGATCCCTCACTGCCCTCCAGTCCCTGTGTGTGGGGAGCTGTTCCAACGGGGTGGCTTCTGGGGTTTCCTTGCATCACGCCCTGGGCTGCCCGGGCGATTACTTCTGCCCTCGCGGGGGTGTTTCCTCTCTCTCCTGTGCCTGGGAGGCTTGGTTCACGTCGGCCTTTGTGAACTTGGCCCTCTGGGGTGCTGCGCCCTGTGTGCTCACACAAAACCTGGGATGCTTTCTGGGTTGCAGTGAAGTCCCGGCAGGGGTGGCCGCCTGACGCCTGCTCTGGCTTTGCCGTCTGGCACAGGGCTGGCTTCAGGTGGGACTGGCTTCGTCTCACTGTTGGAGTCCCTGCCCTGCGTCCCATGGCTGCACGGGCATCTGCTCTGGCTGCTGGGACCTGCGTGATTCCTGGCCTGTGCGTGCTCTGCGACCCTTCTCAGCACCAATGGCTCACAGGCACACGCTGGGCAGTGCGGCGTGCTGGGCAGGGCAGGGCAGGGCAGCCCTCTCAGGAGCTCTGTCCTGTGGGCTGTGGGTGCCTTGCACCTGAAACTCCCACTTGAGTCATCTCCACGGGGCGTGCCGAGACTGTGGCGGACACTGGGTGTGTACAACGAGAAACTAAGCTACCTGCGTATCACATCCCGCATCAACGGTGGAAGAACGTCCATCTGGGAGAGTGGGATTCGCCCCCTGTGGTGTGTGTGTTTAAATGTGGGGCTGCGGAGGAGGCAGGGTGTGTACAGCGGGGAGAGCTGCAGACGTGGGCAGAGACCTGGAACGGAGGAGGCAGCAGGGCCTCGTCCCCGGACACTCCAGGGACACTCCAGACTCCGGGAAGCACACAGGAAGGCAGTGCAGACGGAGCGCGCAGGGTGGGTAGTGGTGAGGCTTCCTCGACAGTCTGCACTGGCGTTGCAAATGCAGCCCTCTAGTCCTCCGGGGTCTAGTTCTGAGGACATCCTCAGGGATGGCTGGGAATCATCTCCTGCCCCGTGTCCAGACAGGGACTTGCCGGGCGGGAAGGAGGAGATGACCGAGTGGTCTCCCTGACCGCAGTCCTGCTGTCACAGGGAACAGCGCCTCGGGGTGTCCCAAGGCCGTGAGCTGGTGGTGGCCCCTCCTCTGCTGGCTACTCCTGAGTCGGCGTGGGCGCTGTGTGGCTGAGGACTGGCAGGTCCAGCCCTTGCCTGCCTGGCACTCTTCTTCTGTTCAGTGAAGGCAGCTTGTGGGCAGAAGCAGAATCTGGAGTGGGCTGGACAGCCCCCATCCCATCCCATCATCGTCAACCACAAAGACACCACGCTCACTTCCACCACCACAGACTTGTCATCCCTGCCACCACCATCCCATTGTCACCACCACCATCCCACCCCAAGATGATCTCTCAGCCGCCGCCACCACCTGTGCCAACACTCTGACCAGCACACTGTCTCCAGAACCAGAACCATCGCCAACACCCCACTTCCACCATCATCACGGTCACCAGCATCCTGACTGTCATCATGGTCACCAGCACCACTGTCACCAACACCATGACTGTCATCACGGTCAGCACCACTGTCACCAACATCATGACTGTCATCACAGTCAGCACCACTGTCACCAACACCATGACTGTCATCACGGTCATCAACACAACTGTCACCAACACCATGACTGTCATCACGGTCATCAACACCACTGTCACCAACACCATGATTGTCATCACAGTCAGCACCACTGTCACCAACATCATGACTGTCATCACAGTCAGCACCACTGTCACCAACATCATGACTGTCATCACGGTCATCAACACAACTGTCACCAACACCATGACTGTCATCACGGTCATCAACACCACTGTCACCAACGTCATGACTGTCATCACAGTCAGCACCACTGTCACCAACGCCATGACTGTCATCATGGTCACCAGCACCACTGTCACCAACATCATGACTGTCATCATGGTCACCAGCACCACTGTCACCAATATCATGACTGTCACCATGATCACCAGCACCACTGTCACCAACATCATGACTGTCATCATGGTCACCAGCACCCCTATCACCAACACCATGACTGTCATCACGGTCAGCACCACTGTCACCAACACCATGACTGTCATCACGGTCATCAACACCACTGTCACCAACACCATGACTGTCATCACGGTCAGCACCACTGTCAACAACACCATGACTGTCATCATGGTCACCAGCACCACTGTCACCAACATCATGACTGTCATCATGGTCACCAGCACCCCTGTCACCAACATCATGACTGTCATCATGGTCACCAGCACCCCTGTCACCAACATCATGACTGTCATCATGGTCACCAGCACCACTGTCACCAACATCATGACTGTCATCATGGTCACCAGCACCACTGTCACCAACATCATGACTGTCATCATGATCACCAGCACCCCTGTCACCAACGTCATGACTGTCATCATGGTCACCAGCACCACTGTCACCAACACCATGACTGTCATCATGGTCACCAGCACCACTGTCACCAACACCATGACTGTCATCATGGTCACCAGCACCACTGTCACCAACACCATGACTATCATCACGGTCAGCACCACTGTCACCAACGTCATGACTGTCATCACAGTCGGCACCACTGTCACCAGAACCACCATTACCAACCCAGCTTCTACCGTCATCACAGCCACTCATCACCACCGCCATCACGGTCACCAGCAGCACTGTTACCTCAGTGACCTCTGTGAGCATCATTTTCAGTACCACCCCTGCAGCCTCCACCATCCTGTGGATGCCTGCACCCTCCTGCTGGACACCCGCCTGGCCATCCCACTGTCTCCCAGATCAGCCCACCACCATTGCCTCTCTCCCACCATCAGCAGCGGCAGCCTCATTGCGTGCTTGCTGAAAGGGCTCTTCCCACAGGGGAGTCCTCAGCTCCTCGGTTTCCACCAGTAGGTGGCACGGGCCTCCAGGCAAGGGAGAGAACGAGGACTTTGAGAGATCACTTCGTCCCTGCCTTGTGAGCTGTGGCCCAAACCTCGTGTTAGGCGCTTAAGAAGTGAGCTGTGTCTGCAGACAGCACTGGTGAAGTAAGGGAGTTGGTGGTCGGGTTCTTCATCTCAGGATTCAAGGAATGAAATCCCCAGACACTGGGTCAGAGCAAAGTCACAGGATTTACCAGAGAACTAGCAGGCCGAGCCCCGGAGGGAAGGGGCCGCAGGAGAGCGTGCCAGTGCCCGGCTGTCATCAGGATCTTGAAGGCATGTCCCATGGCCCAGGGCGGTGACTGCGGGGTGAGGGATGCCGGCCCAGACCAGTCAGACTCTCCAAGTCCCCAGCTTCATAAGCCCATCAGAGTGCTTGACTCAGTCCCTTACTTACATAGTTAAGAGGATGGGTCTCACGCAGTGGTTCTGACAGGTCTCGTGGTCGGCACAGCCAGGGGTAAGGGCAAGGGTCACTAGGCAGGGCTGCTGAGGCTGCAGCTGTGAGGACAGAAGCAGGTGTTTGAGGTCAGAAGGCCTTGTGGTCAGCGCTGGCCTCCAGACCCACTGTCTCCCTCAGGGTGGCGTGATGCCCCACCCCACCCTTCCCCCAGGCCCTTATCCTGGCTGCCTATGGGGGATGGATCTCCTGCCTCAGTGACACGCAGCCCTCTCTGTTCCAATTCCCACCTTACGTTCATGTCCAGAAGAGATCCAGCCATGCCAAGTGGCTTTCACTTTCAGTCACTTTATGGTACGAAAGGTGACAAGAGTGGCCAAGGCCGGGCCTCAGATCCTGAGCCTTGGGACGTGGCTGCAGGGCTGTGTCCCTGTCTCTTTTCTGCTCTCCAGCTCAGGGTCCGCCGCAGCCCAGCTGAGGCTGTTCCTGCCAAACCTGGGGTTTATTTCACTTTACAGCTTTCCTGCTTATGTCTTGCTTTTTTTTTTTTTTTTAAGTTCTTTTTTGTTTTTATTTTTATGTTTTCAGACTGCATTTTGATTCACTGTACACAAGTGGGGTATGACTTTTTGTTTCTCTGGTTGTACACGCAATGCAGATTCACACCATTCATGTGATCATACATGCACACAGGGTCATGATGTCTGTCTCGTTCCACCATTTGTCTTGACAGGGTTTCTTCACCATTTTCAAAAACTGGGGAAGAGTTCTTTGTTTCTGCATGTTGCAAGGAAGAGCTGAGACCTTTTCTGCCAACTTCCTGCTTCCTGGTGATGATGTCCGAGCTGTGTTCCAATGACTTCCTCTGGTTAGTGAGATGTGTAGCTCATGAGATAAGCTTAGATTATTATTTTAATTATCAAAATATGAGAATGTTCAGGCTCAGTCAGAGCTGGCAATGGTTATATACTTGGGAAATGCAATTCGTACAACTGAGTCCTTACAGGAGAACCAATCTGGCACTTTTTGGTCACTGGAGATAAAATCATCAGTGTGTGGATGTGACAGCTCAGCCAACTTTCAGTGATAGTTCTGAGGATTTTTATCATAGCGTTGGAGTGTTGATCTTTCTCTGAGTTTCTCTGAGTTTCTGTACTGGTACTGTCGGGGCTGGGGATGGAGCCTATGGTATATTTACTGTATTTTGTATAGTAATAAAGTGCTGCCTTCTGGCTGGTCCGAGTGCAGTGGTGTTTACAACTAATTGATCACAACCAGTACTTTTTTACAACCAGTACTGATTTTCTCCACCTTATTATTATCTTCAATCCAATGTGAGAATAGAAATTCAAGGAATGCCTTTATGTTTCTGACACAGCTCATTCCTGCTTCCCAGACCTGGGTTCAGCCTTGTGCAGAGGAAGGTCTCAGACGCGTGGAAGCAGCAGATGATCACAGATGACAGCTTAGAAGCTCAGGGTTAGGATGGGCGTGTCCTGACCCAGGTCCAGTGTTCTTGGCCTACAGTATACTATGAGTCTCTCTCTACATTTAGGATTTCTGGCAGCATCTAAAGAGCAGGCTTATTATTAAGGTGTTTAAGCACTTTGCCCCTGCTCCTGTGGGCCACCCGGACACGCCCAGCACGTGGTCCCCCCACTCCCTGCCGGCTTCGCAGGCTGGCGTTAGTGCTGTGGTCCAGATGGGTTGACTGAGACGCAGAGGTAGACAACTCGCAAGTGTGTCACCAACGTGGAGCCCGGAGCTCCTGCTCCCCGTGCCTGAGCTCAGCAGGCTGAGGACACAGGTCCTGCTCCGGCAGAACTGCCTCTGCGCGTCCCAGGCACGCACTGTTCCTGGGAGCCCCTGCTGGCAGCAGGCTTGGGGCTGCGTGCACATCACCTCCTGTGAGCTGGGAGGCAGGTCCCTGGCAGAGTGCGTGCCTGGCAGGTGCCAGGCTCTGGGTTTCACCCAGAACCACAAAAGAAAAAAAAATAAAAAGCGCCTGTGGCCCTGGGGTAGCGTCGCTGCTCTCTCCTCGCCCCTCCCTAGGGGCCTCTGTGAGACAGTCCACAGAGCAGGACAGATGGGCACCGGCCTGTGGCGAGCAGACCTCCCAGACTGCCTTTCTCAGGCCCCATGAGGACTTCACTCTACGCAGACTTGGTGCGTAGCTGTTGGCTTGCTCCATCCGCCACACGTGGGGGTAAGGACATGACAGCAGAAACTTAATTACAAAGCCGCAGCATCTGAGGGTCCAGACCAGGTATGATCCCCTGGGGGCCTGCTGATGGCTCAGCAGTGCTGCCTGGCCTGGTGGGAGTGCCCACCACTTCCCCTGGATCCTAGAAGCGGTGCTATTTCATCTCCACCTGTCAGGGGAGGGGAGTGAGGTGCGGGCAGGTGAAGATGCCTGTCCAGGTTAACAGAGGTGACATGGCACCCTGTGGACTTAGCCCTTCCCTAAGCACAGCATCCATGCCACAGGCAGCTCTGTGTAGGTGACAGGCACGCATGGGGAGGAAGCGGTCCCAGGGAGACATGATGGTGGTCTCTGTGCGGTATGTCCTGCAGGATGTGCCGGAGGTGCTCACTCCTACCCTCAGGCCAGCCTGAGCCACAGAGACCTTACCTGTTCTACAAGGAGAGGAGACACGGGCCCAGGATGTGCCCGTCTACAGAGCAGGGGGACCTGGCCAAGCAGAGTCCTGTGTTTCCTGCCAGGCCCAGGCCCTGGAGAGAGCCCTGCCACAGTGGGCCTCTCGGCACAGGCTGAGCTGGATGAGGGGAGCAGGGGAAGGAGGGAACCAGCACGTGGCCCTGGTGGCACTGCCCCCGGCCAGCGTTCTGCCCATGACCCACGTGGCCCTGGTGGCACTGCCACCGACCAACGTTCTGCCCGCGACCCACGTGGCCCTGGTGGCACTGCCACCGACCAACGTTCTGCCCGCGACCCACGTGGCCCTGGTGGCACTGCCCCCGGCCAGCGTTCTGCCCACGACCCCGCCTCCCATCTGCAGCTCTCCCTGCCTCACCAGTCCCTGCTGGGGACTCCCTTTGGGGAAACGTGTTTCTGGCACTGTGTCCTAACACTCAGGCTCCGAATTCTGCGATTCTCTTCCTGCTGGTTGAAAGGAGAGGAGCCCGGGCTTAGGTGCCCACTCACTGTATGGGAAAGAAAATGGATAACGAAGTGTTTTAATTACCATGAGCAGTAGGACTTTCTTACCGGGTGACAGGTCCTGTTACGAATCAGTCTTATGCTCTGCTGTCGGAGCACCGTGGCTGGGCACCAGGGCTGGCACCCCGCGGGCAAGGCCATCAGGTGGAGGTGTTCCACAGGTGGGGCTGGTCGGAGGGGAAGGCTTTTTGCTTCTGGGTCGCTCCCTGAAGAGTCGGAGGCCAACAGCATCTGGGGTTTCTGAGCCCGGGGTGCCTGCGGGACGGGATGGAAGCCTGCCTGCCTGCTCTGGCCTGCACCCGCTGGCCACCTTGCCATGGTCCCCGACTCCTTGGCATACTAGTCCTGTGAAGGGCCCTGTGTGGAAGGGCAAGGGCATGTCTTGGTGGCAGCCCGTCCTTGGGAGTTCTCTAGAGTGGAGACAGGACCCACCTGAAACCTTGGCAGCCTGCAACTCACACAAACAGGGAGCTCTTGGTGGGTGTGGCCTCTGCTCGGGGGCCCCCAGGCCCTATCGGGGTGTCTGCATCTCTGCTCTATTGTGCCGAGCAGGCCTCTCACCTGGAGCCAGCTCTCTTCCCCTGCTGCCACGCTGGTCCTGCAGCAGGGTCGCCTCCACCTGGCCTCTGTCCTGTGAGCTGGGCTGTGGTCAGTGCCTGTTGCTGTCCTCTGGGCTTGCCAGGTCCACCCACCAGCTGCCGTTGTGATGCCTGGTTGGGTCCTTGCACAGGCTTCATGGTCCCAAGTAGTCATGGGGCAGGGAACACCTGCTCCTTCGTCCCCACGCTTGGACAGCCAGGAGGGCCGGGTAGAGTCAGCTCTTGTCCTGCCTGCTCACAGCTCAGGCTATCCCCGCGGTCTTGTCCCCATCTGCCTGCTCTGTGTGTCTGTCAGAAATTGCTGCAAGCCTTTCTGATCATACTACATTTCATAAATCTTCTAATCCCAACTATCAGATCCTTGTTACAGGACTGCTGCCGGCCTAGGCCAGGCGTGACCACCTTGGGATTTCAGAGTCTGCTTTCCGAACCTCTGTCTTGCCTCTGTCCCTGCTGCACTTCACCTGGTGGGTGCTCAGCATCTGTTGGAGCAGTTGCTGTGTCTGGGTCCAGCAGGGAGGGGATTTGGAGCAGGACAGGGCAGGCTGTCCTGCTCACACAGAGGAGCCACCTGGGCAAGGACACTCCTGCTGCCCAGCCAGGATGACTCCACTCAAGCACAGGTGTTGATGGCTAAGTTTGGTGGACACCTGACCACAGCACTGCCCTACCTGGAAGCTCCTTGGAACAGGAGCAGCAGCCCCTCCCAGCTTGGCCTGGGGCCTGGAAGCAGGCCTGGCTGCTGTCACAGATCCCCGCATCTCAGTGCCTGGCCTGGGACACACATAGGGCTGAATGGGGTCTGGGTGTCCTGTGTGGTCATTTGTGCATGAATCTGACGGACAGTAGATGCACACATTTCTAAGTCTGTGGACATAGAGGCGAGGCTGAGTTATTCTGGGTAGACCGGTTCCCATGGTGATTCCACACACATCCTCCCCCGACCCTGGAACCACATGTGGGTGTCGAGCAAGTCCCACATGAGAAGACGACACCGCAGCCTCTGGCAGTGACGTGAGCCTTCCCAGGGCAGCCAGGGCCCCTGATCCACGGCCTCCTCGAGGGGCAGTGAGGCAGGGGAACTGAAGACCCGAGGCACAAGCACCCAGACCTGGGTCCCTGAACTGGTGAGTGCCACCCAGCCCAGGTGCATGGGCTTGTGCAGCCCTCTGGTGGCCCAGGGACCCAGGGAGCTGAGACTCCGCAGCACTTTTGCCATCAGGGAACCACCGCAGGTGTGAACGGCCTGGGGCGAGCCGAGGCTCCAGGGCGGGCTCTGTGCGGTGGGCAGGTACCACGCACCTGTCAACTCTTTCCTTTCCCTCTCTCTGGGGAGAGGGCCGCACTTTCCCACGGTAACAGACAGGCCCTGTCAATTAAGGATCACTTTCAATTTCCCTGTTTATAATCTCGTGGCTACTAAACATCAATAATCCCTGCCTTCCTTGCTTGTCACCGGAAGATTGATGGTGCACGTCACCTCTCATATGAAGACATTTAAATGAGATTCACTCTGTGTGCATCCCATTTTCCTGCTGAGCAGGGAAGCAACCCTATTAAATCAAATTATATGTGACTTTTAAAACTTCCCTTTACAGCATTCAATTGAAAATCTGAATCCTATCATAATACATTGCCTTTTTTATGAGTAAATTGACTTTACTTGGCCTCCTGGGGGTTTCCAACCTCCCTGCCTGTATTAAGGGACAGAAGGCCCGGGTGTGTGGTGGGCCTGGTGGGAGGGACCCTGAGTGCTCATGGGCTGCCGCGGCTGGATCCGGAAGCCATGGTGCCGGCACAGCTGGCCTGCACGCAGGCTTCTCAGACCCCTGGGTCTGGTCCCCGCAACCCAGGCGAGGGCTCTGGGAGAACTGGGAACTCCCGGGGACAGCGATAAACAGACTCTGACACCCGAAAAAATGAGCAGAAATTAGAAAATAAGCCAGTGGAGGGTTTAGACGCTGACAGGGACGGTGGGAGAGCCTGACAGGAAGAGGGTGAGTCAGACCCTGCCCAGCTGATTCTACAGGGGAGAGTGTATATTAGTCATCTTTCCAACACTTTGATGAAATGCCTGAGATCATTAACTTAGGAAAGGAAAAGTTTATTTGGACTCAGAGTTTGGAGGGGCCGGTCGTGGCTTCTTGGCCTGATTTTCTTGGGCCTGTGGTGAGGTGGCACATCATGTGGAGCATGTAGCAGAACAGAATCACTCTCCAGGAAACGAGGAGGAAGAGGAAGAGACTGGGGTCCCGCAGTCCCCTCAAGGGCATGTCCCTGATCCCCTAAGTACCTCGCACTAGGCCACCATTCCCGAGTTTCCACCTCCTCCCTCCTGCTCATGGGCTGGGCCCGACCCTACAACGCATGGCCGTTGGAGACATGCGACATCATCGCTGGCAGAGCCGGTGGAGGTACTTTGTAGAGAAGAGAGCACATAGAAACCACAGGCTGGAATTGAGGGCAGGTAGATGGGGACCTCGATGGCCTTGTCCAGGTACAAAGTACGTGATGGGCCAGAGCGCAGACACCAAGCTCCTACACAGCAACCGTGATCAGGACGCGGGCACAGGATCCCCAAGTGTCTCACCCCGATTGGATGTCCAAACTGTCCCCAAAGTCACCGGTCACCTCCAGGGACACCTCATAAATCCCTCGACAATCGCTGCTCGGTGGCAGCCTGTTTGGGACTCCTTCCTGTGGGAACCCAGCTTCCTCCCTGTTTATAGAAGGAGATGTGTTCTGCCACTCTGCGCCGCTCCCCTGTCGCTGGCCTCAGTCTCCAGATCTGTGAGGCCAAGGGCCTGCGCCCCGCTGTCTCTGTGGTGGTGGCAGGGCCTCCAGGGAAGGATTTCAGATGAGACGCAGATGCAGGGTCTCCTGTGAGCCACGAGATTCGTTGAGCTGGAAGGGAAGCACAGCCCCAGGAAGGGAGGTGGAGGAGGAGTGGACGGAGTCAGCGAGCCAGGGCTTTCTGTAGCAGAGCAGAGCGAGTCTCTGGAAGCAGGGGCGGCCCAGGCCTGGATTCAGCTTTCAGGTCCTGATCCAGTCTGACTTTCCTTCCTCCTCTGTCTGGTCACATGATGGGCAGACATGATTGACAGGTGGTGTTCCAGAACTCCAGGAGAAGGGCTGCTGCGCAGGCCCTGGATTCCCCCAGAGCCCACAGGGAGGGTCAAACCTGCAATGCTAATGAAGCTGCCCTGGCAGGGTGGTGTGCTGGAGGTCCCCTTCGGGTGCCTTATGGTGCAGTGCACAGGCCAGGGAATGGACGGGGACCCACATGCCTGAGCCGGTGTGTTCTTTCTGAGTAGAACACGCAGTTGTGGGCGTGGCTTCTGCCACCCATCTTGGGTCCCCTCCCCTGGTCCTGCCCCGAATTTCCCTTTCCCTACCCTGACCCTCGCTCCTGTCTACAGAATTAGCCCCTTTGTCTCCTGACCCCTTTGCTCCTGTCTGCTTGCCACCTACTGAAGGTGACTGATGGGTTGGCTGGGGAGAAGTCACAGGGAGCCAGTGGTCAGGGGGCAGTGTGCCTGACATGCAGCCGTGCTGGAATGGGGGGGTCTCTTCTTGGTAGGTCACAGGACGGAGCTGGCCACACGGCACGCCTTGATTGTTCTGGCACCAAGGAAAGCCTGGAGATGCCCTGAGGACGAGGCAGCTCAGGGGTTGTAGGCGGTGCTACTAGATCAAGGTGCCCGACACTGTACTGGCCGCTGTGTTCAGAGAGCCACAGGGAGTGTCAGGAAGGGCCTCTCCAGCTGTCCCCTCGGAGCCCACAGACTCCGCAACGAGGGCGCGCTCCTCACTGCCTGCGGAGGTGCGGGTGGGGAGTCAGTCCTTGAGTTGGCAAAGTCAGTATTCAGAGAGGACCAGTGGGCGGGCTTGGCCTCGGTCACAGAAGGGGTGCAGCCCGCCTTCACCTTCGGTTGAAGAAAGCGGAACGGGACCCCTGCTTCAGAAGGAGTCAGTCCCTGGACGTAGGTGTGGACAGCACACCCGCACAGGCCGAGGGCACCAGGTGGCAAGAGCAGGGTCAGAGTCACACCCGGGGGGAGGCAGCGAGAACAGCAGCGTTCTTGGGTGGCTCGAGGGAAGCTTGCGTGGTTCTGCTCCAGAGGAAGTGTGGCCCTGCAGGTGGGTCCCATGCAGGACCTGCTCATCGGATGAAGCTGGAGGAGAGGCTGTGGGACGCCCACCCCTGCTTGCTGACCCCCTCCAGGGCGTGGCCCGGGAGGCGCGGGTCCTCCCAGTGGGCTGGGTGTGCACCCTGGCGGGAGCCTTGCCTGAAGTCCGCTTCTGTGGGCGTGGCCTCGAGGGCCCGCCCCCTCCTGGGTCCCCGGCTGCTTCCGGTGGGATGTTGGTGAGCCTGACTCGCCTCTCAGGGAGTTCTCTGGTGTCGTTGGACCCGGAAAAGAAAGAGGCACTGGGAGTCACACAGCACAGTCTGTGTCCCTTCCACCCTGACGACTGGGCCGGGGAAAGTCCCAAGTCTCCCCAGAGTGGCACCTGAACCCCGAACGCACTGGGCACTGGGCTAGGGGCTAGTCTCAGCCCACGTCCAAATCTGCTGCTGTGTCGGCAGTGGGCGCAGCCACCTCTGCCTCTGCCACGCAGCAGCTCTCTCCTGCCCTGTCTCCCTCCTGGGTGTCCTCCTGCTGTCCTTGGGGTGGACCCGCAGCCTCAGTCCTCCTGCTCTGTGCTGGACCTGGAGCCTGAGGAGTGCTGCTCCTCCTCTGTCCCTGGCCTGGCCACACTCCCCGGCCTCCCCCAGCCCAGGGCAGGGGTCCTTCCATGCCTGACACAGCCCCTTCTCCTCGCTGTGCATATTCAAACCCATAAACACGCCACTGGGCTGCTTCCCGTAAATTGCATTTTTGATTTGAAATAATGAATGAGGGTATCTTGACATTTATAATGAACTTGAGTTACTTTAGTATATTTCCAAGGTGCTTCTGAAAAGTCTATTTGGGTGCATCATTTGTCAGATAATCCACCGGTAATGACCCCGTTGTCGTGTGATCGATGATATTTCATCATTAGCGGGATCCGCGTAATCCCATTATGAGAGAAGGATGCCAAGCGCCCTCCTGACGGAACTGGGGGTGATGAATGTGCCCGCGTGTGCGCTGGCGAGTCCCCCCTCACCCACCGGCAGCACCTGGCTTCGCTCGCCTGCCCCGGACAGCCCCACGCCTTCCTGCACCTCCTCACCTCTGTGGGGTGTGCAGCGGAACCTGCCGGCATGACTGTCCCTTCTGGAGCCCCTTTGGGGCTGTGCATCCTCAGCAAACCTGGGCTGCAGCTCCATGCTGCCTGCCGGGGGGGCAGGGGCGCAGTGGCCCTGCAGAGGGCCGTGGGAATGCGGCTCGGGCCGTCGGGCTCTGCTCCTGCTGAGGTGGGCCTCGTGAAGACCAAGGGAGCCAAGAGGGAGGCGTGCGCCTTCAGCCACTTTTACGTCACAACATCTTCCTCTTTGGTAGACACCAGGACAGTCAGCAGCAGATGGCCACCCTGCTTGAGCAGGTGCCTGTGTGTCCCTGTGGGTGTCAGCCTCGGGCTCAGCAGCATTGCCTTGGCGTGGTGTGAATTCCCGGCGGTCCTCCTGCACCCTGGGCTCTGCCTTCTTCCTTCCAGCTCTTCCTTGGGCTGAGTGGATGGAGAGGGACTCACAGAGGCGCTGAGGGACGCTAGTGTGCCTGGCAGTGGCCAGCATGCAGTCAGCACTCGTGCCACGAACTCAGGCAAGGCCAGGTGCAGGGACCACGGAGGCACCAGGACAGATTGGTGTGGACACGGAGCCCAGGGCCTTTCCCATGCAAACTCCCAGCCAGTGATCAAGTACACGGCACCAGCGACCCCCTGCTGCTCTAGCCCGTTGTTCCTCTGCATCCTCTGGGGCTCGAGCACTCGACAGAGGTTCCATCAAGTGGGCTCTTCCCTGCCCACCAGGCAGCGTGCAGGCAGCATATGCAGACCGTCATCTCCGTGCCCACGGCTGGAAGGGGAGCTGCCTGGCCTGGCCTGTGCCCTCCCACACTGGCCTGGCTATGTCCTTTCTTCTCCTTGCTCTTTGTAGAGGTTGAGCATTTTAGTTAAAATGTGTGACTCAGAGTGCAGCACCCTGAGCCCACGGGACTGGTGGTCCCTGACCTGCTGGGGCCGTTCAGCAGGGCCTGCCTGGCTGTTCTCGTGACATGCTTGGCTGACCCTAATAGCTCCCTATTACCAGCTACAATTTAGCATCTGAGCCAGGGCTGAGGCGAGGACAGGGGAGGGAAGAGCGTGGGTTGTACGGGTGGCAGGGAACAAAGGTTTGATTTCTCGAGAGCACAACCCTTTGATGGGAGGATGGGGGAGACAAATGTGTTGCTAATTTAATTAAGTAGTATGAGATTTCTGGGTGTACAGATGCCACTCAGAAGAGGATTAATCAAGAGCAGGTGACAATAGTGAGCAGTCACACAGTGTGGGGTCCTAGCAACCCGGCTGGTGCAGTGGGCCCACGGGCTCCCCAGGCAGGACACAACTGGGCTGGCCACCCCTCCACCCACAATTCCTCTGCAAGGGGCTTGCTCACCTGGGAGCAGGGTCCACTCCCCGGTTCTGCTGCTTCAGTGCAGGGTGAAGGAGTGGGCCCTGTGCTTCTCCTGTTTGCTCTGTTCTCTCCGAGAAGGAAGTGGTCCCGTAGGGCCTCAGAGCCTCTCTCGAGTCAGTCCTGACTCATGCCCAGCACTGTGCCACGGTCAATACCAGGATGCACACCCAGCTAGTTCCTGGGCACCTGCAGTTCACCCTGTCCACCCTGGCCTGGCCCTGGCAGCTTGCAGAGAAGGGCTGAACTGGAGACCCAGAGCTGCCGTGGGAAGAGATGCCACTCTGTAACTGAGCCCAAGGGGCATGGGACGTGCCCCTGCTCAAATCCAAGGCTGCTGTGAGCCACCTGTGACCCACAGTGACCTCACTGGAAAAGACCCAGCTGCACTAAGAGAGGCGACACTCCTGACTTCCAGAGGCATGCCCTGGTGCCAGTGGGTGTCTGGCACAGGACTTTGTGAGTCTTCCTGGAATGCCCGAGGGTGCCTGAAATGTGGTCTCTGGAGACGCGGGGCGGCGCTCAGAGGCTCTCGAGCACCCTGGCTTACGCACCTCCCATCGTCCACGTCTCAGAAGTTCTGGGTCAGTAGAGAGCAGCCCTGCCTTCCCTTGGACAGCGTTCTCAAGGGCACGGGCTGGTTTCCTCGTTTCTCCAGGTCTGCCCCTCAGTCTGCGCAGCACCTGCATCTCCACACCTGGTGGTGGTGCCCTGCGGACAAAGAGCAAAGCAGACAACAGGTCCCTGGGCACCCGAGGTCTGGTCCGCAGCAGTTTTCCTGGGGAAATGTTTCCAGTTGTATTGAATATCCTGTTAAGTAGAATTTGGGGAATGCCTCGGGGTTTCAGAAAACCACTGCACTCCTCTACAAAGCACCCCTGAATCAGAGGAAGTTGGCTGTATTTTCTCCTAGGGGAGAGAGGAAATGCTAGACGGGAAAGATGACTTGTAGCAGAAGTGTGCTCTTGCAATGTGCTCTCCAAGGAAGAACACCTCCTGGGAATGCCAGAGCTGTCACCTGGAGCTCAGACCTGGGCGCAGCAGGTTCCTCAGCATCTTGCAGGCGCCCTACGCACCTCTCCCCCTGAAGGAATTGGCAGGGGGCAGAGAAGCAATTTTTATTTCCTTTTGTGCTCATGAGGAAATGATGGGAGGCTAGTTGTTCCTCACTGGATACGATCTGGACTTGGCTGGTGTCGCTAACTGCCAGGTTGCTCAGGAAGGGCTTTTCCTGTTATTGCCTGAGTGCAAAATGCTCGCTGCCCTACGCAGCCCTGAGGGGCAGCTGAGGGGCTCTGAGCAGGACCACCGAGTGTACCAGGGGTGATGAAGATGAGAGCTGAGAGGTCTCTGGCCAATCCTGCTTTCCTGCCCCTGCTACAGGCTGCTGGAGGCAAACGGTCCCCTGCGTAGTTATGATTCCTGTGGGAAGCTGAACATCCAGCCTCTGTGAGGCTGGGTCTGGGCTGGGCTTGCTGTCTTCGAAGTCAAATCCAACAGGGACAGAACAACAGAACTTGAATTTTAATTGAATTTTGCCACAGTGAAGTACACAGTGTTTCAACAGAGGCACCGGCCCAGAGAGTGTGGTTCAGACCCAGCTTGGCTGGAGAGGTTTGGTCTTGCTCCAGGTTCCAGATGTTCCTAAGCCTTAGTGACCTCCACAAAGAGAACAAGTGACCTCTGGGTGCTGACCGCCTAGAATTCTCCGCAGCGCAGCGATGCCAGCCTTGCTTTCCAGAGCTGAGGATGCCGCAGGAGGGAGAGAGCTGAACCTCAGTGCTGACTTGGGCATTCGAGCCAGGAGGCAGAGGCTGAGCTGGCATCTTGCTATAGAAGTGGCAGGAGCTTGCCCTGCATGGACACTGCCCCCTCACTGGAGAGATGTAGGCCTCACGTGTGCCAGAGAATAGCTCCAGCAAGCTCCGTCTGCCTCCTCTAGGCTGCCCTGGGCCCAGCTTCTGCCTGGCTGGATGCGCCTGCCAGGAAATGCACAGCTGCGTGTCCCCCAAAGCTCCTGTGTTAGCGCAGGCATGTCCAGGTGTGAAGTGATTGGATGTGACGGCTGTAACGCAATTGCTCCATCCTAGTGAACGGACCGACGAGTGGTAACTGTGGGCAGGTGGGCACGGCTGGAGGAGGCAGTTCACTGGGGCTGCCCTGGAACGTGCATCTGTCCTGCTGCCCCTTCCCCTCTCTCTTTGCTTCCGGGCTGCCTTAGCAGTCACGCTCCTCTGTCACGCTCCTGTCATGCCCTTCTGCCATGATGTTCTACCAGACCTTGGGCCCAGACCCATGCAGTATGTGGCTATGGACTGAACCTCTGGAGTCATGAGCCGTGATACCCTTTACCTCCTCTACGTTGTTCTTGTCAGGTATTTTGGTCGCAATGTCACAAAGCTGACTAGCACAACAAATATGCTTGAGACGATCTCTTAACTGATGCTTCATTTCAGATCTTTTGCCCTCATTGTTTTGCGTTGGCAACACTGGGAAGCAGAGCAGAAGGCAGAAGCAAGAACCTGGCTTCCTCGCTAACTGCTGCAATGGTGGCAGAGCCACCGGCCTCCTGGGACTTTGCTGCCTTCACTGGGTATAGAAAGTACTCAGAGGACTGTGGCAGGTGGCATTTCCAGGATCAGGCTCAGGCAAGCCCTTCCCAGGAGCCAGGAGACCCTGAGTCCTGAGACGATGCCTCCGAATCCCCTTCCTCTGAAAGAGTTGCCAGGAGACACTGCACTCTGGCTGGAGCGAAGCCTGAGACGGAGGCTGGGACGTTGTTGAACACAGTGTCCAGACTACAAGGCGGCAGGTCGCTTGCTGGTATCTTCAATTATTCTCCAGAATTCAAGAGTCGCTCCTTGACAGTTTGGTGTAGTTTTCAGTGGACTGAAAGTCGCTCTTTTTCTGACACTGTTTGGATTACAATTATGAACAAGTCTGGAGAAGGTTTTGTTAGTTTTTAAGCTCCCCAGCCTGCTTGTTTGGAAGCAGGTGGTCCTTTGCTTCCTATTTAGGGCGGTGTGAAAGCTCTGTGCCTTCCGGAGAAGCGGTACTTTGAGTTTTGATTCCCACCTTTTCCTGGACCAGCAGTGTGCACCGTGAGGCTGGGCAGTGGCAGTGAGACGCAGCTGTGCCAGCCCTGTGGGCACGGGGAGAAAGAGCTGTTTCTCTACAACATACCTGTCTCCAGTGTTTTTCAGACAAATATGATTTTTTGGTTCAGGGATTGAACCCAGACCTTGCACATGCTAGGCAATCGCTCTGCCTCTGAGCTGACTCTCCAGCCCAGTTTATTTTATTCTGAGACAGGGTCTTGCTAAGCTGCCCAGGCTGGCCTGAACCTTGCCATCCTCCTGCCTCAGTTTTGAGTGGCTAGGATCACAGGGTGGCCACCATGCCTGGCTCAGACATTTTGTTTCATGTTCTTATCCTGCCGTGTCTATAAAACACTCATCTGTGTGCACTTGGGAAGTTCAGCACTTCAGCATAAAGTGGGCTTTGTGTTAGATGATTTTGCCCAACTGCAGCTGACAGAGAATCTCAGCAGGTCTAAGCTGAGCTGGGCCGTCTGTTGGGCTGGGTGCATTCGATGCTTTTCAGTAGGTTTATGGGGACCCAACCCTGTGTAAGAGGAGCTGCATCTATCTGTGTTTAAGGAAGTAAGTCTAATTCTAATGTTAATCAGGAAGGCCAACACATTGGGTTAAACTGCCTCCTCTTACAGATAAGAGGAAACCCCACCTCTGTCAGCAAAATCCTTGAAAGAAAAAAATATTTTAATATACATTCCATGATTTTATTTTCAAATGTCTCAAATTTGAAAGGCCTATGGGATCTCAGTTTAACCAAGATAAAAGTCATGAGATTCAAGCTTCTTTAAAGGAAAAATAATATTCTAAAGTGCCCAATGTAACCATGTCAGAGTGTTTGTGATAGCTGGAAGAAAAATCTAAACTTTGGTACAATGTCTTTTAAAATTATTATACATTGAAGTCTTAATTAGCCTGATTTTATACTCAAAGTCATTGCAGGACAATATATTAAATATTTGAGCTCATCTAGAGTTTGAGATTATTGAAACATCCCTTTTCTTTAGTGGTCATGAAAAATTGAGAGTTGGCTAAACTGCCCCGAGAGAAAGGGAGAGAGCAGGGGAGATGTGCTGTGGAGTTAGACAGAGTCCAGGCAGAAGCTCCAGAAGGCCAGAGAGCCATTATCACTGGAGGAAGTGATTAATTATGAATGCACCAGAGAGAATCTATTATAAGGAGCCCGCAAAATATAAAGGGAGAAATATAGGTCCTTAAAAACAGAGTGTTAATGCTGGAGGGTGAGAACGAATAGGAGGGTTTTTTTTTTTTTTTTTATTAAACTAATATCCCATTTGATTAAAGAGTGAGCCATGTAAGCTTTCATAAGATAGGAGTGACGAAGTTGGGAGAAATACTCTTGAATTTGCTGAGTCCGTATTCTTTTTTTAAAATCGTTCAACAGGAAAAAAAACCAAAGGAAAGTATCAGTGCGTTTGCACAGCTATCCCCGTGTGGTTGTCCCTGGACTGGGCTCCTCAGACTCAGGACCAGGGCGATGGAGTTCAGAGGTCTCTGCACCACCCAGTACTTCCAGGGATCCCGAGTACTCCAGGGGCTTGTCACGAACCAGCTGTGAACAAGTAGAAAGCTGGAATCATATCAGCATCTGCATCTTGTGGAGAAGTCATGAGACATTAAAAATGACACTAAAAAACAATAAATAGGAAGGGAATAAATGGTATGTTTGAGAATGAACATACCTGTTCTGGATGCGGAGTGTGTAATCAGATTCCAGGGTGCAGACAGTTGGAGAAGACACAGGAACATACGTATGTAGTGCGTTTAGGATACTGTTTCTCAACGTGGAGATTGTTTTTGTTCTTAAGCCAAGCATGCATGAGGCTTTTTGCTTCCGCACAAACACGAGGATAGAGGACGGTGGCTCACACCCAGCCCATTGGACCGTACTTTGTCTGGGTCCAAATCAGCATTCAAGGCCATTGACAGACACACATTGAATGAAAGGATAGCAAAAATGTTCACAGGCGAAGGGAGCAGAAGGCAGGCTGAGTGGGCACAGCTGGATCTGAGCTTCCATAGCCAGATCCAGAGGTGACGTGGGCCTCCCTGGGTCCCCGGCCCCCGGGCCGTAGGTGGGCACTGCCGAGGGTGCTGGACGAGCCCTGCCATCAACCCTGTGGCCGCTGCTGGAGGAATGCCCGTCACCCTGGCAGAAGCTGGTGCTCCCTGGCGCAGGGAGGGCTGCGTATGCCAAAGGGAAGAGCCAGAAGCCCGCCCAGCCCCCCCAGGCTTCCCTGGCCACGACAGGGCAGCAGGTGAGCCCAGGCATGTGACGATGACGTGCTACTGGGGAATCGAGGTGGGCAGGACCAGCAAGGGGAGGCTGGACTCCCAAAGGTGGACAGGTCCTCAGGAGAAGGGCTGGGCTGGTTCATCTCAGAGAGAAGTCATCAGAGGGACAGAGAGGAGCCAGGGCCTGGTCCGTGGAAGCGGGAGGGAGGCCCTAGATGGTGAACTGCAATGTGGGACAGGGCTGGGGGTCTGGGGTTATAATTAGGGTCGAGATTAGGGTGAAGTTTAGAGGGGGACTTAACGGTTAGGTTCGGGGTTGGGCCGAGTTTAGGATTGGGATCAGGGTGAGGTTGGACTTAGAATTTGGATTGGGTTTGGGGTTAAGATTGGTGTTCGGGTTGGGTTAGGTTTAGGATTAGGGTTAGGTTTGGCATTGGAGTTGGGGTTAGGGTTGGGCTTGTTGTTGCTTTAGGGTTAAGATAGGCTTGGGCTTGGGCTTAGGTTTAGGTTAGGGTTTGGTTGGCATTAAGGTTAGTGTTAGGGTTGGTGTTAGGGATAGGTTTAGTGTTAGCACTGGGCTTGTGGTTTGGGTTGGGTTGGGGTCAGAGTTAGCGTTAACTTTGGGGTTACATTTAAGATCGTGGTTTGGATTGGGCTAAGGTCTCATTGTTGTGTGAGGGGTGGGGTTGGGTTTGCCTGTGGTTAGGGTTTTTGTGGGGTATGTTTAAGGTTAAGACCCTGGAGGGCTTGCCGTTTGGGAAGGTTCTTCCCTCTGGATCCATGTGTAAGGAGCCGCCTTCCTGGTTGGCCTTTGGACTGGAGATTCATGGTTGGTCCTCGTCTCTTATCACATCTGGAGTGGAGGTCTCCACTCTGAAGCGGCCTCAGTCAGCAGAGCTGTTCAAGGCCCTGTCTCCAGGGTCAGGGTGAGTTGCTGTGGACGCCCTGTCTGCTCAGCCAGCATGACTGGCGTTGGGCATTCCCCACCTCCAAAACACAGGCAAGGAGTAATGTCAAAGCTCAGTATAGTCCCGACCTGCAGCGCCTGTCTTCCTAGGTGAGGCCGACACCAAGGGGCAGCCTGAGTCTCTGCCATTGCCTTGCTGAGCTGAGCTGCATCCTCGCCCCAGCGCCTGGAGGCCTCCTGGGGAAAGGACTGGCAGGCCGGGAGGAGTCCGCCAATCTGCTGGGGACACAAACTGGGCCCGGGCCGGCGGGTCTGGTTGGTTCACGTGGTGTCCCAAATCAGCGCCAGCGACACAGGCGCGAGGCACCCTGGCAGAGGTGCACTCATGCAGATGAAATGGGAGTTTAACAATGTCTCTGGGTGAATGCGTGTTGTCCTTTTTTTTTGAGGGTGTCACATGATCTCGCTGTGTGACATCGCAAATCTCCATCCTGGCTTTGTTGGCCTCCATGCATGAATAATTTTCCCAGTGCTTGTTTTTAGTGAAGCCAGAGAAAGAGCGCATTAGGGGCACACAAGCTCTTGTTGTTGGCTATCAGCATTCTGGGGTCTGAGCTGGCTTACAACGGTGTAAAGCCCCCGGTGGCATGTGTTATAATATATGAGGCATTGTCCCCAAGAAGAACACACGAGAGAAAGAACATTGTTCTACGAGGGAGCAATTCATCGGGTTTTTCCCAGAGACTCTTGGGTCAAGTTTTTATAGGCTATTTGATTTTCAAATTCTTCCTTTGCCCTCTTTCCTCTCTGCGAGCAGAGTGTCCAAACTTGTCTACATTCACTTGCCATGTTTTGTGCATGGTAGATGTCCTTTAAAAAGAGTATCTCAAATAAGTCTTTATTCTTGTTTTGTTGGCTCTCATTCTGTGTTTTCATGAACTTTGGCCCCAGCCATGGCAACTGCGGGAAAATGCTAACAGTGATTGACAGGATTAGAAAAGCCGGGTCCCCATCCGCATTTCAAACACTTGGGGAACAATGGGGCTGGGTGTGAGTGAATTAATGAGGGACAGGGCTGTCAAAAGAGCACACATACTTTACATAAACCTGATTATCTTTGCATGGCAGAAATGGAAGGGAAATGCAGGAGGGGGCCCAGTTTGGCTCTCGGTGCACCTCCAGAGGAGTCCTGGCCTTGCGGGCGGCTGGCCTCCTCCCAGGCAGCGAACATCAGCCATGGTATTTAACAAGTCTGTTCAGGGACCAGGTCTCCCAACAGCCACTCTTTGCACAACTCAGCACCTCTGCGTTTTGTATTTTAGCCGGAGAGCAAGGCATTGTTTAACCTGCGCTCGGAATACATTCCAGTAATCAGACCTGCGCGGCAGACAGCGCCCCGCCAGGCCCCGCTCCAGCAGTTCAAAGCCAGGCCAGCCGCCGCGTGGACTTGCATCCCGGAGGCCCTCATGGAAGTGGTGCCACTCCAGTGCTGACAGTGACGGCTCTGGAAGTTTGGGCTGAGGCTTCGGAACTTTCCTGGGTGTGGGGGTCAGCGCCTGAGGTTGGTGTCCATCTTCACGGAGAGTAATCGCAGTCTCTCCTGTGAAGTCGCCAAACTCATGTACGACTGTGAGCAGGGCTTCAGCAGCTACCTTGAAAACCCTGTGGAGAGCTGGTAAATAATCCTGTCCCATCATTCACAGGTCATGCCCGCACGTCCCAGTCACCGGGGACTCAGCCTGGGATACCCCCATCCTGGGATCCCACAGCTGCGCTGGATTCTGGGAACAGACCTCTGCACGTCGCCCAACATGCCTGCACCATGCGAGATGCAAGGAGCCACTGCGAGGTTCAATGGCAGGTGGCAGGTGAGCTGCCAGCCCCACCCAGAGCAGGGCACCCGTGGACGAGGATGTAGAGATTGACAGGAGCAGGCCGAGGCCATGCCGGATAGCACGGGAAGGCCCTGGCAACAGAGCTGCTGTCCCCAAGCCAGGGAGGATCCAGCACTGCCCACCCACCTGTCTGCGGGTGGCATTTCCTCTGATGCCAGTTCAAGGACACAAGACAGGTCCGTGTTCACAGGACTAGTTGAAAGACTCTGTGGCCAGCGCCCACATTCATCCCAAGTGCACAGATTGGACACACAGCAGCATGCGCATGCAGAGATAAGCAAGAGCAGGCGCCTGAGGGCCTCACCCCCAGCAGACGCTCCCTGCTGCTGGATGGGGGGCCTAGGGCAGCCCCTGGGGCAGCTGCCCCGGGCGTGGCTCGCTCCCTCCCCTTGCTGTCCAGGAGCGGGTGGCAAATGTGGAACTGATCCTGTCCTGCCTGCAAGGGTCTGGCCCTGCCCCCGGCCCAGCCAGCAGATGGCTCTGTTTGACACACCTCCTGGGCCCCTGTCTCTGGGGAGGTTCTCCCAGGTCACCAGGCCTGCTGGAGGGATATGAAGGAGGCGTCGCGGAGCCTCCTCTCCCAGAAGTGAGTGTGGAGCAGGCCAGAGACTCCGGGGAGAGCCAAGCAGTCCCACTCCTCAAAATGTCATCCGAGGCCTGACCCCAAATTAGCCTGCCACTGTTTCCTTCTTCCCACAGCCGAGGAATCAGGACTCCTCTTGAGTTCTGCATTGGAACACTTGAGAACGACATCAGCAGGGCAGAAGGTGTCGGGAAAATAGGTCTTCGCGGGATTTTATTTTCCAATTTTCTTAGTCCTGGTAAAGGAATGTCCAACACAGTCCTGCAGATCACCACGGGCTGCAGCTCACTGGCTTACTCTGTCTGGCAGTCATCTATGTGTCAAAAGCGTTTTAAGAAAAGGGGTTCACTTCTCAGGTTTGATACTATAAATAAAAGCTAACTAAAATAAATATTTAATTAAAATAGTATTAAAGTTCTACTTTAAAATTTCATACTTTTGCAAAGGTAACATACTTTTACCTCATGTACGTATGTCACTGCATGACCAATGGGATCCTACAACATGTACAATCAGAAAAAGGAGAGATGACACTCCTTTTACGTATGATCTATCAAAGCGCATAAATGCATTCTACTGTCATGTACAACTAATTAAAACAAACAAAAAACTAATTAAACAAATTTCATACTTTTGCAAGTTAGAATACACATTGGAATTTTCTTTCGCACCTTCATTTTCTTTTGATGAATCCTCTTGGAAAAATCGTTTCGTTTTTTTAAGGCCTCAGGATGATGCTGTCCATTAACTGTACAGATTTGTGGCTTAGGAGCCTGGCAAGCAGGTTTTCTAAGTCCACTTGCTGATCTCTTTTTATAGTTATTTACACACTTCTAGCATCTGGACACCCAGAAACATGTCCAGCACTGAGTATAGCCTCAGACACTCACTGCTGAGGTTCTCATGGGAACAGCGAGCCTCTGGGGAGGGACAGAGGAGGGACGAAGCTGCTGGCTCCCCTCAATTCTCCAGAGGAAGCTCCGCAAGGCTTCCCAGGGTCACAGTGCTTCCGAGTGGTTGGAAGTCTGCAGGGTGCCAGGAGGCAGGACTGTTACTGTGAACGCCTCGTTCTAAGACAGGGCTGGGACAGCGCTGCCGGCTGCACGCGTTGAGGTGGACACTGAGACACGAGTGACTTCTGGGGGCACCGAGGCGTGTGGGAGAAGAAGTCCATGTGTGCATGGCTCTCTGAGGCCTGTTCTCATTGCTTGCTCTCCACAGTGAGGTCACGGTGCTATTTACATATGACGGGTTCCTCTAGCCCCATCGCAGGTTTCCTTGAGTTTTCTGCATTTTACTTTGAAAATGTTTGTAATGATCACACAACTCTTTACACAGACATTTCAAAGACCTTGACAAACACATCTGACTCCTTCGTAAGTGATCATTCCTTCTGCCAAGGACCTGAGGCTGGCTGCGGTGGTTCCCGTCCAGACCTCCCTCATCCCCTCCACAAGGCCCAGAGACCCCCAGACCCGACTGAGGCTGCTGCTGCTGGGCCTCCTTGAACTCTGGCTTTGGGAGGCTGGGAGGTGCCCGAAGGTGGGAGGAGAGAGGCAGGGTGGTGCCCGGCTTCCTCCCACAGGGCTGCCTGTTGCTGCCTCCATGCAGAGGGGGGCACATAGGGCAGGTGGGCCGACTGGCCCATTCATGCCTGTTCCCTGCCCTGCTGAAGGGCAGTGGGCCTGGATTCCGCTGGACCTGGATCCCATGGTGGTCTCCTGACCCTGCCAGTCCTTGGAGCAAAGTCCCTACTAAACTCTCCTGCTGGTCTGTCTCCGACGGGCCTATAGGGTGTGCCTTCTCAGTGGGCATATTGGTCCTTGTAGACAGCAGGGCGGGCCCGCTGGTGGGGGTGTGCTGCTCCGTGGGTCACCAGGAGTGAAGAAAAGACAGCTCCAGCGAGGGACATCTTGTCTCCCCCACTGGTCCTCCTTCCTGGGCTGCCTCCCTGAGGGCTGCCCTGGTCCCTTCTCAGACTCAGACTGGACTCCACTACACAATTTGGGACCAAGAAGAGTGAGCTGGGCTCACTGTGGCTGAGGGCTTGACTTGGGTTAGCCAGGCTGCAGCCTGGGGAGGTCACACCCTGGTGCTGTGCGGGGGACCAGGCGGGTGGTGTCCAAGCGCAGAGCCCAGGGGTGGGCTTGAGGGAGGGCTCCTAAGGGTTCCCACAGGCTGGAGACCAGGGCTGGGCTGGGCTCTGACCCTGTGGTGGTCTCAGAGTGCAGGGACAGAGACCGAAACGGTCCCCATGAGAACCCCCGAGTCCTGCAGAGAGCAGTCCTTTCTCCCTGTTTTGGAAGAGCATTTGTTGAGCCACAGATTCGGGCTTTTGTTCTTGTTTTTGTTTTCCTTTTTGCAGATCTGGGGGTCCCAGACATCCTGTGTTCTAGGCAAGCGCTTGGTCCCTGGGCTAAAGCAGCACCAGGGTCATATGCCCACCAGCAGAACTGGGCAGGGGAGGACAGCCAGTGGGACCTGGGGTCACACCGCAGGACACCTCTGGACAGCGGAGGTCGTCCAGTCGCACTGTGCACTGACCTCCCTGCTGCCAGGCTCTGAGGGTGGACAGGCTGGCCATCTGAAGGGGCTCTGAGGGTGGACAGGCTGGCCATCTGAAGGGGCTCTGAGGGTGGACAGGCTGGCCATCTGAAGCAACCTTGCCAGTTCTTTATTTCAGAGGAGCATAAATGTTCTTGGCAACTCTAGCTGACACCGGTGGCCTGTACACCCAGGAGGAGGGGCCACCTCGTGCCTGCTGTAGGGAGCCAACGGGACCCCGGGACTCTGCTGCCGAGGCTGCTGTCCACCCTGGCGTCTCCTTGGGCCTGCTGGATAAATCTGCTTATCTGTGCTCTCACTGTCTCTGGGCACTTTTAAACCAAGCGCGTGCTCAGTTCTGGAGTCCTTCCTATGGCCTCTGGAAGCCCCTCTTCCTCAGCCCTGTCGATACAATAACACAGTGACTCAGCTCTGTCTTTGGCCAAGACCCAGCACCCGGCAGGGAAGGGTTAAGCGCTGGCAATTTCTCAATCAGCCTCAGGAAGCCTCAGGTCAGCTTTGCTCATAAAACTCTGCACAAATATTTCTTTTTCTATCAGAGGAATTCTAATTCTCCACACAGACCAGGGCCACTCAGATTATTACACATTATTAAAAATTAATTTAAAAAATGGCCTGTTCTCGAGATGTGCTGTAGAGACGTGTGTCCAAGTTTGAAATTACAGCAGCAAAAAGACTGAAAGACTCGGAGCATCGCGTGGGCACAATAAGACCCAGAAAATTGCGCCTTTCACCGTGACCTCTGCACTCACTGATTTTAGTCATTCTCTTTGCCAGAGTGACTTCAAATTATTACAACAGACCCTAAAATACAATAGCCGACCTTCATCTTTCTCAACGGCTTTCTGGGGGCTTGCAGACAGCGCCTGCAGAAGGCCACCCCAGGCAGGACCGTGTGTGCGCTGGCCTGGATGACAAAGTCGGCACGTGTCTGGGTGAACGCAACGCCATGCAAGCAGTTTCCATGGGACTTGCTAGTGCTGGGTGACGGTCTCTGTGGAGGACGCGGGGACATGTGCAGGGAGCACCCAGCCCTGGGGCCCACGAGAGAAGCCGTCTGCTCTCCCCTCCCACAGATCTGAGCATGGTGAGCGCTGCCACTTGCTGCCCAGTGCTCTGGCGAGTGTCCCCCGTGCAGCTCAGATGCCCACATGCTGACTCTCTGAGATGACCTGGCCCTAGTTCGGGTCAGTGAGACGAGTGGGCACGGCAGTGACAAAGGAAGAGCTGCCGTCACTGGCCAGGTTGCCTCTTGTCTGTACCTTTACCTGAGGGTCCCCGTTCCCTCTGGCCCAGAGCTTTGGTCTGAGAAGACACCTTCTTCCCTTCATGGAGGCGCAGCTGCGAAACGTCGAGGGGCAGTGGTTTCGGACACTCCTCCGGGGACTCGTGGGCTCTGGCTCTACCAGCCCAGATGGCTGCAATGCACCCAGGAGGCTTCCAGAAGGCGCAGGCTGTCCTCCCAGAGCTTGCAACAGGCACGGCACCTCCATGACCCCCGTGAACTGGCCCTTCTCCCAGGCTCCCTCCTGCCAGCCAGACACGCACACACAACTCGGGAGGAGACAGCTGGCTTTGCAGCCTGTGTACACCACTCCTGGGACCTAGCTGGGTGTCCCAGCACCCGTGTGGCAGACACACCTGGGCGAGGCTTTGCCAGCTACTTGCCCCCAGGCATTTGGAGTAGGACTCTTCCTGATGCTCTGTGCATTCGCTGTCTAAGGCACCAAGACAAAGGACTGCAGACTGGGGCTCAGGTCAGAGGCCCAGGTCAAGTGGAGCTGGTTCCTCCTGAGGCCTCTGCCCCTGACTTGTGGACACTGTCTTCTCCCTGTGTCCTCAGTGTGTGTTTGTGTTCTTCTCTTCTTATAAGGCTGCCATCAGATTGGAGTAGGGCCAACTCAGTGGACTCACTCACCGTTCTGGAGAGACACATTTCAGACCGCCGTGCCAACATAGAGAAAGTGTAATGGCCCCTGGTCCATTAGCGGCCTCCACGACAAATCAAGAATTAGTGGCCAGTCTGGATTGAGTGCATCCCGCTCCCATCTGGCTTGTGGACCACAGAGTGTGTTTCTCTTAGTGCTGAAGGGGGAAGACAAAGGGTAAGGGAAATTCAGGACTGGATCCTTCTAAGGTATCAGGGGAACCTGCATCTTCTCTCGGCCCTCTCCTGGGCTTTCATCTGTGCAAGTCTGTGTCCAACCTTCTGATCTTTGTGGACCCCAGTCATACTCCGTAGGGCCCATGTTAATGGTCTAAAGTAACCTTGATCACTTCCTTAGAGACCCCACCTCCAAGTCACATTCTAAGGAGCCTGGGTAAGGATGTCAACACACCTACTATGAAGGGACAGACTGGCCCCTGTGCCCTGGACTCTCCTTCCAGGCCCTCCTGACAAAGTGCATGCATCTGGAGTGACTTGGGCCCCTCCTGTGGCATGACATCTCCAAAACCAAAGAGCACAGTCTAGCTGTATTTTAATCCAAGGTTAAACATGGATTCTTAGAGAAGGGAAGGGAGGATGGCGGAAGACAGCAAGAGGGAAGAGAGGAGGAAGGATGGGGAGTGCTCTCTCCACAGATTTTAAAGTACAACCAAGCTTGGTAAGGGCTTGAAAGTGGTGCTTCTTCTCTGTGTGTGGTCTAATGAGAAGACACAAGGGATGGGAAATGGGAGATGGAATAGTACTGTGGGCAAATTTTCTGCAAACTTGAGTCTAGGATGTGTGATATCTGTCAATCAATCCAAGGATCCAATCACTTCTTCATCCCCATCCACCCATCTACTCACCCATCCATCTACCTATCCATCCATCCACCCATCCATCTACCCATCCATCCACCCATCCATCTATCCATCCATCTGTCCATCCATCCACCCATCCATCTATCCATCCACCCATCCGTCCGTCCGTCCGTCCGTCCATCCATCCATTCATCTACCCACCCAGTGAATATTATGGAGTACTCAAGATCAATCACCCTGTTCTGAGAATCAGAATTAGTTTGATAAACAAGCTGGACAACATTTCAGGCCCTTTATTCAAATGTCCAGAATCTCAAAATGCTGGATGTATAAGACCCTCATTTCTCACCTGAGGTGGCTTCAAGTTAGACTTTTATGCCTGGGACCAGGGGAAGAGGGAAAGGTTGTAGCTCTATAGACAACCACATGATAATTCATTTTGTCATTACTTTATTGGAGATTCTTCTGAAGCATCAAAAAATTGTTTTTTATAATTTTGTAATATTTGCTCATTTTCTGGAGTGTTTTAGAGTTGCTGTATATCTGTCTGTAAACTGATTAATGTGTGGCCTTCAATGTATGAATAAACATGACATAAAATCTGAAGCGTCTTCATTTGGACTTGTTAGTGTTATCTCTTCAGTGGGGACCGTGTTTGGAGTAAGTCAACATGATGGACGGGCACAGACTCTTGGAAGGGGGCTGAGGCTCCTTCCTGCTGTTGAGTCGGCCGGGCCTCTGCAGACCTCTGCTCTTGCTCCTGTCCATGTCTTGACCCTCAGCTGCCAGGCTGAGTGGGCCTGGTTCCTGGGCTCTGCTGGTAAGATGCCCCGGGCAGCCACCACGGTGGAGTGCCAGGGAAAGGCGGCCCCTGTGCCGTCTGACTCGGCCCCTGGTGCTGCTCTAGTGGCCCAGTGAGCTGTGGGCTTCATGTTCCATGGCCCCTCTGTGCCACAACGCCCTCCTGGAGGGACCGTGGTGCTCCACCTCTGCTGTCCGGGGTCTTGGAGGTGCCTAGGAAGGACTCGCAGTGGACCTACCCCAGGTCCTCCGGGGACCCTCTCCTTCCTGGGTTCCTCAGTGTCAGGGAGGTGGCACTGGAGTGTTGCTGCCTTGACCTCAGAGAATCCTGCCCTTGTGCAGCCTGAATAACCCAGGAGGGCTCCTCTGCTTCAGTGTTGCTCTTTCTGGGATAGGAGACAGCTAAGAATGCAGCCATTTGATTCTGTCACTTGGAGCTGCCAGGAGACCCTTCTGTGGTATCCACAACAATACCCCAGCCAATTTCCTTCGAGAGTTAGTCAATTTTCTTCACTGTAACAAAATGACTGACACAGGCTACTTATGAAAAAAGGGAGATTTATTCAGCTCTTATTTTTGAAAGTCCAAGAATGGGCAGCCCCTTGGTTTGGCCTCTAGTGAGATGGTGCATGGTGGCACATGGTGGGAGCAAATGTCTGTATCTCAAACCAGGAGCAAAGAGACAGAGGGACCCAGATTCCACACCCCTTTCAGGGACGGCCCCCGAGGACTTGAGGACCTGCCACTCACATCTCAAAGGTCCCACCACCTTCTAATAAGGCCACCCTGGGATCAAGCCCTCAACACCCAGCTTGGGCACTTGCCTAACACCCAGCACAGGTGCATCTACAGCCCTCCTTCCTCCTGGGGGATGGACGCTCACCTGTGTGTGGGAATGGCCAGTCAGAAAGGTTTGTTGGTTAACTTCTGACTCAAGCTTGGTGATGTGGGAGCCCAGCTGTCCTTGGCCGCCTGGGCACTGAGCTGTGAGCCCAGGCTGTGGGACTGAGTGGCTCTGGGCTTGTCTTCTCCCACTGACCTGGAGCACAGTGCCCGCACGCTGTCTGCTGGGCACAGTGTTGGGACCCAGGACTCTCAGTCTCTACCACTGAGCAGGGCACCCGTGGAAGGCTGGTCTGGGACAGGGCCTGGCCAGCAGCCCTGCTTTCCCTGGGGGACCCCGGGGAGGCCTCTCGGCCTGGGCTGGGTCACGAGAACCCTCTGGATCCTTTGCCCCAGTCAGTGCTGGAGTGCATCCAGACCCAGGGGTCCCGCTGCAGAGCGTCCTGTGCCAGGGCCTGGCCGGCAGCTTCGGGGTTAACTCTCTGCAGTCCTTGAAGAAAGCAAACGATGCGCGCACGGTGCTGGTTTGTAAAATGCATTTTCAGTGTGTAGCCCACAGACGGCCATTGGTTGTGGCCCATAAATAAAAACAGTCCTGACGTTTATTGTTGTAGGGAGTAATTATAACCACGGGCCTGGACGCCGGCTGAATGCCTCCTCTGTGCTGGCATGGCAGCCCCATCACCGCCACGCTCCCCCGAGAGCACTCTTGCCCACCGAGGACCACTTCATCTGCAGACCGTCTTGACCGAGGACGTCTGGACCCATCCTGGGTCTCCTGATAGTGCCGCCTTTCCAGCCAACTTGTAGGAACGAGGAAGAAGGAGGGCAAGGGTGGCAGCCCAGGCTCCTGCGGGGTCCACACAGGTCACCGAGAGCAGGGGAAGCCTCAGAAGCCGTGCCCGTGGGGGGAGCAGCCTTGGGTTTTCCAGGTGCGCCTCGGCATGCCGGGTCTCAGTGAGCCCAAAGGACCTGGAGAGCCACTGTCTGGAGAAGACGGTGCTGCTGACCTCGGAGGCTAACCAGCCCCGTGTGCTCTGATGTTCTGGAAACCGGTCTTCCTGTGGGCAGCACCCAGCACTCTGCCTCCCACGCCTGTCCTCGGACACAACTCCGGTCTGACTCGCCTATTCCTGCTTTTCCCCGTCCAACTCCGACCTTGCCAGCAATCCCAGCACTGTCCCAAGGTCCAGGAGCCAGTGTCAGGTGCAGAGTTGGATGGGAAGGTGTGGGATTCGCTCAGGGCTGTGTCGACTGCAAACACCCTTAAGAGGACTGAGAGCAACCTGTGCTCCGCGGCTCCTGGCCCATGGCAACAGTCCTGCTTTCCAGTGTCTACAACTAGCACCAGGCGGGTCCTTCCTAGCAATGGGGGGAGGGGAGAAGCAGGAACCCATCCCCAAGGGGGAGTAGAGGGCAGGGCCCGGGAGACTTGCCTGGCTAGGAGTGGCCGGGCCTTGGCACAGGCAGGTTTGGCTGCCCGATCCTGGAATGCAGGCTTTCGTGATGTTGCCAAGCTGTCTCCAAGGTCAGCACCCGCATCATGCTTAAGTTTCTCTTGTGACCGCTGTATTGTGGGACCACATTCCCTGGGCGGGGACGCAGCCCACTCCCTCGGAGCCCTGGATCTCTAGTCCAGGAGCCAGAGCCACCAACCTGCTGCAGCAGAGGCTCCGGCCCCTCAGTCTAGAGATGAGCGCCTCAGCCCTCGGTGAGGAGAGCGGTACCAAGGCCCCAGGGGCCCGGCTTCTCCTCTGAGCAGCCCACACAGGCTCCTGACTCAGGTCCTTCCTGAGCAATGGACATTTCGTGACAAATTTGAAAAGGAAATTTGGCTCCCACTTCAGCATGCCGCCCAGCGTGGACTTCTGGGTCCTTCCTGCAGTGGCACTTAACATGGAGGAGAAGGTGCCTGTGGGCGGCCTCACTGCCCGGGAGCAGCCCCATCGAGCCGTCAGGGAGGAGGAAGGGAAGGTGAGCCTGAGTGAAGCAGATAAGGCTGGACAATGCCCAGGACCAGGGAAGGTGAGGTGGACAGAGGACGTCCCGCCGGACCAGAACACCGCGGCACGCGGCGGGGGAGATCACGCGGACTTTAGCCTGAATTTTAAAAATGTCCATGCTGTAGGACAGCCCAATATGAAAGGCAGTGCCGTCAACACAAAGATGCATATTTAGCAAACGTGAAGATAGGGTGACATGAAGTTGAAACAATTCTTACCGTGAATTTAAAAACCAACAACAGGCAATAGGAAATAGGAGAAAAAAATCAATGGGCAAAAACAGGTACAAAATTCCAGAGTCACATCCTGTCTCTTTTGCCTCTGATGGAGTCGCAACTTCCACAGGGCCCTGCAACTCACCCCAGGGCAACAGCAGCTTCCCAGCAAAGCCCTGCTAACTAGCCAGCGCTGGGGAGCCCGGAGTCCCGGCCACCAGCGGGCAGGTGAGAAGACACTCACCTGGGGAGGGCGGGAAATGCAGGAGGAGAACGGGACACGCTGCAGTGGCTCCTGGGGCTCAGGCCCTGGGGTCCGCAAAAGAAATAAACAAACGACGGACACAGAGGATAGAAGTCATCCTAGGGAGAAAATGTAGAAACTACCTCACGTCCGAGAAGACAGCGCATCCGTGATTCCTTTAGACACAGTCCCCAAATGCGAGGTTGTTCGCACGCTCTCCAACTCCATCCCTCACGGGGGATAATATGGGAGCACAGCTGGCTGGACTCAGGCGGGGTGACCGCACCTCTACACGTGGTGCATGTAAGGCGCCCACGAGGGTGGCAGAGCGGCAGAGCTGTGGCAGGGGAGCCGGGAGAGGTTCTGACGTCCTCCTCCAGGAACCTGGGCAGGTGGAAGCCAGTGACCTCCTGCAGGGAGGCCGTAAGCTCCTGCGCGGGCCCCCAGCCTCTGGGAACGCCTAAGCTGGGGTCCCGGGGTCCACGAGCCGCCCAGCTCTGCTGTGGAGCACGTCCTGTGGTCAGCTCCAGGCCGCGTGTGAAGAAATCCGCGGCCTGGTGCCCAGAAGAACTATTTACGGCACTGACCTTTGAATTCCAAGCAATTTTCACGTGTTGCGAAGTCTCTCCTCCGACTGTTGAGATGTGGGAAGCACTCCTTGCTCCGGCAAACGTGGCACAGGTGGAATCCGCACAGCACTACGGTCCATTCGCTTCTAAATAAATGTCTCTGGACGTGTCCGAGGCATCGTCATGACGCAGGAGCCGCAGGGCCAAATGGGGACTGTGCCGGAAAGTGGGCTCCACTCTCTGGGCCTGAGGTGAGGCCGAGTCATGGGAGGAAAGCAGTCAGAGAAGAAAGACGGGCCAGGACAAGGGTCTGCCCCCACGGCACGCCCCAGGGACCCAGCTTCTTCAGTCACCACCCAGCTGGCCATCAGCATCGTTAGTGTGCCAAGTGGTCAGTCCCTGACGAGGTCACTCAATAAAAGTGGGTCCCCATGCCCAGAACACTGGTCAGCCCAACAAGAAGAGAAACGCGAGCAGGTCGCTGGGAGCTGGCGGTGGCCAGTGCCCATGCAGGTTCGTGTCCTCTGATACACTTGGGAGCAAGGGGGCCGGGCTGGGGCTCGGGGGCAAGACCGCCCACAGCTGGCCGCCGTGGCCCAGGCGAGTACCGGCTAGTGTGTGGAGGTTTCCCTGGGCAGCAGGAGGAGACCTCGGGCTGCACAGTTGTGCTGACCGCCCTTGGGCCCAGCGCCTGGGTGGCCCTCGTTCTCTCGCCATTTTAAATACAGAGTGGAGGGGATTCTGTGTCCTGCTACCTCTTTCGAAGAATCCCGTACCGACGGAGAAGCTGGTGCAGCCCTTGTGTCAGCACATGGTTTAAAATGCCCCTGGTTCAAACCAGTGCCTCAGCATACCAGGGCCCAGACGGCGGGTACGCAGTGGGCATCACGGGTGCTCCGGGCATTCCAGGACACAGCCTGCTGGCAGGAGCAGGTTCCTATGTGCTACCACTTTTTCTGGCACCTGCAGGCGGCTGCCGTTTCCTTAGTCGCTGAGCAGCAGGCAGTGTACTTGGCCCTTTGTGAACTTACACTGTGCTCAGAACAGAGCCAGGCAGGGAGCACATTCAGAAAGCCAGGGGATGGCATGGAGCAGCGTCCGCTGTCACAGCCCGGGGACGTGGGGTGCTTCCCCCGCCCTCAGGACAGGCAGGTAACTGGTTTAGCCCTGACCTTTTGCCACCTGGGGAAGAGAAGCCGGTTCCTGCTGCTGTCTAAGGTGAGTGAGCACAGTGTCTAAGACAGGGTCATTTCACGTTGGTCATCATTGAAACGCCCGAGTCCATTTCCAGGGCCACGGGTCCTCCCACTGCCTGTCCTTGGTACACAGGCCCTCGTCTCCCCTTCTCGTCCTTCCTCCAGTTTCTGTAGCACACAGCCACCTTGGGCACACTGCCTGATCAGCCCTGCCCTGCTGCACAGCATGATGCACCTGCTAGCAGAGCCCTCCTGGGTGGGGTGGCCGTGCCCGCTGCCCAAGCCCGTGAGTGCCAGCACAGCCAGGGTCAGCCCAGAGATGCCTCGGGAGCCCCTCGGTCAGCCTCTAGACCATGAGAGACACAGAGGGAGGCAGGGACCAGACACCCTGGTGCAGGAGGCTGTGGCCCACGTACTCACCACTGGTCAGACATCTGGCTAGGGAAAGGACAGCTGCAGGCAGGACAAGCCCAAGTCCAGTCAGCTTGAGGGCATACTTACTGGTCACACCACCATACCCCTGGGCGATGCTGCTTGACTCAGGTGCAGGCCAGTGGTCAGCTTGGGGAGCCCGGATCCCAGCCTGCCCTCCTCAGGATGCAGCGTTGTGGCTGTGGACGCTGCCCACCTGTGAGGTGCCACTCCAGGAGGGATGCTGGCACGCTGGCATCCACCGACAGCTCCGGCCCCTGTCTGTGCGGGAGGGTCCCCCTCCGGGTGGTGGGCCTGCACAGGGAGGGGTCAGAGCGCCCTGAGCCTCAGGCACACGACTTCACAATGCCCCCAGATGCAGGACCAGGGCTGGCAGGAAGCTCCGGTGGCACCTGAGCAGATGCCAGGGCCCAGTCCTGGGTCCACACCTCTGTGAGTTCTGCCTCCAGGAGCTCTGCCAGGTACCCAAAGTGGAGATGAGAAAAGTCCCCTCCAGCTGTCCGGAAGTGAGCTACCTGGAAGGGCCAGAGCCTCCGCTCCTCCCGGCAAGGCTAGCCTGTGGGAGGACCCACTCGACCACTCCGTGGGGCCTTCTGAGCCCAGCTTCCTGGGGGACGGGAGCCTGGACCACAGACCATCCAGCTTTCTGGTGCCAAGAACTGGGAACCTCAGGGACGACCCCTCCCCTTTCCCATGCCTAGAGTCGGGGGCACTGAAGGAGCCACAACCCAGCTTATCTCGGACCACCAGGGCCTCCTTCTTGAGGTCAAGTTGGAAGATCTGATGGCAGGTTCCCTGGGCCTGCGTTTCGGCAACCTAATTGGAAGATGACCTGGACTCTGAATGTCCCGACTTCCTGTCTCTTCTCAGCTGACCCTGGATTAGACTGAATGCACCCACTTGAGCTTTTCTAGGAGGACCATACACTTGTTGGCACACTGCCACACCCTGGCAGGGGCTATGTCCACCTTCACAAGTGACCAACAGAGCTGCTGGGACTTCCTTGCCACTGCCAGGGGGAAAGCATAAGAAACCCGCCTGATCCTCGGCGAGCTCGCGTCCACGTTGCTTCTCGGGCACATGCGCACCATGTAAGTGCCTCCGTGAATCACCCTCGTAGAATCAGTTTACAAAAAGCAGCGGGCACTGAACCGAAGCCACTCTCCGCTTCACCCCCAGCCTCCCTGGGGACCTGCTGACCATGCCTCACCCACGGGCCTGGTCTCCTTTGTTTTGTGAGAGGCTGGCTTTCCGACTTCCCAGCCGAGCACCCGCCCTACAGAAGCTCAAGTGAGATCAACCAGGGAGGCCGTGAACTCCTGGCTCCTACTAGCTATGCTCCTAACTGCAGCAAAGACACAGAGACCTTGAGGGGCAGGGTCTTGGGTTGGTTCCTGCCAGCCCTGCCTGGTGTGTGGTGGGTGGTGCTTGGAGCACTGCCGGGCTCCCAGGGCTGTTGGGTAAGCGACTGAGGACAGCTTGCCTGGGACTTGGAGCTCCAGTACACCCACCACCTTCCTACTGGATGTTTTCAGCTATCTCAGGTCCTCGCTGGGAGGCACAGTGCTGCCCCCTTAGGAATTCCACCCCCAGATGTGCAGAATTGGGCAGGTTTCTGGGGTTTCACCAAGGATTTCCAATGACTCCTAGGTTCATTACAGAATTTTTTTTTTTTTTTTTTTTTTACTTTTTAAATTTAATGTGTTCTAATTAGTTGCACATGACAATGGGATGCATTTATACATTTGATAGATCACCCATAAATGGAGTGTAATCTCTCATTTTTCTGATTGTACATGTTGCAGGATCACATGAGTCAGGCCGTCATACATGTACATGGGGGGATAATGTCTGCTTCACTCTACTGTCATTATAACTTTTTAAAGTGCTCAAAGAAAAGTCCATGTGCTCAAACCTCCCCTGGCAGGTGCCCAGGGCATCTTGCTGGCAGGCCTGCCCCACCGAGCTGCCCAGAGGCTCCTGCCGCAGGAGCCTGCCTGGCCTACCCCTTTGCTTCCCTGCTTGGCTCCTGCATCTCCAGGACCCTGCAGCACATGCTACTGTGCCCTGTGAGCTCTCTGGACGAGACCTGCAAGGCCAGGTGGACACTGGAGCAGTGGACCCACGGCACTGTAGGTGCCTGTGAGCTTGAAGACCTCCAAAGGCTCCTCCAGCTCTTACCCGTCACCTGCTACCTGCACACAGGGTCTTCAGAGTCTGCCGAGAGACTGTGGAGTCCCCCTGGAATGACCGGATGGACATGGGTCTGCTGTTTTAACCTGGCCTTCTCTTTAGATTTGCCTCTTTGTCCCTGCATCTCCTTTTTGTCTTCTGGATTACCTGAACGTTTGAAGTTCATTTGAAGTCAGCCATCCACTTTCTGAGCCATCTCTTCCCGTTGCTGTTCAGTGGTTGCTGTAGGGATCGCAGGCATCTCTCAGCACCATGGGGTTATGTCTGAACACACCCATTGTAAGTGAACATGTTTCATACTGGGCACGGTGAGGCACACCCGTATACCCAGAAGCACAGGAGGCCAAGGCAGGAGGATCACAAGTTCAAAGCCAGCCTCAGCAATTTAGTGAGACTATATGCAACTTAGTGAGACCCTCTCTTAAAATAAAAATAAAAATGGGATGGGAATGTGGCTCTGTGGCTAAAAGCCCCTGCGTTTAATTCCTGGTGTTCCCCCCAAAAAGAGAACCAGCAAAAATAGAGTGTATTTCATGCCCCTAACCTGTCAAGTATGGTAGCTCAACCCGCAGCACACTAGTGTGTGGATCATGTCCCTCCAGATCTCCATCAACTAGGAGCTGCACTTGCTGCAGCTGCTGCCCAGGAAAGATGACCCTGCTGCCTATAACTAGCCAGGAAGCCATCACCTGAAAGATTTGTAGTGCAGCTTAGCTGGAAGCAAACCAGCTGCACCACCATAGAGGAAAGAATTCTAGAGCGAAGCCCCGTAAGTCAGGGCCACCGGATTTCTAAGAAGGTGCAGCGCCTCAGCCTCCACACTCGGAGGGAAGAGTAGACTGGTGGCAGCTGCAGGTCCCGCACTGCCCCAAGTGGTAGGGCAACTGTCACTGGAAGACTTCAACACACTTCAGAATCTGCAAGACTCTGCTATGCATTCTCCTCTGAGGGTCGCCTTACTTCAAAGAACTAAAGAGGAAGCCGGTCCACGCTCAGGCACACCGCGCTCTGAGCTTGTCACGTGACCGAGCACAGCTGCCTCATCCTGAAGGGCTCCTGGGGTCTCCTTCTGCACCCAGAAGAACCTGTGCTCTGAGCACGGTGCTGGGTTGGTAGTTCTCTTCTCTCTGCACTAGAATGATGTCACTCCACTCTCAGCAAAATCACTGAAGCCATCGTCCTCTTGGGTAGGCTTCATTTTCCTGTCTGATTGCAAGGATTTCCCTTTGACTCCAGCTTGCAGGAATTTGATGACCACAAACATATGCGTGGTTTTCTGCCTCAGTCTTGTCCCTGTTTGTGACTCTCTGACTCCATGTTTTCAGTTTCTTCTTGTTCTTCAGGTTGATGACTCATATTGATCTCTCTTCAAATTTATCAACTTTTTGCCAAATGCAATCTGCTGCTAAGACCACAGTGATATTTTTTCAGTTGGTATTTTTGAGTTCTCTAATTTACACTTCTATTTCTCTGATGAGATTTCCCTATATTTTTATTCATTGGGCATATGTTTTCATTTATGCCCTTGAATATAGTTGCGGTATATCTGTAAATCCTGTCTCTTCTAACATCTGTGGGAGTGGACCATCCCCTTATTGCCCTGGTCTTCTGTTTCTTGGTGTGCTTATCAATTTTGTACCCTGTGGTGGGCATTGCTAGTTATCTGCTGTGGAGCCTCCGAGTTCCTGTTGTGTGCCCCAAGGTGCTTTGCTCACACCTAGTTGGCTCAGTGGGTGGCCAACTTGGCTGAACTCAGCTACTTGAGGTTGTACAGTTTCTTTCCCTTCCCTTCCCTTCTCTCCTCCCTCTCTTCCTTCCTCCTCTCCTTTTTGCCGTGGTTTGGGTCTGAAGTGTTCACCAGAGGCCCATGTGGTGAAGCCTTGGTCCCCATCCCATGGCACTATTGGGGGTGGGGACCTTCAGGAGGTGTGACCCTGTGGGAGGTCTCTAGGTCACTGAGGATGTGCCCAAGAAGGGAATTGAGGGACCCCAGTTGCTGCTTCTCTCTCTTTCATTCCTCTTCACATGATGAATGACTTCCTCTGCCTGTAAGCCCACCATGATGCACTCTCCCCGTGGCAGGTTCAATAGCAAGGGGTCTACCTGATGATGAAGCTTCTAGACCTGTGAGCCAGAATAAAACTTTCCGCTTTCTAAGGTATCTGGCATTTTGTTACAGTGATGGAAAGTGGACTAATGCGTTTTCATGTCTCATTCTCTTCCACCTTTGCTTCCTCTTCATCCTCCTCCTCTTCCTTCTCCTCCTTCCTTTTGGATAACCTTAAGAGTTCTAGAATTATGTCTGATATTTATAGAATTTCCTCAATTGAGATTTACCTGTTTTTACTTTTCACAATTAGACCAAGATGATGGGCTTTTGGAGAAACTCCAGGAGGAAAACTATAATTCTTTCACATTAAGTTTTTGAAATCTGCATTGATTAAGACTGACTGTTCCATCAAGTTCCAATGGTTTTGACAAACACTCACTGTTTTGTTATTACAACTACAGTGTCACATATAGTAGTGCACTGCCCTAAAAGTTCCTCTGTGCCTCATCCATTCAAGCTTCACCTGCCTAGTGTCCACCTCCAGTACCTGTCACCCACGGGTGTTGGCTGTCCCTGCAGCTTCACCTTTCCAGTGTCATGCAGTTGGAAGCACACAGAGCACACTTTTCCTGACACACTCTTCCCTCGGGAATGCAATTTAAGTTTCACCCATATTGTACAGCTGGTGACTGGTTGCTTCTGACTGCTGAGACAGACAGACCGCTTGGTGTGGATGGTGTTTGACATCCAGGGGATTTAGCTGAGTCTATTTTTGCAAGGGTGAAGTCTATGCAAGGTGCATTTTCCCAGATTTGCTCTTGTGACAGATGACCAAACTCAGTCTTGCAGGGACCTGCTGCTCTGTTCTGTAAGTAGCTGTGCCTTTTGTGCGACCGACAGCCACCACTGAGACCCCTGGTGCTCCTTGTCCCTGCAGTACTGGCCACCGCCAGGCATTCTGGCCACTTTGATTGGCAGGTGCCACCTGAAATTCTCTAATGACACATCTTTCCATGTGCTTATTGTTCAGTCATGTCTCTCATAGAGGACTCTCTGTTCAGGTCTTTGGTCATTTCTAAGCTGTGTCAATGATTGGCTGATCAGCATTTTAAGTGTATTTATGTACTTGTGGTAAAAATCCTTCATCTGACATGTTTTGCAAATACTTTCTCCAAGACTATGGCCTGATAGTTCATTCCCTTCCTATCTTTTGTGGAACACAGATATTCACTTAATATTACTCAGCTTTAAAGAAGAATGGAATTCTGGCATTTGCTGGTAAATGGATGGAGTTGGAGAATATCTTGCTAAGTGAAATAAGCCAAACCCAAAAAATCAAAGGCTGAATGTTTTCTCTGATATGCGGATGCTAATTCACAATGTGGGAGGGCAGCTAGAGAAGAATAGAGTTACTTTATATTAGGTAGAGGGGGAATGAAGGGAGGGGAAGGGGTCTGGGGATAGGAAGGATAGTAGAGTGAAACAGACATTATGACCTCAGGTACATGTATGACTATATGACTATATGACTATATGTCCTATGTGATCCTGCAACATGTACCATCAGAAAAATGAGAAATTACACTCCATTTATGTCTGATTTATCAAAATGCATAAACGTCTTCTACTGTCATGTATAACTAACCTGAAAAAATAAAAAAGTTTAAAAAATAAAGTGAAACTTGTAACTTTTCTTCCATGGACTGGATTATTAGTGTAACATTTATAACCAATCACCAAACTCAAGATTCTGTGTCTGAACATTTTGCATTTTACATTTAGGAGTGCCTTACATCTGGAGTTTATTTTTAAAAAGAGTAACATTTATGCCAAGGAGTGTTTATTTTTTACTTTTTTGAGTCTGTACTTCCAGGTTCTCCACCCGCCTTTTATTAGTGAACTGCTTCTGTTCTTCGGCAAAGACCAGTTGGCCACTTTGTGTCTGTTTGGGACTCTGTACTGTTCCCTGGGCCCTGTGTCCATCTTTTGCTGATAGCACACCGCCTCCGTGACGTAGCCCTACCCGCTCTTAAAGCTGAGGGGTGGGAGGCCTCCAGCCGCTCTTCCTCACTGTTACTGCGGCCACAACAGGGCGTGGCCTTTCCACATGAATTCAGAGTCAGTTTGGAACCATCTACAAAACGCCTGTTGAGATCTTGACTGAGATTTTGTAGAATTTATACATGGAGTCAATAAAACATGGCAGTTAACACTGTTGAATTTTCCAATGCATGAACACTGAACATATCTTTGTTTACTTACATCTTGATTTTTTTGTTAATTTTTGAAGTGAAAATACTTAGACTGTCCATACTTGGTAGAGTCATGATTTTTTCTTTTGTGTTTGGTAATGTTATAAATAGAACTGCTTTAAACTTCAGATTCCTATTATTTATTGCTGGCATGCAGACAGTGGTTGAATAGTTTACTGACCCTATGTTCTACAGCCTTGCTAGGGCCATTTATTCATTTCAGAAGTGTTTTGGGGTATTTTCTAAATAAACAAGTGGTGTCATTGCAAGTGGAGACAGATCTTCCTCCTTGTTTCCAGAACTCTTATTTCCTTTTCTGTGCTCTGGCCCTGGCCAGGAGCTGCAGTGTGATGTTCATAGGTTCATAGGTGAGGAAGGACATGCCTTCTTCTTGATTTTGGAAGGAAAGCTCCCAGTTTTCCTCTTTTCAGTATGAATCTACCTGTAGGCCTTTTATAGATCTTTTAAAAATTCAAATTCTGAAAGTTCCCTCTGTTACTAGTTTGCTGAGAGTTTTCCTGTGAAGCATTGGCTTTTGCCAAATGCTTTTAATGAGCCAGTTGGGTGATCACATGCTTTCTTGGTCTTTGGTCAATGGATGTGGCAGGTCACATTGATTTTCAGCTTGTTGGCAGGCTTGGAGCTGCACTGCTGAGGAAGCCACAGCTCTCTCTGTGTGGCTGGCCTGGGTGGCTCATTTGTGCTTGGAACTTCTGCAGCTCGTCGAAGCCTCTGGTTTGCAGTTTTCCTCTCGTGAAGTGTCTTCCAGACTCTGGTTCGAGGGTGATGCTGCTTCATAGGATGTGCCAGGCCAAGTTCTTTTTACTCCTGCGTTCTGGAAAAGACTGGGGAGAATTTGGATCAGTTTTACCTTAGATATTTGGAAGAATTGATTGGTGAGATCAATGGGGACTTGTAATTTCTGTTTTGGAAGCTGATTGACTGCTGATTTATTTACTTTAATGGCTTCAGAGTTACTCAGATTCTTCTTTTCTCTTTGTGTGCATTTTGCTATTTTTATCTTTCAAGAAAATGTCCTCTCCCTCCAAATCATCAGCACTGTGGGCGCACAGGTGTTCACAGGATTTCTCAACTAGACTGAATGCTCAGGGAGTCAGGAGAGGTAGCTTTCATTTCTGATCAGAGTTCTTTGTCTCACTCTCTCTCGTCTAACCAAGATCTGATTGGCGGTTTATAAATATTTCTATTCTTTTTACAGAATCAGCTTACATTTTTCTTGTTTCATTTTCTCCTCTTTTTTCCTGTTTTCAATTTTATTAATTTCTATGGTAATTTCTGTTGTTTCTTTTCTTCTGCTTCCTTTAGGCTTAATTGCTCTTCTTTCTCTACTTTCCCCACGTGGGAGCTGAGAGCATAGGCTTGAATTCGCTCTTCACTTCTACTACCTCCACACAGTGCGGTGAGTCCGTGTCCACGCACTGTTGATCTGCACACCACCGTTTTCACAAGTTATGCTTTTATTTTCATTTGATTGAAAATATGTTAAAAATTTTCTTGAGAGTTCATGCTTTCTGTGTTACTTAAATGCCCATTTCTAAGTCTTTACAAAGTTTCTGTCATTGATTCCCCTTTCAATCCCTTCATCACCCGAGAACACCCTGCGATCGATTTCTGTCTTTGAAGTGTGTTAAGGCGTTCTGTGGCCCAGAACATCATTTGCTCGAAGAACGTTCCTGTGGGCTGGAGAAGAACGTGTGTCCTGCTGCGTCTGGAAGGAGGTCCTATAAACCTCAGTTAGACAAGGTCAGTGACAGCGCTGTTCAGGTCAACGGTGTCCTGTTGGGTTTTCTGCTTTCCTGGTCTGCAGGCTAGGGCCGCTCACTGGGGCCTCAACTTTGACAGCGAGATGGTCTATTTGTTTCAGTTTCTGCCTCACACGTTTTGGCAGGCTGTTAGGGGTGCATTCTTGGAAACCCAGGTCCTTCACCACTGTCCTTGTTCTGGAGACTTCTGTCTGAACTCGGGATGGCTGCCCAGGCCCCTGACATCGGGGTTCCCTGTGCCTACGAGGGCAGCCTGGGGTGTCTCGGGTGGACTGCTGTCATGGAGAACGCTCTGGGCAGGCTCTGCAGGGTGCCAGGTTCCTCTTCCCGGCCCCGCGACCCGAGGGAGCCTTCCTCAGATCCTCACAGGCGGCCTTGACTCCCCAGATTGCAGAGCCGGGGTGGTGCCAACCCCCAGCTCTTTGACAGGAAGGGCAGTCCTCCACTCCAGCTTGCCCAGCTTTTTGCTGCTATGATCTTGCCCTGCCTGTCACAGGACGGAGACACCTGGAACCTCTCCATCAGAGTCCTCAGTTGCCTTCCATCAGGAACTGTCGTGGTCACTCATCACCTAGGCAGAACCATGGGCCACACAACCCAGTGACCTCCAACCCAGGAATGGAGGGACAAGCTCTCAGTAGCCAGGAGAGGAGGCCTGGATGTGCCGTCCATCACCCTTGTTTACAAGGATCTTCACCTAGTGCCATCTCGGAGGCCCTCTGTGAGGAGAAAGTGCTGCTGGGGCAGAATGTCCATGCTGACCTTCAGTCTCCCTATGTTAGGACCAGACACTCCCTTGAGGTCTCTGCCCCTGAGATGGCCCTCACAAGGCCTGACTCAGTTTCAATCTGCCCCAACCTGAACTGTGTCATGGACACCCTGGAGGGAAGCGTGGTGGACTGTGGGTCCCCAAGAGGAGGAGCAATAGGAGTGTTTATTCAACCAGCCTGGAAACAAGGTTACTGACCACTGACCTTGGAGGTGAGCCATGGAGCTCACAGGCACTCTGATGTCTTATGTTTGTGTATGATCCGTGCATTCGGTCCACCTGTTTATGTCCTGGTCTTCAAATAATCTAGCAAGACTGATGCTCTCAGATGACAGTGACCGTGTGCCTGCTGGCTGGTGTGTGCCCAGTCTGGGCAGGACATCTAGTGCCTAGTGACCAGTGGGTGCCAGTTGTAAGTACCTGTCCTTTAACGGAGGAAGCTGAGCTCACAGTGGGGGCTCTTTAAGAACACAGGTCTGCACAACCACCTGAGCTCGAGCAGGACATGTCCAGGGAACTGAGGCGACACCTGCACTCACATGGGACAAGATGCCCCCCTAACCAGGGTCATCTACATCCTTGTCAATCACTGGTGAAAATAAATATGACATTTCTTTGCAAATAGCAACTCTTCCGACCCTCCTGTCTGAGACACCTCGGGGCCCTGTCTGAGAGCGGGTGGGAAGGTGTCCCTCTGGTGAGAGACTTGGTGGCCTTCTTCATGATGCACGCTTCCCGTGCAAAGCGTGAGAGTCTCAGGGAGCTGGCAGTGCATGGCTGAGCTGTAGGCTGAGGACCCCGCCACACAGCTCTCATGGCTGGCCTCCAGGGGAGAGCTCAGAGACGCCACCGTGGCTGAGGCCCCCGTGTCACCGAGATGCCCATCACAGAAGCTGATTCCCTGGGCTGGTGGAGAGGCTGCGGGGACTCACTCCCTTGAGCTCAGGAGCTTTCTTCAGGTCCCCGGAGTCCCACTCTGGCCTGGTCTCCACCAGCACCCGGCTGGACAGCAGTGAGGAGTCCCCGTGTGGCTCTGACCCAGGGTCTCTACCGAGCATCTGGAGCTAATCTGAACCACGTTCCCCGAGGGTGCCCACAAAGCTCAGCTTGAACCCTGGGGGGTCACTGGATAGGTCTTACACTAGAGGAGGTGGTTGTCAGAACCTGGAGGCCTCAGGAGCTCACCCCCAGCGTGAGTTCCTAGAGTGTACCCAGAGGTCTGCAGGCTTACTTGGTGACAGCAGCCCGACCCTGCTTGCCCGGCTACCAGGGCCTCTAGGGAAGCTCAGGCCGGTCCATCAGGTGCCACTGAAGACTTCCTGGACTCCATTTTCTTTCCAAGACACACTGAGAGAGAGATGCGGTCCTCAACCCATGCCTGTACATTTAAACGAAGTGACTGATTCACCTTCACATACTTAGCGAACTCTTCCTAGTAACTCAGAAGTAACTGAGGAATCCCGAGATTATAACCAACCAGGTTTCTAAGATTTCCTGCAATGGACAATCTGAAAATAAAGTCTCCTTGTTAAAAAACAACAAAAAGCAATAAATCACCACCAACAAAGCAAAACCAAACCAGATAAGTAAGTAAATAAATAAACAAGGCCCTTGGAGTTTGTAGTGAGCGGCATCTGGAAGGAATGCTTAGACGCGGCATCAGCAGAACCCACCAAGCCTGAGCCTGGGGCAGAGCTGTCCCGCTGGCCTCCGCGGGCATGCTGCAGCTAACGCACCTTGCAGGCAGCTTGTGAGTCTGGCCCTGTCACTATCCTCCATTTGCTGGGCTCCTCCCCCTCAGCTGCCCCTTTGCTGACACTTCTTCCTGTCCCTGCGGCATCCTAAGGTCTGCTCGGGACGCCCATCTTTCCTCCCCAGGATGAGGACCCACGAACACCTTTCCTGGAGCCACCAGGGCAGCAGTGTCCCTGGCAGCAGTGAGGCATCCCCACACCTGACAGGGCTCTCTCTGGGGTGCCTGTGGTCTGGGGAATGATGGGCTTTCGTGCTGGTGGTGGTCACGGAAGGAAAACCACAGCACGTGTCCTTGGGCTGGGGACAGCAGGGTTCAGTCTGCACCAAACTTTCTTTTGAACTTGAAATTACTGTCATGAACTTGCAGTGAATACTCAGCAATGTGTGCAATAATTAGTAAAAAATAAATGTGTGCTTAAGTATTAATGAAATGAATATTTAGCAGGTTATTTGAGATCTTTGTTATATCCTCACATGTTTAAAAAATGATGAGTGATTTATTAAAAGTTTAAAATATGACTCAAAGAGTTCTCCCGGGGCACCTTTCTCCGGAATTCTGAGGACAGAGGTCTGATCTCTAGGATCGGTGGCCCTACCCCAGGACAATGGAGAGAGAGGCGGGACCTGAGGATGTTGGAGAGTACTCCTTATAGGGCCAGGGTTTGGTCCCTGGGAGTGATCATAAGCAGCAGAGTTCTGGGAACAGAGACAGACAGCCTTGAAACTGTCCGGGGTCCACTCGAGAACTAGTTTGAGTTTGACCTTGAGAAATAAGCCCCAGACACCACAGCAGGACTGGCCAGGAGCTCGAAGGTCAGGATGAAGGGGTCCACAGGACCAGGGTCTGCATGGGCCTGTTCCTGGTTTATGGAGGGAGTATGCTGCACATCCTTGTCTGGCAGAGAGGCTGGGAGCCCCAGGCCCTTTGGTGAGGGCACTAATGCCATTACGGGTCCCACCCTTACGACTGAATCACCCCTCCAAAGCACACCTCTGCTCTCCTGGGGGTTCACGGTTTCGACATGCAGGTTTGGGGGGTGCAGATATTGAGCTGATAACATAGGGCAATCAGCAAAGGGACCCCACGGGCAATGCCGTGGGGAGTCTCTGAGGGAGCCGGCCTCTGCTCTGTGTGCCCGGAACGCTGCAGCACCAGGAGGGAGGCTCCAGGAGGCTGGGCCTGCAGCCTGACCCCACACCACCTGACACCCTCATCAGCCGGGGTCCAGGCCCCGCACAGGAGTCCGGGAAAGGCCATGGGAGGCACCTGGCCCCAGGTGGAGCCAGCTGCCGGTGCAACCCAGCAAATGGAGGCACACAGAGCCTTGCCACTTGGTGACGGTCTGTCTGTGACCTTTGTTCTGGAGGATACTGTGTTCTTCATTCTAGGAGGGACCCTGAGAGTCACCGCTGAACCCTGTCCTAGTCAGAGTCAGGTTCTAAGTGGCTGCGGGTCAGCCACCAAGCTGGCCATGATCCTCACCTGTGAGGAGGAGGTCACCCTGCTCTTCTGCGCAGAGTCAGGCCCGGGCAGTCCCCTCCCTCCCACAGACCCTGGCACAGCAGAGCGGTGGCTCAGGGCACACCGCACATGGCTGCCCGGGTCCGAGGCCGCCTCTGCTGCATGGCGAGCTACCCCTTCCCCGGCACATGGGTCAGAAGGCCTTGCCCCAGTGGGCCGCCTCGCGCCCGGGCCTGTCTGCCGCCAGTCTCAGGAGCACAGCAGGCCGAGCCAGGCGCACCTCTGCCTTCTCTTCCGCTCTTTGTTTGCAGGAAGGGTCGCCGTGGGTCTGAACACCAGGACAGGAGTGTGTCGGGAAGGGCGCCCAAGCAGCCTCCGTGCCACAGCCGCCCCCGCCTCCGGGTGCCAATCTCTGGGTGCTACAGAATCATTATTTTTTACTTGGGAGAAAATTGCAGGGGCAACGTGAGTCGGTATAAAAACTCCAAGACAAGACTTTCGATAAGATGGCTGGACACGCAAGGAGACCCCACCCGCATTTTCCTGAGTTTTGTGTCTTAAAAAAGTAAATAGGAAAGAAAAACCCTGGAACCAGATGAAAGTGGTGTCCAGGCACGTGACCTTCAGCTCTGTGCTCACCTGGAGCGCCCCTACCCACAATGCACTAAGTGGGTGATTAAAAGGAAATGGGGGCTTGGCGGAGGGCAAGCGCGGTCCCCGGAGCCTGGCGAGCGTTGAACCGTGCTCTACAGCTGTCTCCACACAAGCCCGACATTCTTTATTTATTTGTTATGAAATATTTATGGGTGTTATGAAAGGTTTAAAATAATGTGTCTGTCTTTCTCCCCCCTCTTCCCTTTGGCCCCGCACACTGTTTTCCAATGCATAAATAATTCCGGGCCCGGACAGTGGGCGGCACATTAGGTGGGGTGGATCTGCTGTATCACATTTTTTCTGCCTGAGAGAAAATATCATTCCTGGTAATTTTCTACACTTATACAATCGGCGTTGACAGTAAATAATTGATGTATGAATTTAGGACTAAACTCCAACACAATATGACTTTATGTCAAGGGTTACTCCCAGCAGATTTTGAGCTAAATCATCTTGCAAAATGGGTTCTTTCAGCAGGAGAAAAAAAGCTTTTTGAAATTATTTTAATGGAAAGTGGGGATGTCTGTGCAGCTCTTCCTTTGATGGGGTCTTGCTTTGCGTGGCTGGTAATGAGACGCAGCGATCTGCCCGTCCCGAGGTGGGGACCGTTCCGTTGGTGGTCACAAATGGATTCTTTAAAGACGACACGGCTGTTTTCATTATCCATGCCTTCTCCCTTCTCTTCCCCTCTCCCTTTGTGCGTGTGCCTGTGTGCACCTGCGTTTGCGCGACGAAGGCTGCCCTCTGCTTTCCGTCTGGTTTCCTCTGCAGAGCGCAACTGCGACTGAAATTGTGAGTGGGACGCACTCGCAAGGTGGAGGCACCCCAGCCGCGGAGAGGATTCAGATAAGGGCTGCTGTTCCCTCTTGTCGCTGCGATTGAAATCCTTTTCTTCAGGAGAAGGAACTGGTTGCTGGGGACCAGGCGGGAGGGGTGGACACAGGAGAGAGAAGGCCTTCCAGAAATGACCGGAAGAGCGGCTCCTGGGGCCTCGGCTTCCTCTGACGGCTCAGGAAGATCAAAGGAAACGCGTCCCTGAGCATGGAGGAGCGGTTCCCTGCCCTGCGGGAGGGAGCGCAACTCCCAGGAGCCTTTCCTTGTGCCATTTCGTTTTTCCTGAAACTCATGCGCAGAGACCTTTAAAACCAGGCCACTCCTCTTCCAAACCTTGATTCCGTCATTCTGATGATATTCCCAGTATTTGCAATTGAAACAAATGCATATATTCATTTCTATCAGTTTCTTGAAGAAACATTCAGACCTCATATGCTGAATTCAGTTTCATTTATAACAAAAATTTAGAAATACAATAATTCCAAACCTCTTGGAAAAAAATCCCATGACACGGGCAAACAGTGCCTCTGAGGGCGGAAGCCGCGACGCCCGCCCTCTGCCCTCAGGCCCAGGCTCCTCTCTGCGGGCTCCTCTTCCACATCTCCGCTGGGCTCCAAGGACGCAGCCGACTCTTTCCTCATTCCATAGGTGGCACTCGTGTCTCTGCCATGAGGTTCAGCCTGATTCCCGGCCCGAACTCGCTCCTGCATAGTCCTTGCTCTCAGACGTGTGCCAATTTCTGGAACCCATTGCACCGATTTGCTTAGAGATGCATTTCAGACAAACTTTCTTAGCCAGTGGGCTCAGTTTGTACCTTCATTTACGTGCGGCAGGAAGCAACTCCCAACTGCTAGCAGATGGCTTTACGAAGTGGGCACCCCAGGTCAAGTGCTTGAATTTGTATGTGATGACATGTGGGTCCACATGTGCGTGTCAGCGTGTGCTTGCATGTGGTCACGTGTGCAGGGTGTATTCGTGTTTTCAGAGTTCACACCAGAGACAGCAGCATTCAGCAAAAGCCCCCTCTTAGAGTGTCCTGCCTCGGGCTGTGGAGGAAATGACTCCCCGGCTGCAGGCAGCCTCAGGTCCCCTGCGGAGCCCCTGCCTGCCCGTACAAGTGTGTGTGTGAGTGTACGTGTGCATGTGTTACTCTGTGTTTGCCTGTGTGTGTGCGTTGCACACGTGTGCTGGGGCTAAGGGGAGCGTTCCCTGAGTCATGGGTGTCCGGTGTGAATCAACGGGCTTGCAGGTTGCCTTGATAAATGTGTCTCCTCGTCACGCTGGGAAACTGAGTCTGAATCTTAGGGTTCAGAGTCTTTGAGACCACCTTGTCCAGAAGTGTCAGTCAGTATCTACATGAGAGACAGCCCCGACTTCAAGACACAGGGGCCCCAGTCCCACAGACCACGTATCCACATGAGTGCGTGGGGTGCATGTATTTGTGGATGGGTGTGTGTAGATTTGTGTGCATAGTATGTATGTGTCTACATGTTGTTGTGTATGTGTGCATATATGAGCACATGTGTGTATCTGTACCTCTGTGTATGTGGCTGTGTGTCTATGTGTGTGTTTTCATGTGTACCTGTGAGTACATGATTCTCTGTGCATCTGTATCTGTGTTTTATGTGAATGTTTGTGTGGTCTCTGGGTCTCTGTGTGTTTGTGTGTCTCTATATTTCTGAGTGTCTCTACGTGTGTGCGTGTGTGTATCTCTGTATGTCTGTGTATGTGTCCCCACGTGCCTGCGTGTGTACATCTGTTGGTTATGTGTGCCTCTGTCTCTCTGTGGATGTGTGTGCTTCTGTGTGTCCACGTCATGTGTGTGGATGCCGACGTGTGGCTGAGGGTCTGCGTGTGTGTGCCGTGCAGGACGGTGGGCATAGGGCGGGGCAGGAAGGAGCCGTGGGAGCAGAGGTGCCTCTGGGGGCCGAAGGGTCACCTGGGCCCTGGTGTCCAGAGATTGCTGGCTGCAGCCTCCTACCCACTGGCTGCAGGGGGCTGGGGAACCCATGCTGCTCGGAGCCCCCTTGCCTGGTGGGCTGCGGCTTGTCCTCCAGCTCCTCTGGAGGATGCAGCACCTGCAGCTGTGGGTGAAGCAGGATCCGTGACGCCATCACAACCGAGAAAGTCTGGCTGCATCGACCAGGCCTGGGGCAGGGCCAGGCAGGCGGCCCCGCCACGGTCTCAGGTGGGTCACTCTCAACAGTCTCCACTGTCCCTGGGGCCCAGAACACCTGGGAATGGTGTTGGCCCCTTTGAACCCACAGACAGCCTGGGTCCCTGGTGCCTGGGTCTCCACTGCTCTGGCTGGGCACCCACACAAGCCACACCCCAGGTCCCGGGGCCCTCTGCCTCTGGATCACCGCCCCACCCCGTCCTCCAAGCGCAGCTGACGTTTCCATTGGCTGTGCTCCTCTCTGGCCTGTTCCTGCTGCACCTGCATGTCCTCAGCCACTTCTGCTCCCAGTGGCCCAAGGCTGCGTGGGATGGGAAGGAGGGGATGTGAGGGGGAGCCCCTACTGTGCTGGGCCTGGGCCCTGGGCTGGCCACAGGGTAGCGCCGCCTCTGCCTCGCTGATTGCACAGTTTCTACGGGACTCTAGCTGACAGTGTGTGGCCATTGCCAGTGACCCAGAGGTGAGGACAGACACACGTCATCCCATTCTGGCAGAGCAGCCTGGGGTGGCTGCCTGGGCAGAGCGGGACTCCTGACCACCGCGGTGTCCTGCGGTTGGGCTGTTCTTCCCGGGGGGCAGGGGGCTCACACCTCCCTGCCTTCTCCCAGTGGGAGAAGTGGCCTCCTTCTCGAGTTGTCCAGTGACCAACCTCAGCCTTGAACCAGGGCGTGGCAGCAGCTCCCTGCAGGATGTGCCCTGAAGGGACTCAGAGGAGTGGAAGGCCCTGTGGGTCTGTGCAGGTGATGCTCTCCAGGACCCACCTCTGGGGTCAGGAGGCCACTGGGGCTACACTGTGAGGTCCCAAGATGGCTCCATAGCAGGGGGCAAAGTGGGTGGCTGTCTGGTCACCCTCCTACCCCTTCACAAATGTACACCTCAAGATGTCCCAGGCCTGCAGCTCAGCACAGAGTCCCCACCTGCAGACCTGATCTTGGATTCCAGTGATCCCTGTGATCTTGTAGAATAGAGGGTGGTCTTCCCTGAGTTTCCATTAGGAAACCTGGGGACATGTTCATTTTAAGGGCAGTCTCCTCTTGCAAGCTCCTCTTTGCACTTTGCTCTCCAAGGTGTGGGAGATCAGGTTCTGCAGAAGTTTCTTTAGGGTGCTCTGCCTCACCATGGCCTCAGGCACACATGGCATGGACCTAGGACCCCCAGACACTTCCTTGGCAAGGGTACCCTTCCCAGGTTAGGGGAGTGCATCTTAGCAGTTGTGGCAGGCTTGGAACACTGTGGGACACCTTGCTTTATGGAAGGCACCCAGGTCAAGCTGAGTGCTGCCTGCAGGAGTCCTCCCTGGAGGACACAGAGTAGCAGGACTCTCACTGCTGTGCAGACAGAAGACTTCTAAAGGATTATCTCTGGGGGGAAATAACTGATGATATATCCCACCAAGGTTTGAAACCCTAAATAAACCCCTTTGCTTCAGCATCAACACCCTGGTGACCCTCAGCAGAGAGCTGGCCCCAAGTGTGGAAGTGACCTGCCCTAGGGGACTGGGATGGAACTGTGGGCAGCTTTCCTGTCTGGCCCTTACCCCAATTCAATAGTGCAGCAGCCGCATCCAGGAAGACCCCGGAGCCCAGTGAGTCCGAGGGGCACACGGGGCCGCGCCACCACAGGACCTCTAGGGCACACGGGCTGCTCCACCACAGAACCTCTAGGGCACACGGGGCTGCGCCACCACAGGACCTCTAGGGCACACGGGGCTGCGCCACCACAGGACCTCTAGGGCACACGGGGCTGCGCCACCACAGAACCACTAGGGCACATGGGGCCGCGCCACCACAGAACCTCTAGGGCACACGGGGCTGCTCTACCACAGGACCTCTAGGGCACACGGGGCTGTGCCACCACAGAACCTCTAGGGCACACGGGGCTGCGCCACCACAGAACCACTAGGGCACATGGGGCTGCTCTACCACAGGACCTCTAGGGCACACGGGGCTGCTCTACCACAGAAACCACTAGGGCACACGGGGCTGCGCCACCACAGGACCTCTAGGGCACACGGGGCTGTGCCACCACAGAACCTCTAGGGCACACGAGGCCGTGCCACAACAGGACCTCTAGGGCACACGAGGCCGTGCCACAACAGGACCTCTAGGGCACAAGGGCTGCTCCACCACAGAACCTCTAGGGCACACGGGGCTGCGCCACCACAGGACCTCTAGGGCACACGGGGCTGCGCCACCACAGAACCTCTAGGGCACACTGGGCTGCACCACCACAGAACCTCTAGGGCACACGGGGCCGCGCCACAACAGGACCTCTAGGGCACACGAGGCCGTGCCACCACAGGACCTCTAGGGCACACGGGGCTGTGCCACCACAGAACCTCTAGGGCACACGGGGCTGCTCCACCACAGGACCTCTAGGGCACACGGGGCTGCGCCACCACAGAACCTCTAGGGCACATGGGGCTGCGCCACCACAGAACCACTAGGGCATATGGGGCCGCGCCACCACAGAACCTCTAGGGCACACGGGGCTGCTCTACCACAGGACCTCTAGGGTACACGGGGCTGCTCCACCACAGGACCTCTAGGGCACAAGGGCTGCTCCACCACAGAACCTCTAGGGCACATGGTGCTGCTCCACCACAGAACCTCTAGGGCACACGGGGCTGCTCCACCACAGGACCTCTAGGGCACAAGGGCTGCTCCACCACAGAACCTCTAGGGCACACGGGGCCGTGCCACAACAGGACCTCTAGGGCACACGGGGCTGCGCCACCACAGAACCTCTAGGGCACACTGGGCTGCACCACCACAGAACCTCTAGGGCACACGGGGCTGCGCCACCACAGAACCTCTAGGGCACACAGGTTGCTCCACCACAGAACCACTAGGGCACACGGGGCTGCTCCACCACAGGACCTCTAGGGCACACGGGGCTGCTCCACCACAGAACCTCTAGGGCACACGGGGCTGCTCCACCACAGGACCTCTAGGGCACACGGGGCTGCTCCACCACAGAACCACTAGGGCACATGGGGCTGCGCCACCACAGGACCTCTAGGGCACACAGGTTGCTCCACCACAGAACCACTAGGGCACACGGGGCTGCTCCACCACAGGACCTCTAGGGCACACGGGGCTGTGCCACCACAGAACCACTAGGGCACACGGTCTGCTCCACCACAGGACCTCTAGGGCACATGGGGCTGCTCCACCACAGGACCTCTAGGGCACATGGGGCTGCGCCACCACAGAACCTCTAGGGTACACAGGTTGCTCCACCACAGAACCACTAGGGCACACGGGGCTGCTCCACCACAGGACCTCTAGGGCACACGGGGCTGCTCCACCACAGAACCTCTAGGGCACACGGGGCTGCTCCACCACAGGACCTCTAGGGCACACAGGGCTGCGCCACCACAATGCCACTCGTTTCAGTTCTTTGGAGAGTCAGTCTTAACGGGGTAGGAAAGATGGTGGACTGAGACAGACATCATCCCCCCGTGTACAAGTCTGATTATACGAATGGTGTGAATCTACATCGTGCACAACCATAGAAAGGAAATGATGTACCCCATTTGTGTACAGTCAAGCAAAATGCGGTCTGTCAAAAATAAGAAAAGAAAAAGAGAAAGAAAAAGAAAATCTAGTTACAGATTTGTAAGGAGAGCGCCTGATAGCACTCCTCTGGCACCTGGGTGCGCATCTCTGGTATTTGCCCAATAGATTCCAGAGCAGCCGCTTAGCACAGTCTGCAAGCCCCTGCAGCCCTGGGCAGCTACTGCCTCATGCCACCACCACGTCCTGGAGCAGGACTCTCCACTCAGACCTGACCTTTCTGTTTTTGCCCAGGTCTTCATACTGACTATTTATAGAGGGATCTAGAGTCTTCTTAAACAGCTGTCACATTCAAGCGTTTGATCAGGGCCGCATGGACATGACCCCTTACAAGGCTTGGTCATCAACTCTGGTCTCTGAGATTGATTTTGGGGGAACATAAGGGTCCCTCTTGGGTTCATCATGGACTATAAAGATGAGATCAGATTAGGAATTTGGTCAGGGTCCAATGAGGAGGAAGCACAGTCCTGTGTTGGACTGACCCCTGGGCTTTATGCCACTGTGTGCTGTGGTCCTCTTTGGCTAGAAGCTGAGAGGACCCTGGGGCCACCGATGGACCCACTGAGCTCATTATCCTGAAGAGAGAAAGTCACCACCCCAGGGCAGCACAGAAGGTCCACATGTGTTGGTTTCTCATGGAAAAGGCCAGGGGAGGGGAAGGGAAAGTGTGTGTGAGTGTGTGGGGCTGTGTGTGCCCAGGCATCAGTGACAGCCTGCAAACCAAAGTGACGTTTCCATCCCGACAGCTTCTCTGCAGCCTAAGGACACATGCCGTGGGGACTCAGGAAGATCAGGCAAGAGCCGGGTCCTACCCCAGCCCCTCTGCAAGGGTCGCTCTCCCTGGTGTGTAGCTGGGAAGCACAATCCCTGCGGCTCGAAACCCAGGGGCTGCATCCAAAGCCACGCCTGGGCCAGGCGCTGTGACCCTCCCTGTAATCCACGTTGCTCATGCTGCTGAGCAGGAAGATCTCAAGTTAGAGGCCAGCCTGGGCAGCTCAGCGAGACCCTGTCTCAAAATAGAAAAAGAACAAAAAGGACTGGGGCAGCTCTGTGGTAACGTGTCCCGGTTCAATCCCAGCACAGGGGAAGAGCCACCTGGGCATGGGGAGGCGGCTCAGGTGGCCGCCAGGTCAGCAGGTGCCCCAGCGTGGCAGCGTCCCTGAGAGCCAGTTGGCTGTCATGCTGCCATCAGGGGTGGGAGCCGCAGGTGCTGGCCAGGGCAGCTGTCAAGTGGACTCCTTGAATTGGACTCCTGCAGCATGCAGGGGCAAGACGAAAGGACCTTGGTGGAGACAAGCTGAGCGCTGAGTGGCAGAGCCATGAGCAGGTGTGCTCTGGTCACCCCCCAGAGCCACTGCCCCGAGGGCCCAGGACAAACCAAGCAGCCTGCAAGCCCTAGCTGCTTGACGCCAGCGGTGGAGACACCCAGGTCCAGGGAAAGCCTGGTGAGTGGGTGATTAGACACCAAAGGGTCACAGGGTGTGATAGTTGAGGGGCAGCCAGTGACCTGGGTGATGTCAGGGCCTCCTGCCTGGAGCCCATGGCTCCCTGCCCTTCTGTCCCCACAGACTGCTGGCCAAGCCACCACAGAACAGCTGCCCCTGCTCTGACCCAGCTCAGTGCCTGAAAGTTGAGCGTGGTGGAAAGCCACCAAACACGAGTGCACACCCAGAGGTCCTGTGTGTCTTCGTCCTTTAGGGTGATCTCTGGTGGCATCTCTTGGTGGTGGAAGCTGGCTTAGAAAGGAATCCCTGAAGCACGTGAGACCCCACTGAAGAGAGGAGAAACTGTGTGAGCCCCAGAATTCCTTCCAGGGTACAGAGAAGTGGAAGAAAACCTGCTGGCCAGGTAGGAGTGTCTAGTTGGCCTTGTGTAGCCTTGGGGACCACGTAGTCCACTGAGCTTGAATCCCAAAGCAGGGACCCAGTGACAGTGGCAATGCCTTCAAGTAGGACTTTCAGCTGATGGAGATCAGAGCTCAAATTTCTGTAGCGTGCAGGGCTCCCTGCAGTGAGGACTCGCAGGGGGCCGTGGATTTTACCTGTGTTCTAGATGTCCCTTTGAACGTTGGCTAGTGTCCAAGCAAAGCAGAGGCCCTGCTGAACAGGACCTGGCCAGGGTGCCCACAGCTTGTTGGAGAAGACCATCGAGAGCCTTTCTGAGCAAGGCTGGGCCTTCAGGAAAGGGCAGCCTGCAGGCATTTTAGAGCTGCCTAGGCTGATCATGGGGTGCTGCCGGATGCCAGCATGGACAGCCTGTGTGGCCAGGCTCTGTGGGCCCTTCACAGGGCCTGCGGCCCTCCCTAGACAGAACCTGCGGGTGCCTTCCTCTCTTCTCCCTGAATTCCTTGCTGGCTGCCATTACCTCCTCCACCCCGACCCTGGGAAGCTGAAGAGTGTGGAAGAGGCAGAGGGAGTCAGACCCAGACGCTCCATCCCTGGGGAGGGGAGGGCTTCCCCTTCTGGGGAGCACCCTGTGCCCACAGATCCGTGATTGCCCCATAAGGGAGCGTAGACATGGCTGTTAAATTGGCTCCCAGGGAACTGGAAGCACCTGAGCTGTCATGAAGGGCTAAGCCCAGGGCCACCTGCTAGGTGAGTTTCAAGGGACCGTGGGAGACAAGGGAAGGGATTTCTGGGGTCACTCACTGCCACAAGTCCCTTCTTTCAATGTGCTGCCGAAACATACGTGAAAGGACATGGTGGGAGAGCACACCTCCTCAGCTGGGGTCCCATGACCGGGCTACCTGCCAGCGTGACAGGCCGTGGCGGTCCTGGGAGCCACAGAGCTCCGCAGCCCTGCCTGATCCCTGCCCTGGCTCCCGGCCGCACTTCCTCCCTCCTCCATGGGCCCAAGACAGCGCTGAAGCCAGCAGGGCCTCTCAGAACCTGTCCCAGGGAGCCCAAAGGCTCAGCTGGGTGACCCGCTGTGGCGCTGGCCCCAGAGGGGTGCCGCTGGTGGGCAGCTTGTCCATGAGCCTCACTCTCGCAGGGAGCCGCAGGTGGGGTGAGCTGAGGTGGCTCCGGGGCCAGGCACCCACCAGCCCAGGAGAAGGCGACTCCTTTAGGCTCTGTCCATGAAACAGTGGGCTGGATGTGCGGCAACCAAGCCATAAAGAGGGACAAGAGCAGAGAGAAGAGAAGAAACTTCACCACATTCGCAGTTGGATTTCCCTGCTTCTTATTCCTAAATGAACACAATCTACTCCAGAGCTCTTTAATGTAATAAAAACATAGCTCAAGGTCAGGTATGAAATTAATGACACAAATTCAAAGTATTAATGCTCAGTGGGAAGAAACAACTTCAATGAAGAAATAATCAAACTGCTAACCAGCCCCCCGTGAGAGGCCAGCGCACGTGGGCACTTTCAATGGCAATCCGTGTGAAGGAATTATGAAAGCTTGTATGAAATATTTATTTTTAATAAGATGAATGTCCTATTTCTTAAAACTAAAATAAGATTAGACTCTTATTATCAAAGCCCAGCGACGGTTGCGCACGGCCACCTCTTTGTGTGGGTGGAAATGCTAATTTTATTATCTTAATTTGTGCAGTCACGTCTCTTGTCTGCTTTGCTCTTTTTAAGTCAAATCAGTGGCAGTGAGAAAGCTTTGGGGTTTCATTTACATGAAGTGACCTCTATCGTACCCAATGGCCCACTGAGGAATTGTCACAACCAGCGGAGGTGGCCTGAGCAGTCCCCACAGGACAGTGGAAAGGTGCCTCCAGAGGAGCAGAGCAGATGGCACACATGAGTGGCTTCCAGGCCAGAGCAGCCGGAAATGAACCAGGCCCTGGCAGTGCCCGGAGGAGACCTGTTTGGAGGAAGAGAATCCTCAGCACCACTGGCAAAGCCCAGTGCTCTGTTAGACCCTGGTGTGGTAGGCACCTGGAGGGCTGCTGGGCAGGTGAGCTGGAGGCTTGGCACACCTTTGTCAGACAGGCTCCTGCTGCCCCTGTTTTCTGGTCCACAGGGGGAAACCTGGTGGTGCAGGGCTGAGGCGCCTGGTTCCCACAGGAATCCCCAGGTCCCCAGTGACCACCAGGTGGTGATCTGAGAAGGGCTTAAAGCTGTTCACCACAGAACAACCTGAGTCGTGCAGCACCCCAAACACCTGCGCAGCCATCCAGGGACACTGGAGCCATCGGAGGCGTGTTCTGCAGGATACTTTTGCAAGTCAGCAAAGGAGGACAAAAGGCTCAGATGAGAATGGCGTGCTCCACGTGGGCTCTGCTTTCTGCAGAGCTCACTTGTATATACACGTGTGTGACTGTATCATCCCACAAGCATGGAGACCTGCAGGACACACAGAACATGGACGTGCACACGCACCAAGCGCCTTGCAGAAGTAAGTGTGAATGCCTCACCTGCGGTTCATTGTTAGGTCCTCTCTACACCTTTTGTCCCAACAAAAGTCTCTATAATGAGTTGGGCTCATCCCAACTGAAAACCGTTGCTGTCCCTAAAGGTCATGAGAACACTAAGCTGGCACACATGCGTGCTAGGCAATCGAGGTGGCCAGCTTTCCTTCTCTGGGCTCTGTGGGGTCTTCAGCTTTCAGAACTCCACCGATTGACAAATAAGAACTTTATCTGCTGGTGGCTCATTTTGTCAGTGTAACCACCCATCTGTTTGTAGGAGACGTGCCCCCTGGAGCGCCTGGTCTTGTCTCCTCAACTGAGGTCTTAATATCTGCTCTTCCTGCAGCGATGAGTTTTTCTAGGTCTCGTCTGCTGCAGTATTTCCTGCCAGTCGTGGTTGCCGCCTGTTTCCCTGGGTCCACTGCACATGGCCACGGCTGGCTGGCCTCTATCTAGCAAAGCCAGCATTCCCGGGAGCTCCTCTGCACCCGGGATGGGCCCTGGCACTTTCCTGTACTTCCTGTCTTCCAGCGTTTGCCCCCAGCCTTCTACACTATGTTGTTCTCTCAGTTCCTGATGCCCACCTTTCTCTCAGTTCCTGATGCCCACCTGCTCTCAGTTCCTGATGCCCACCTTGCTCTCAGTTACTGACGCCCACCTGCTCTCAGTTCCTGATGCCCACCTTGCTCTCAGTTCCTGATGCCCACCTGCTCTCAGTTACTGATGCCCACCTTGCTCTCAGACCCTGATGCCCACCTGCTTTCAGTTCCTGATGCCTACCTTGCTCTCAGTTCCTGATGCCCACCTGCTCTCAGTTCCTGTTGCCCACCTTGCTCTCAGTTCCTGATGCCCACCTGCTCTCAGTTCCTGATGCCCACCTTGCTCTCAGTTCCTGATGCCCACCTGCTCTCAGTTCCTGATGCCCACCTGCTCTCCGTTCCTGATGCCCACCTTGCTCTCAGTTCCTGATGCCCTCCTGCTCTCAGTTTCTGATGCCCACCTGCTCTCAGTTACTGATGCCCACCTTGCTCTCAGACCCTGATGCCCACCTGCTTTCAGTTCCTGATGCCTACCTTGCTCTCAGTTCCTGATGCCCACCTGCTCTCAGTTCCTGATGCCCACCTTGCTCTCAGTTCCTGATGCCCACCTGCTCTCAGTTCCTGATGCCCACCTTGCTCTCAGTTCCTGATGCCCACCTGCTCTCAGTTCCTGATGCCCACCTGCTCTCAGACCCTGATGCCCACCTGCTCTCCGTTCCTGATGCCCACCTTGCTCTCAGTTCCTGATGCCCACCTTGCTCTCAGTTCCTGATGCCCACCTTGCTCTCAGTTACTGATGCTCATCTGCACTCTCAGTTACTGATGCCCACCTGCTCTCCGTTCCTGATGCCCACCTTGCTCTCAGTTCCTGATGCCCACCTTGCTCTCAGTTACTGATGCTCATCTGCGCTCTCAGATCCTGATGCCCACCTTGCTCTCTCAGTTCCTGATGCCCACCTTGCTCTCAGTTACTGATGCCATCTGCACTCTCAGTTACTGATGCCCACCTGCTCTCCGTTCCTGATGCCCACCTTGCTCTCAGTTCCTGATGCCCACCTGCTCTCAGTTCCTGATGCCCACCTGCTCTCCGTTCCTGATGCCCACCTTGCTCTCAGTTCCTGATGCCCTCCTGCTCTCAGTTTCTGATGCCCACCTGCTCTCAGTTACTGATGCCCACCTTGCTCTCAGACCCTGATGCCCACCTGCTTTCAGTTCCTGATGCCTACCTTGCTCTCAGTTCCTGATGCCCACCTGCTCTCAGTTCCTGATGCCCACCTTGCTCTCAGTTCCTGATGCCCACCTGCTCTCAGTTCCTGATGCCCACCTTGCTCTCAGTTCCTGATGCCCACCTGCTCTCAGTTCCTGATGCCCACCTGCTCTCAGACCCTGATGCCCACCTGCTCTCCGTTCCTGATGCCCACCTTGCTCTCAGTTCCTGATGCCCACCTTGCTCTCAGTTCCTGATGCCCACCTTGCTCTCAGTTACTGATGCTCATCTGCACTCTCAGTTACTGATGCCCACCTGCTCTCCGTTCCTGATGCCCACCTTGCTCTCAGTTCCTGATGCCCACCTTGCTCTCAGTTACTGATGCTCATCTGCGCTCTCAGATCCTGATGCCCACCTTGCTCTCTCAGTTCCTGATGCCCACCTTGCTCTCAGTTACTGATGCCATCTGCACTCTCAGTTACTGATGCCCACCTGCTCTCCGTTCCTGATGCCCACCTTGCTCTCAGTTCCTGATTCCCACCTTGCTCTCAGTTCCTGATGCCCACCTTGCTCTCTCAGTTACTGATGCCCACCTTGCTCTCAGTTCCTGATGCCCACCTTGCTCTCAGTTCCTGATGCCCACCTGCTCTCAGACCCTGATGCCCACCTGCTTTCAGTTCCTGATGCCTACCTTGCTCTCAGTTCCTGATGCCCACCTGCTCTCAGTTCCTGATGCCCACCTTGCTCTCAGTTCCTGATGCCCACCTGCTCTCAGTTCCTGATGCCCACCTTGCTCTCAGTTCCTGATGCCCACCTGCTCTCAGTTCCTGATGCCCACCTGCTCTCCGTTCCTGATGCCCACCTGCTCTCCGTTCCTGATGCCCACCTTGCTCTCAGTTCCTGATGCCCACCTGCTCTCCGTTCCTGATGCCCACCTTGCTCTCAGTTCCTGATGCCCACCTGCTCTCAGTTCCTGATGCCCACCTTGCTCTCAGACCCTGATGCCCACCTGCTTTCAGTTCCTGATGCCTACCTTGCTCTCAGTTACTGATGCCCACCTTGCTCTCTCAGTTACTGATGCCCACCTTGCTCTCACAGGTACTGATGCCCACCGTGCTCTCAGTTCCTGATGCCCACCTTGCTCTCAGTTACTGATGCCCACCTTGCTCTCTCAGGTACTGATGCCCACCTTGCTCTCCGTTCCTGATGCCCACCTTGCTCTCTCAGTTACTGATGCCCACCTTGCTCTCTCAGGTACTGATGCCCACCTTGCTCTCCGTTCCTGATGCCCACCTTGCTCCCTCAGTTACTGATGCCCACCTTGCTCTCTCAGTTACTGATGCCCACCTTGCTCTCACAGGTACTGATGCCCACCTTGCTCTCTCAGTTACTGATGCCCACCTTGCTCTCACAGGTACTCATGCCCCCCTTGCTCTCACAGGTACTGATGCCCACCTCGCTCTCACAGGTACTCATGCCCACCTTGCTCTCACAGGTACTGATGCCCACCTTGCTCTCACAGGTACTGATGCCCACCTTGCTCTCACAGGTACTGATGCCCACCTTGCTCTCACAGGTACTGATGCCCACCTTGCTCTCACAGGTACTGATGCCCACCTTGCTCTCACAGGTACTGATGCCCACCTTGCTCTCACAGGTACTGATGCCCACCTTGCTCTCACAGGTACTGATACCCACCTTGCTCTCACAGGTACTGATGCCCACCTTGCTCTCAGTTACTGATGCCCACCTTGCTCTCACAGGTACTGATGCCCACCTTGCTCTCAGTTACTGATGCCCACCTTGCTCTCACAGGTACTGATGCCCACCTTGCTCTCACAGGTACTGATGCCCACCTCGCTCTCAGTTACTGATGCCCACCTTGCTCTCACAGGTACTGATGCCCACCTTGCTCTCACAGGTACTGATGCCCACCTTGCTCTCACAGGTACTGATGCCCACCTTGCTCTCTCAGTTACTGATGCCCACCTTGCTCTCACAGGTACTCATGCCCACCTTGCTCTCACAGGTACTGATGCCCACCTTGCTCTCACAGGTACTGATGCCCACCTTGCTCTCACAGGTACTGATGCCCACCTTGCTCTCACAGGTACTGATGCCCACCTTGCTCTCTCAGTTACTGATGCCCACCTTGCTCTCACAGGTACTGATGCCCACCTTGCTCTCAGTTACTGATGCCCACCTTGCTCTCACAGGTACTGATGCCCACCTTGCTCTCACAGGTACTGATGCCCACCTTGCTCTCAGTTACTGATGCCCACCTTGCTCTCACAGGTACTGATGCCCACCTTGCTCTCACAGGTACTGATACCCACCTTGCTCTCACAGGTACTCATGCCCACCTTGCTCTCACAGGTACTCATGCCCACCTTGCTTTCAGTTGCTGATGCCCACTTACTGGCACCCTTGTTTATCGTACATTGAGTGTATCATTCATATCCTAGAGAGTAGACCTGTTTTCCGTATTTGTATATTTTGGCATCAAAGTCAAACTTTACTAATAACTGACCTTACAACATGTTTACAATTTTCCAGATTAGTTTAGTTTTTTTTTTTTTTTTTGTAAAGGAAATAAAAGTAGCAAAGTGAGGGGAAGAGGCAGGGAGAGTAGCTCAGAGGGAGGAGTGGTGGGGAGAAAGAGGAAAACCATCTGCAATTATTTTGTTATTTCCTATAAATTTTCAGAACACTTGTCACCTTAACAAAATGTTTCCCATACTGATCCGTCAATTGGAAGAGCCTGCACATTTTCAGTTTTACCTCCGACTCAGTCTCTGAACCTCTGGGTTACAGAGTACTTGTCCTCACCCGGGTCCTGCCCAGCCCTTGCTGGCTCCTTGTCTGAGGAAGTACAGTGCCCCGTGGAGCCGACGTCCTCCCTGCCGGTGCCCTGCCGAGCGACCCTCACCAGCGCTCTGCAGCTGGTTTTGCTTGGTTACTTTTAGTTGAGGCTAGAAACGTGTCCAGTCACAGGGCTCATGGGTAGCAACGTGGCAGTCGGACTCTTCCCTGGGGAGTCTGGGCCATGTGCCTGAGCACCTGAGTCCAAGAGGAAAGGGTGCCCAGAGCCGGCGGGCTGCGGGCTTGTGGTGCCGAATGGGTGAGGCAGAGAGTCCTCGTCAGGTGAGCTGCGTACTCTTCAGTAGATTTTTAGAATTAGTGATATTTGTGAATTTAATACACATTATAACCATTACATATAATTAATACACATGAAAATATTACTAGCCTCTGTTTATACAACTGTCTTCCTAATAGTTAACCCAATAATGTGATTTAATATATTTATAGATTGCTAAATCAAGTCACTGTACTTTTTTTTTGGAGAAATCCATTTGATACTTTTTTGGTAAATCCATTTTGATTTTGTTGTCTTGGTTGTTTTATTCAGGTACCAGTTATTAGGTATCTATTTGAGAGGCCAAGTGCTAATAGATATCTTGATGCCTGAAAAGATTTTATGCATATATATACAAATATAATATTTAAAATAAACCTCTACCAATATAAAGAATGTGTAGCACATAAACAACAAATTGTGATAATTTATTTTTATTGTAAAGGCCTTGTTTTAGTCAGATTTTTTACTGCTGTGACTAAAAGACCTAACAAGAACAATTTTAAGGAGGAAAAATTTATTTAGGGGCTCACAGTTTCAGAGGTCTCAATCCATAGAGAGCAGGCTCCATTCCTCAGGGCTCAAGGTGAGGCAGACATCATGGTGGAAGAGTGTGGAAGAGGGAAGCAGCTCACACCATGATCAGGAACAGAAAGTCCACTCACCATTTATTTATTTACAAGTAAATATCCCAAAGGCATGCCCCAATGCCCACCTCCTCCAGCCACCCCCTACCCACCTTCAGTTACCACTCAGTTAATCCCATCAGCACCCTAATCCACTGACTGGGTTAAGGCTCCTGTAACCCCGTCACTTCTCCTGGAGACCTTGCACTGTCCCACACATGAGCTTTCGGGGGACTCCTCACATCTGAACCACAACAGGCCACATAAGACTGTGAGTCTCGGAATGATTCTTCGGATTTGCTCAGGTCTTACCCGAGCCAGCCCATGGATGCGATGACAATCCGTTTCTTTGTGAATGGGGTGAACGTCGGCTGAAGTGTTAGTCACCCTGATGAATGAGTCCGTGTTCTCCAAGGAAGGTGTGTTTGGGATGGCACTCATTTGTCTACGGGAGTGACCTCTTTGCTGACTTGAACAGTGCTTTTCAAATACCAGCGAGCGTGCCCAGTTTGGTGTGCTGTTCACCGTACAATGGAGGAGGGGTGGTACACTTCAGTTTAAGGTGTACTCTTGGCTTCTGTCCCTCACCTCCACGGGTCTAGGCGTAAGGCCATCAAGCAAGCCCTGACTGCCAGCTCCACTAATGTCCAGGGTGCAAAACTCACACTCCCGCACTGCTGTCAAGCTGCAGCAGGACTCCAGGGAACCTGGGGCGGGACACAGGGACAGGAACCTGGGCGGAGGAGGCGTGGGGTCCTCCTGGAGGTCTCCCCACCAGGCAGGTGCCAGCCAGGGTCTGCAGCGCAGGGAAATGGTACGTGTCAGCATTATCTTTAAAACATAACCTGTTTAACTTTCACGTCCAGCGCTGAACGTTGAATGATGGCCTTCTTCAAAGAACAGTTTGCCAGGTTCCCGACAGGCCTAGGCTGGCTCTCCCTGCTCACAGGCAAATCAGCAGGTGAGACTCAGTGAGCCCCTCCACTCTCCCCATCAGGTTTTTATACTGGGGCTGTTGCTACTTCAATGCTTTGTGTGGTTCTTCTGTGTCTTTTTACAGTTTTCTCATAATTAGCATGATATTGGAATAAAAGGATTTTTGAATTTTTATAAAATTCACTAATAATCCTCCTTGCCCTAGAAATGATTATGGGGGAAAGAATCCTTTGATTTTTTTAAAGTTTCATTCATCATAACTGATCCCTTTAAAATGCCTTCATCCTGAATAGATCATTTATATCTACCAGAAAATTATAAAATTATACTGATGCAGTCCCATTTTTCTATGTCTCCTTCTCTACGTGGCTCTCTCGGGGGCTGTGGAGGGGACCCTGGGTCTCTGCCTGCCCGGCCTGCCTGCAGGCTCCTGAGCAGCACCAGCCTGGCCAGTGTCCTCAGTCCCTGGCTCATGTGGCCCGTCTTCGGGGCAGGCCTTGTTTTGGACCTGCACAGATGGTGACGTGAACTTCTCTCCAGAGCTGCTTAAGCAGACCCTGCAATTGGCGGCTTCAGGTTCCCTGAGGACAGAACACTCAGGGAAGCAGCTCCAGTCCTGGAGTCCACACAGATGTGTCTTCAGGGCACAGTCAGCACAGCTGCTGACCTACTGTGTGCAGCTCTATGGGACATAGAGCTGTGTGTGGGGAGAACCATGGAACACCCCCACACTCCTGAGGGCCTGAGAGGGTGGCAGAGGAGCCGAGGGGTTTGCCTCAGTTGGGGTTGCTATAGCCAAGAGCCACAGGCAGGGTCTGAAGTCCAGGCCACTCTGAGAGCCCTGTCCTGGTGCAGGGACGGCGTGCTGGCTGGGTCCTCCCACGGCAGATGGAGGGTGAGGCAACTCTTGGGTCTCGTTTATAAGGCACTAACCCCATGCCATTCTTGGTCCTCGTGACCACAATTCCCGAAAAGAACAGCTTGGAGGAGGACGAGTTTACTCTGGCTCACAGCTGGAGGGACTGAGTGCAGGGTCAGCTGGCCTCAGGGCAGAAGTGCGGAGGTGGAGGGGCATGCTGAGAAGGCTGCTCTGTTGACCGCAGCTGGGAGGCAGCGAGAGGGACGCTGGGAGCAGACCAACCCCAGGGACACACCCCACGACTCCCCGGTGGGCCCTCCCAGCCACCCACTGGCCTCCAGCGGATCAATCCACTCTCAGACCAGAGACCTTAGTGTCCCATCCCTTCCCCAAGTTCTGCCTCTGGACTCAGCTGTGCGGGAGCTTTTGGGGCCATCCCAGGTCCAACAGTAGCACACCATCATGAGGCCTCAGGACCTGTCCCCTACAGAGGTCTGCCTCCAAACACCACCCCTGGGTTCAGCGCAGGACCTGCGGGGGACACTAACCTTCAGACCATGGCAGGGATCTGAGTGACGTGTGGTCCAAAGAGGCAAAAGGGTAGCTGTGCCAACTCGGCTTGCTTTGTGGTTCCTGTCTGAGTTAGGAACGGCGTGGCGGGCCCACCACCACCTGACCCCGTGCACACAGCTGTGGGTTCTGTGTGGTTCTGCCACAGCTCTGTGGTGGTCACTGTCGACGTTGTGCTGGCTTCCTGAGGCCACTCAGTCTGTGCCTCTCTTCGCCTGACCTGTGCTGGGCAGTGTCACCAGCCACGTTGCTCGCTCGCCTCTCCAGGTCCGCAGGGCCAGCTCCCAAGGGGATGCCTGGGACATCCACACCCTGCTGCTCAGAAAATAGTTGTGATATTGGAAATGGGGAAAGCAGCGTCTAGTTAATCAGACTAAGAGGAAAAAAAAAAAAAAGATGACTTAAAAAGGTTTGCAAATTTGCTGGGCAATGGAAATTAAATTATTCATACCCTCCCTCCCCCTTTCTAAATTCACTGATGATGGTTCTTCCACATTCCCAAGGCAGGAGCAGACTCTCGATATATTTTTAAACAGATGGCATGTGTATCGTACTGAGCAAGTTATTACTGAGAGAAGGGTGAACCTGTATGGAAAAGTTGTGCCATTGGACAGTCACACCAAGCTGTGAGTGTCTTAGTTTTTCCATCTGCAAAATAGCACATTCTATCCTAATCTGTTGACCACGCATTGCTTTAGGAAAATGCTGTGTGTTTGAAAACGCCTCCTGTTGCCTGGTGCGTCCAGTGGGCTCCCCTCTCACACAGGGTCAGCCCTCGTGCTTCCAGAAGGAAGATCTGTCTGCCCCTGACCCCAGCGGTGTGGGGCCGTGGTGGTTCTGCAGCTGGCCCAGCAGTGGTCACTAGGACAGGGGGATGGGGTCTGGTGGAATAATGGCAGGTGGCTCTCCCTGCAGAAAGGGCTCAGGTGAGGGTCTCCTGCAGCAGCGGGGCGAGATCACATCAGTGGAGACAGGTGCGCCATCGGGAGCCACTGCTGCCGTCGAGGGTCTGTGGCTCTTACTCCAAGAGAACCACGTTTAGCCACCTTGAATAAAGCCCTGGAATAATTTCCAACGAGCGTTTGCAGCTCCTCACCTCAGGACTGTACTCGCCGGTGCTGGTCCCACCCAGGTGGGTTACCCAGGGGACTGGAGCAGGGAGAGACGCTGAGCAGTCCCCACGTGACGGCAGGGCCCTCACATGCCCTGGAGCTGCCCCAGAAGCCGCTGGAGGGAGGCCCAGGGGGAGCTGGGTCACGGGTCCCTCCAGGCACGACTTCCTCCCTTCACAGAACTCAGGAGCTGCCTCTCCATCCTGGCAGCCGTCACGGTGGAGGAGGGCCTGGCTGGTCTTCGTGGCTTCCTCCTGGGCTCTGATCAGCCTCGGCCTGAGCCAGCGGGTGACCGGGCTGCCGGACGTTAGCTGGGGAGGCTGGCACTCCAGGGCTGTGACCGTCCAGGCCAGCACCTGAACGTGCGCTCGGCCAGGGGGAGGCGCTCTGCTGAGCCACCCCCAGGCTGCAGCCCTGCAGAGGCCCTGGGCAGCCCTAGGGGAGCATCCTAGGCTGCTTACCCGCCTTCCGTGATGCGTTTGCTGTGGGACCCGTTCTCTTAAGCTCCCTGTGGACGAGTTGAGCTCTGCGTGGGCACCTAGTGGGACCTCCAATCATGACTGCACGGTGTCCTCGCTGCCCAAGTCACGTGGAGGCGCCTGGACACGGGGGCTGCTGGACAGCAGACCCGTGGTCTGCACTGCTCCAGCGGGACCGAGCTGCAGCTGTGCCTGAGCCCTGCAGTCCCTGCCCCCTCACGCTGTCCCCTCGCGCCTGCTCGCCACCGCCTTCCGCTAGATGCGTGCTGCTGCCCAGCACCCCTGAGCTCGAGGGCGCGTCACTGAAGAGTCAGGCAGAGGCTGCCCCGGGCGCCTGTGGGGCAGGTGGAGAGGTGAGGGGAAGGGGCGGGCCCCGGGCGAAGGCCTGGCCTCTCCAGGAGCCCTGCTGGGTTTCTGAGGCAGCCCAGTCTCCCGGCCCCAGGGAGCAGGGGCAGCACAGAGCCCTGGCCTGGCGTCTTCCTCTGCTTTCTTTCTGTTCCTCTTTTTAAAAAACCATGTTTGGCGCACATTTTCCTTCCTCGCAGGGGCTGGGGCAGCAGCTCCCTGCCACCCTTGGCTTGCAGACGCTGCAATGCCGCCCATGCCATCGCTGGCTGGGCCCGGCCGCCAATCTATAATGTTCCTGGCCATGATTAATCTGATAAATAATAAATATATCAATCTAGTCTTTCAGACAAGGACAAATTCTTACCAGCAGGGAGGCATGAGGCCTCTTTACAGCTGCCTGTAGTGCTGGGATTAATTATTTAATGCTTAATTCTTCGGGAAATGAGAAAGTTTTGATTAATGCTGTCCAGTGTCGTTCCTTGCTTGTTTGATATGTGTCAGATAATTTTTCCTCGGCAGTCACTCTGAAGAAGCCAGAGGCTACTGTCATGGGGATCAGACACTGAATTTCCAGAGATTAATTGAACTGAAAATTTAGAGAAACACACCGAAAGTTCCACCCCAGATAACCTTTATGTGTTAAATTTAGCTCCTCGGGTGTTGGCCCCACTGGGTCCTGATGCACAACGCTTGCTTGTGACATGGAGAAGAGCCACCTTTGAGTTCCAGTGTTTTGTTTTTGGCTCCCTCCTAGCCTGGCAGAGTGACATCACTTGGCTGGCCAATAGTTGGTGAGCACCCTGTCTCTGGCAAGAGTGGATGGCATTGGTGGCATTTCCTCTGGGTTCTGAAGCTGGCTTTGCATTGCTTGGGGCTCAAGCCCCTTCCACAGAACTTAGTCAGGGGCTCCTATGTCCTTTGGATCTCCATTTACTCTAGAAATAACTTTCTGACCTTCATCTGCTCTGCAGACTCCTATTTCCCCAAGCTCCACATCAAAGACAGGGAAAGAAAAAGAAATGACTTCATTTCATAACATCCCATTTGACTTCAGCTTAAGAATGCCCATTTCCGCACAATCTGGAATCGCCTCTGTGCCATCTACTTGCTCTCTTAATTTCGTGATTATGAAAATAAGATGCCCTGTGCCGAGGCAGGAGAGAGGAAGGCTACAGGGAGATGGGAGGAAGTGGCCCAGATTCAGGATTACCGCCCCAGCCTGTGCACAGGGAGTGAGTCTGCCTGCCTCTACTCAGGACAAAGTCCCTGCTCTTCAGTCAGCAGCTTTTGCAGGTGCCTCCCTCTCCAGCCTGGGTCTCAGCACAACCCGCTCCCTTCCCGGGGTCCTCAGCACAGTGACTGACAGTCAGGCACCCCGAGGGCACACCCGTGTGCTGGGGCCACAGCCTCCTGGCAAAGCAGGTGCCGGGGACTCATGACCACGCAGAACAGAGAGCTGCGCCCCGACACTGGGGTCTGTCCCCGTGAGGATGCACTAGGTTCTCCTTAAAGGTGGGGAGCTTCAGTCAGCTGTGCTGGCCAGGGCAGGTTGCATCTGCCGCTCCAACCATGTTTGGTGCAACCCTCAGCAATTCTAAAACGAGTGGCTGGCATGACCTTAACGGCTGACATGGAACCCAGATCTGGAGCCCTGTGTCAGGAGCAGGCCAGCAGAGGGCAGGCGCGAGGGGCAGTGGGGAGAGGGGGCTCCGGCTCTCACCGGTGCCAGGGACTCCCAGCCTGAGCCGGGGAAGCATGGAAGTGCCTTTTCCGCCTTCCTAACATGCAGCAGGACTCAGCAGGCTGGTGATGCGCAGCGAGGTTTGGGGGTTGCTCTGGCGTGGCCGGCCACGTGCCAAGTTGTGCCGGGCCTGGCAGGGAGGCAGGGGGCGGCAGCCCGGCAGGAGCCGCAGGAGCCAGCCTCTGGCCCAGTCTGGGCCTCTGTTCCTGCAGTGCCCAGTCACCCTGCGAGCAGAGTGGTTCACAAGGATCCTGCTGGCCTCCTCCTTGCTGGATGCAGAGTTCGATCTACTATTTCACAGATGAAGGTGCTCGACTCTGGAGGTCAGGAGAAGTCTCCAGATCCTGGAAGTCAGGACAGGAGCCTGGCTCTCTGACTCCCACTCCACATCTCCACGCCCCTCGGGGTAGCAGGGTGAGCTGGCCCGAGTTCTTACCTTTTCTCCCTGTCTTTTGTTATTGTTTTTAACTTCACAAGCCCTTAGAATGTGAAAAGACTTGGCCTTTCTCTCCAGAAGACATGCTCACACCTCAAGCTACCTTCACAGCCCTGCGCTCTGGATGCATGGAGAAGATGCTCCTGAGGCAGGTCCAGACCAGGCTGGGGCCGCCCCAGGAGGCCCTGGCTGCCCACAACCCTGCAGCAGCAGGAGGCCTGAGGGGTAGGGGACAGGCTGACTGTCCAGTCCCATTCTTCAACACCCTTTCTCCAGACCTTCCAAATGGGACTGAGCAGGGTCCAAGGGCCTTGCAGGCTGTCACAAGGGGACGGCCATGGGTTAGAAGGCCACTACACAGCTGCTGAGGGCAGCACTGTGAAGGTGAGAGGGGACTTTGGCCCAGGTGCTCGACGCCCCGCCGTTGACTCTCCAGTCCAGAAGTACCCCCCACTGGTGTTGCACGTCTCAGGTCCACGTCCCCAAAAGCAGCCCAGGGCAGGGTCAGCCTGGCTGCTCACTGCCTGTGGACCCACACACCGTCACCAGGTGCACACGGAGCTGCACACCGCCTCCGCTGAGGACCGGGCTCCGGGAAGTCTGCGATACGGTGGTCCAGGATGGTGCGGCTGCCTCACGTCTTCTTGCAACACAACCTGTCTCCCAGCCAGGTGCCCCGCTACCTGGCTCGGTCCCGTCTTGGAGTCAGACTCTCCTCCAGCCTCCAAAGTGAGCCCCCTGGACCTCACAGACTGTCAGCAGAGCCTGGCTGATGGAGCTGATGGACGCTGCGCCCTGCAGAGGCCCCTCCACGAGGGGGATTTGTTTAGGGAATTTGTATTTTCTGCTGCTTTCTTCTTGAACCTATTTGCATTTTAAATAATTAAAACATTAAAACTGAAAAATTTATAAATGAGAGCTGCTAAGAGATTCCTGCCTGGGAGACAATAGAAAGAAGCTGTGCCCTGCCAGGGTTGCTGGGCTGTCCTACCTGTCACTCTCCCTGAGGGCTCCCGCTGTGCCCTGTGCAGCTCCTGGCACACACCTCACACAGACACGCACTCACAAGGCCAGTGCGCACCGCAAAGTAGGCAGGCCGGCTTGGGCATGACCAGGCCACCCACGGCTGCAGCACACACACTCCTGCCCCTCCGGGGACCCCTCCACACATGGCTGTTCGAGGACACGACTCGGTGAGGACTTTGATCCCATTACGTAACTGACCCCAATAGAGCTTCGGCCTTCAGGACCTGGCCTCCTCTCTCTCATACCTATCCCTTCTAGTCCCAAAGTGTTCTTGGGGGCAGGGGAGGGTGGCCAGGGGCGGGCAGCGGGTGGGCGGGGAGTGACAGGCGCTTGGTCCGGTGCGGCTCTGCCTGTTGTAACAAGCGTCGGGACATTAGGAGCCACAGAAGCCGGGCTGGCCACATCATCAATCACACGCTGACAGTCGCCTTCAGTTTGTTTGTTCCACTCTGCATAATAAGTGATTGGATCAGGTTTAATTAGATATTGGGTAATCAATCATTGCCAACAAGGCCACTCAGCTTGGGATCTAGATGCTGCAAGGAAGGAAAAAAAACACAGCAAATCTCATCTCGTGTGCGTAGATAGTGCAGCCCAGGAGCACACACCGTGGTGTGTGACCGGAGGTATAGAGACGTCTCCGAGATGCGAGGAAGAGAGTAATTCACATCTGTGCCGCTCTTCAAGGCAGCAGGATGACATTTTACTTTTGCTGCATAATTACTTTTCAATATAATATAATATGCAGACCTGAGGGGGAGGAAAAGCAATTAAATTATGCACTGGTCCTTCCTCCTGCGCCGTCTCCAGAAGTGACCAGAGCTGCTGCTGCAGTGCGTAGCCACCTGGGCTGAGGTGCAGGCTCTTCAGGGCGTGGTGCCTTTGGGGGCACTGTGCGGGGCACAGGCTCACAGGTTCCAGTGTGGAGCTGCTCATTGACTGGACTCAGACGGTGGCTTCCTGCTTTGGTGTCAGGAACCAGGTTCTCCTCGCAGCTCAGTGGATCCATGGTGGTAATTGACCTCCACTGTGGGTTATTTATTCACTTGTTTATTTAAAGCCTCTATTTAACCTCGTGGGTAGAAATAACAGGGAGCGTCATCACATTCATTATCAGAAGTCGAAGGTCACGTCAGTACTTGTGGGCATCCCATTAGACACAAAGACCAGTGGGCCTGTGATGGACTTGGGGACTTGGAGTGTTCATTAAGGGTCAGCGGGTGTGGACCCCTGTGGCCCTTGGTGCCCCTCCAGTAACTTCCTTGGGGCATGAAATAGAACTGCTCCTCCTGACTCTGGTCACAGCTCGTGTACACAAAAGGAAGGGACACTTGGTTCCTGAAGGACAGGCCCCTGCACACACCCAGAGCGTGAGGTGGGGTTCCTGTGCCTTTCCTGCTGCTGTTCTCACCTTGTAGGTAGAAATCTGCACCCAGTACAAGGGTTCCACCCATTCACCTGAAGGACCTGTGAGCGTGTCTCAGGTAAGCCACTAATTCCATGGCTTGGTGGGAGTTCCTGAATGACTGGGTGATTGGGTAGGTGGGAGGTGAATGGTTGGAGGAAAGGATGGGTGGATGAGTGGATGGATGGATGGATGGGTGGATGAGTGGATGGATGGATGGGTGGATGGGGGAGGAAAGGAGGTAGGTGGTGAACGGATGGGTAGGTGGTGGATGGATGTGTAGAGAAAAGGACAGATGGATAGAGGAACAGATGATGAATGGATGGCTAGATGGGTGGAGGAATGAATTGGTGGACGATAGATAAATGGGTGGATAGGTGGGTGGGTGGGTGGTAGAAGGACGGGTGGAGGAAATGACGGGTGGGTGACTGGAGAAATGGACAGGTGAGTGCGTGGTTGGATGGGTGGAGGAAAGAACTGGTGGGTGGTGGATGGAGATGGGTGGGTGGTGGATGGAGGTGGGTGGGTGGGTGGTGGATGGAGATGGGTGGGTGGGTGCCTGAAGAGATGCTGCTGGTGTCGTGGTGACTGACTTGGCCTCCTCACACCAGGTTCTTGCATCATTAGTGCGGCGTCACACTTCGGCAAAGACCAGGGTCAATAACTAATGGACTGATGGGGGCATTACCACCCAAGCACATGCGTATCTTCCCCCTTTTTATTATTATTATTATTATTTTTATTTTTTACAGACTGCATTTTGGTTCATTGTACACAAAGGGGGTATGAGTTTTCATTTCTGGGGTTGTGCACGACGTAGATTCACACCATTTCTGTGATCACACATGTGCATAGGGCAATGGTGTCTGTCTCATTCCACCTTATAGGAAAGAAAGGAAGGAACCGTTTCCTTGGATTCAATGATCGGCTGGAGCACAATCCCAGAATAACATCTGGTTAGGATTGCTCAGATTCTAACCTCCTACAGAGGAAAGACGATGGCGCTCATCGGGCAGTAGAGCAGAAAGCAAGTGCAGCGTAGAGTACACCTGCTGGGAGCAGCACATCCCAGGGGTGGGAGCGGCGTAGAGTACACCTGCTGGGAGCAGCACATCCCAGGGGTGGGAGCGGCGTAGAGTACACCTGCTGGGAGCAGCAGAGCCCAGAGGTGGGGGCCGGCGCCCCCGGCAGTCCTCCCAGCAGGGTCCTGAGGCCCCTGCGCTCCCTCTGCACACACGCCCTCTCCCGCTCCCTGGCAGGTAGCCCTGCCTGCGGTCTCCCTCTCCAGGGGCCAGTACTCCCAGCTCTTGTTTCTGAGCTGCTCAACCATCCTCCCCTGTGCAGAAAGTGGGCCCTGCCAGTTAGGCGCCTGGTGGGACAGTGGGCTGTGGCTAAGGCACCCCTGTGTGGAGCAGGTGATGGGGTTGCAGCCTGGACACTTTCCCTGGGCGGATGTGGGCTCAGCTGGGCTGAGTACAGCAGGACCATCATGGAACTGGACACCCGGGCTCAGGGCTAGCTGGATCATTCTGTTCAGTGATGGCCAACAGCAGAGAACCCAGAGCACGTGCGACGCAGGCCAGCTGGTGTCCTGGAGCACAGTGGGGCCTGCCGGGCGGCGGGCAGAGCTGGGCAGGCAGGGTGCTGGGTCGGGCGTGCTGGAGCTGATGCTGATGTGCGTGGTTGTCCCTGTGCTGGCTGGGCCGGCTGCGAGTGTCCTGTCCTTGGCCTGTGGTGCATCTCCTCCTGGCACATCTCCTCTGGATGCGCTCAAGCGTTCAGATGAAGTAAGTGACCTTAACTCACGGTGTCTGCCCGCGGGTTCCAGACCCCACTTTACTTGTCTTATGCTCCTTCGCCGCCATCTGGGAGAAGGAGCTTTCCATTCGTCTCCAGAACTCGTTTTCCTTAATCCTGGATTAGCCTCGTGGCCAGCTCTGTTTCCAAGGGCTCTGGGGTCTTTTTCTGCTGTGCAGTAACGACCAAGGCGTGGAGAGCTGCAGACGCCTTACGGTTTCTAACAGGCAACCACACGATCCCGCCTGCGTGCCTGGCTGCAGCTGGCTTTCACACATTTAGGCCTTTTTTCCTTTGTTTTTGTTCAACACGATGGCCCAGCCTGGAGACGCAGCAGGTGGGGAGGGAGTGGAGCTGCCGTGCGGAAGGTGTCGTCCCTGGGGCCACTGGACCTTCCAGAGGGAGGGCCCGGCGTCCCTCCCGTGGCAGCCCCCTCTGCACAGGCCTGGTTCATGTCACGCCTTCCTGCTCTCACGACGTGACCTCGTGTGATGGGATGGGGCCCTAGACTGGGGTAGCGGAGGCGTGGGTGGAGATGAAGGTCAGCAGTCCCACACAGAGGAGCTCTGCGAGGACAGGACCGAAGCACGGGAGCTCGGTGGCTGTGTGAGGCTTTCCGTTTGGAGGAATAACTGGCAGAGATGAGAGCTGGGGCGCCCGGCATCCAGGCCAGGTTCCCTCGGCAGCAGCCAGCACTGCAGGAAGATGGCTTCTCCACGTGGCAGCTTCCTCTGGGCGTCTCGGCTGGCCTGGTCCCAGGGTAAGGGTAGCAGGGGCAGTGGCAGGCCCTGGTCTCGGCAGAGCAGGGGCCTGGGATCCCCAGTGAACAGGAAAGCATCTGCTCTAAGTCAGGCCTGCCGTGTAGTTTAAGGTCCAGGCACCTCCGAGGTGGATCCAAACCTCCTGGGTGAGAAGAGCCAGGTGAGGCCCCTAGGCTGATGCTGCTCACACGGCGGCGTCTCCCACCCCCAGCTCTGAAGTTGCCAGGGCACAGGCCCCAGCCCCAGGCCTCCCCTTGCCCACGTCTCAGCCTGGAGCGGGCACCCCTTCCCTCTGCAGGGCCAGCACTCTATGGACCACACCGCCATGCGAGAGGAGGCAGATCCATCAGCCTCCGTGGGAACAGACTTCACCTGGAACGTGGGGGAGGGCCACCAGGAGACAGAACCCGGGGGCAGGGCTGCCCGCAGGTGGGGAGCCCTGAGCTCAGAGGAGGCGGTGTGGGAAGTCCAGTGTTATCCTTAGGGAGAAGGAAGAGCAAGAGAACCGACAGAGGCCTTGTGCCAGAACCCACGGGCCTGTGCTCTTTGAGGTTAGTTCAGGGCTCAGAAAGCAGTGACCTCATTACGTACCAGGATCTCAAAGGTGCTGGTGATGCCAAGCTGGGAACTTCCTAAGAGCAGGAGCAGTTGTGGTAACCAGCATTCCAAAGCTCCTGCAGGGAATCCTGGGTGTCCGCAGGCTTTGTCTTAGCGTCAGCAGAGGGGCAGCAACAGAAACGGGTCTCGAGGGTCTGCCCCAGGCATGGGCTCTCTGCTCCTGGGCCGCCCCCTCCACGTCTCCTGGTTGTTCCTTCTCAGGGAAACAGCAGAGGACAGAGTTGGGCTTCAGGCCTTCACAGTCAATCCGAGGGGCCCCAGGGGCCCGTGTGGTCCTGAGCACCCCATCAGTGAATCAGTCGTGTGCACACCGGAGCCTGTAGGCTGCTCACCAGCAGGGCTGGAGGCGCTTGAGTGAAGCACGCGGGTCCTCAGTCCCACCGACAGTTGGTATTTTCACAATGGCCCCAGGATCCAGGCTTGCGGCCCCTGGGACAGTGGAGCCCTGTGGCACAGCGCCAGGCAGGGTGGGGCAGTGTTGCCCAGCAGGCCTCGGGCTCGGGGTAGCAGGACGGACGTTCTCTTGAGCATGGCCTGGGGAAGAAGCAGAACCCAAGGCTCCAGCTGTCCAGAGTGAGCGCACCGCCTCTGAGTTTCAGCCTAGGCTCTAAACCAGTTCAGACACGGACAGCAAAGTGCACTCTGTCCCTCGGAAAGCATGTCCTGTCCCTGCAGCCCTGGTGGGACAGGAACGAGGGGTGCCCGCAGGGGAGGAGCCAGGTGCATGGCGCAGAGTCCGGGAGCCACAGAGCTGGCTGGGAGCAGCACCTCATCACCCAAGTGGAGCGGCACCTCATCACCAGCTCGACAGTGCAGGACCGTGGGCTGCCTGTCCCCGAGGCAGCCGGGAAGCCCGGCCATGCTCACGGCGCCTCTGCCTGTTCTCCTCAACGACTCCTGAAACAAGTGCCGGGAGCAGCTGCAAACACCAAACACGCACGCGTGTCTGCACTGCCTGCGCGTGGGCAGGTGCATTGTGTGTGGTCACCTGGAGCACTTGATGCTCACGTCACTGGCAATCAATTTGTTTCTGAATTTTTATAAATAAAACATTGAAGGTTTTATTTTGAAATATTTGTATTTATAAGGTAGTTTAAAAATTAATAGAGGTCCTGCCACCCTTCCAACCCGAGTCCCCAAGGGTCATATGAGAGCACTAGGCTCCATGAGCAGGGTTCGACCTTGGTATGACCCTCAGAGGTCATCCAGATTCCAGCAGCTTCACATGTGCTTGTGTGTGTTTTCAGTGTGTGCACCTGTGGGTACACGTGTCACATGTGGGGTGTACTTTCAGACACACGTGTCTGTGCGTGTCCATGTGTGATGGGGATGGACGTGTGTGTCTTGGCAGTCACATCACTCAAGGAGCCCCTGTCCCCAACACCATGCAGACGGGGTGACTCGGATGCCAGAGCTACCTTCCTGAATCCTTGCACCTCCCCTGCCACCGTCCCCCTCCCGGCCCTCTGCTGCCCCAGAGCCGCCGTCTCTGTCATTAGACAAGGTTCTCCAAGTGGACCATGCAGCAGGTAAGCACAGCCAGCTGCGGTCTGGAGTTTACTGTCCCTGCCTGTGTGCCCAGTTAATCCAGCTGTGGCTGGGGAGCGTCCACGTTGCCGATAGACACCACTGCAGGTCTCCTGGGTCATTTCTGCCTGGGGCTATTAGGGACCAAGCTGCTGTCGACACGCCTGTGCAGGATTTTGTGGACATAAACTCCCCTTTCCCAGGGACCAAGGCCCAGGGCGCTGTGGCCAGGAGGAGTGGGTGCGTGAGCTCCAGAGGAGGCCACACCTCCACCACCAGGAACCTCTCCTGTCCGCGCGGCACGTGCAGCTCTCCCTTCTCCTGTGATTAAATACTCAGGACTTTGAAAATTACTTGGAAAAGGGAAGATTATACCTGTAGGTTTCAACCTCTGCTTTTTTTAAACTTAAGGGCTCCAAGGGAACAAAACTTCTATTTTATGCATTCTTAATTTCAGTTGGGTAAAGTTTGTTTCTATGTCCACAACAGGCTGACCTAGTCGGGGGACCCAAACCAAAGTCTGACTTCTTGAAGAAAGACTGAGTGACTGAAATTCTGACTTCCCTTTAATTTCCTTCCAGGAAGATGAAGAGGAACACTTCCTCCCAGCAAGCAGCCCTCATAGAGTCCTGGGCCCTGCATGAGCCGGCCTGGCCCCTCCTGGGATGCTCCCTCCTTGGGGGTCTCACCCTCCAGCACACGGAGGGAGGGCCTGTGGGGAGGTGTGGAGACGACCCTGTGGGTGCCTCTTGTGTATTACTTACATCTCAGGGAAACTGCAGCAGAGGAACTCAGAACACTTGCCAGGAATTGCCAACAAGGCCCAGGGCAAGGCCCCATCAGCCGTCCTGGTCAGGTAGAACAGGCCCGAGGTCCAGCGTGTGCGTTCCAAGGCTGTGGCAAAGAGCCCGAAGCTTTAAAAGATGTCCCTCCTTGGCTTATTGTTGGTGTCCCTCCTTGGTTCCTTATGTCTGGGGTGCTGCGACTTGGTACCATGGAGGAGAGCTGACCTCAAAGGTCTTCTGGGGTCTGCACTCAAATACCTGCTGTGGATTGACACATCAGGACCTGGGAGGGTGGGTCTGGAACAGATCCAGTCGTCCCTCAGCCGCAGTAATTGCAGATGGGACTTTACTTCTGAAACTATTTCCCACTCACAACTGAGGCTGTGTGTCCGAGTCAGGCTCTGCCGTCCTGTGAAGGAGAAGGGGGCTGGAAGGGTGGTACAGTGGGATCCAGTCTTCTCTCTGAGCCCCTGGTGACCGGGAAGTTCAGCAGGGCTTCCAGCCATGCTTGATCAGGGAGGAAATGTGCCGAGGTGACAACATCTTGCTCTCCCTGCTTTTCAGGGACAGTCATTAAAAATGAAGCAGGGCACAAAGCGGCCCAAAGGCCTGGTGCTCTCTACAGATACAAGAGACGGACACGTTCACAACATGTCAAGAACAATATCCATTTGTGTTTACTCCGAAGACTGCAGAGCAACCTCTCTGGCCTGAGCCGAAGGGGATTTGCCAAAGACAACAAAAGGGCCGTAGAGAGTCCCCGTGGGCTGGAGGGAGACCTAGGCCAGGGCTGGGAGAGGCCCACAGTTCTGAAAGTGGTCTGCTCTGACCTCACTTGGAAAAGAAATTGCAGCCAGGAACAATGTGCCTCTGTCGTTAGTGTTTGCGGGTTTTTTTCTTTAATAATATATTGATGTGAGCAGCTTGGGCATGCCAAACAAATTCTCTACACAAAAGTCAACTGTTGGAATGAGGCTCATCCGTCTGGCAAAGTGCACTCAGGTAGAATGCCTCTCAGGAGCTGTTCCTGCCAGCCACATGGCTCTGTGAAGGGACGGCTCCTTCCGACGATCTCATAAATGTTTATTAAGAGCATTTCTGCCAGCTTACAGGGGAAAGCAGCTGTGAGGCCGTGGTGTCAGTAATTGGCTTTTCAGTGATATTGTGGGAGGACTTCCTTGGGACTACCAATCTGTAGGAATTTTGCCGTGGAACTGGCACTGAAACCCTGGCAAGGCCAGGAAGCGAGCTTCTTGCTCCATGGGCAGGGGAGCAGGGCCGTCAGCCGCTGCAGACCAGCCCGTGCCCCTCCCTGCTCTGCCTTCTCACTGGGCCAGGGGAGGAGAACTCCTTGTGTACTGTGCTTTTATTTATTCCTCGAGTGCCTTTCCTCCAGACAGGGAGACGGGTATGCCAAGACCGCTAAGTGCAGCTTCGGGGAACTGTCCACAGTGCCTGGGACTTCATCATATACACCCCTAACTGTGTCTAAAGTAAAACCGCAGGCAAATTCGAGTTAGCCGCTTGTTTGGACAGAGAACAATTCATGAATCAGGCGGCGCTCAAAACCAGGAGAAGTCCAGAGAGCTCTGCCGACAGTTTGGACTAGCTCGGGAGCGGCTGGCGGCAGTGAGAGGCTGCACTCTGCTGCAGTGATTGGCTGCACCTCCGCTGTTTGTTACAGACGTGCTCATGTTAAGTTGCAGTTTTCTCACATGCTGAGTTTGCTACATATGGAGGCTGCCTTAGGCCAAACTTAATTCCATGTGACGTCTTGGGCGGTGAGGAAGTCCACCCTCTACCACCCTCTCTTGGCACCTGCCACCGCTCCATTCCAAACCGACCTGGAGCAGCGATGTTTCCATGAGACCTGCCCAAGCCTTTCTGGCCCTGAAACTTCTGAAGGAGAGCACTTGAATCTAGGGCACCAGAACTTTCATGGCTTGTGTGGCATAAAGAAAGTCCTGCACCTCAGAGTGCCGTTATTCTCAGAACTGTGGCTATCAGAGTGAAGGGCAGGGCTGTCCTGTGTAGAGGCTCTCGGAGACTCGGACTCGTGAGCCGACCCAGGTGTGGCTGCCAGGCTGAGCACGGTGGCACACAAAGAATCTGGAAGACTCTGTTCGGCCTCAGAACTCAGTTAACACGTGACAGAGCAGCAGGGAGAGAGGTGGTTTGGCTTCATGTCTCTGCAGGCGGCACTTTAAACGACAGCCGGGGGCCCTGGGATCACCTCTCAGCCAGAGCTGCGCCCGGAGCACCAAGGAGTGTTCAGCCTTCGGGACGGGGACCCACTTTGGGCCGGGGACCCACTTCTCCCTGGCCTAGGGAGATAACATAATGGCACCAGGTCTTCCTCACAGAAGAGTGGCCTTGGGCACTGCTGGGGCGTTTCAGAATTGCCAATCTGTCACATCCACCGTCACAGAGCACTCAGGACTCTGCCTAGGGATGGGGCGGGGCGGGGAGATTGCAAAGTCTGCAATGGGTTCTCCAGAAACAGGAGGAGACCAGCACGGTCCTGCATGGCCTGGGCCCCTTCGTTATTATACCTTAAACTGCCACCAAGAAGTTGGAGCGAGTCTGAAGATACACATTAGTTTTAAATGTCTTTCAGATTTTTGGTTTGTAAATTCTTGCAACTGTCAAAGAAAAATGTTGGTGGAGGACATTGGCTTGTGCTGACTCACAGGGCTGTGGCACTTCCTCCTGGGTGTGGTGTTGTCAACCGTGGCCACGGCAGAGGCCAGTGCTCTCTGCCTTCACCTCCCAGCACGGTCGTCACCACCACAGACATGTTGCACCAAGGCCAAGGCCAGGGAAGGGGCGCCAGGCGCTCAGGCCTCTCCCTGCTATTTGCCTGGGGGAAACGGCTGTGCTGCTGTCTTTTTCCTCCTGAAGGACAAACACTGACTTCCTTGGCCTGTAAATTGCTGCACTTTAAATGTCAGCAAATACATTCCGCGATACTTTCAGGATTTTTTACATAAAGATATTAAAGCGCTCACTGGTATTCAGAGCGGAGGCCTCCCCAAGCTGCCCACCTGGGCAGGGTGATCGCGTACCTGGCTCTGCTGGATCTACCACGCAGCTTTCAAAATAAGACACTTTGGGGATATCCAGGCGAGTATTCAATAAATAAAGCAACTTACAAACCATTCCTTAGGAAAAAAAGCATTTTTGAAACATTTTACCACCTCGGACGCCGGTTTCATTTATATGGTAATACTTAAGGGCTTGCCTGCCCGTGCCGCTTCCAACCCAGGCTGACGGAATCTGCTTTCAATCAGCAGGGTCACCTTGCAAGTGCTGAGACTCAAGGTTGCCCTGTGCCCTCCATGGTCAGCTGATGCCCAGGAAACCAGTCCACAGCAGGACAGGCTCTCTGCCAAACAACGAAGCACAGCTCAGGCAAGCCACCAGAACGGAACCCAAGGCCAACTCCCTGAATGTGAGATGACTGGGCGAAGTTCTTGGCAAAGGGGACGGGGGATCGTGGACCCGCCTCCACTTCGGAGGAGTATGCCTGCAGGTCGCCGCAGCCAGGTGCCGTCTGGTTCTGGAAGACTTCCTGGCTCCCTGTGAGCATGTGACATCCTCATGTCACCAAGTTGTCTGGGGCACTGTTTGGGGCATCTCTGGAGTGGTCCCTAGCCAGGGCCCAGGACTTCATATGCCACCACCAGGGTCCTCCCCACATCTGATCAAACAACACCTCTGCACTCATCCGTGATCCACCCGGGAGACTCAGACCTTTGAAAGGGAACTCACAAGAGCCATTTCCTCAAAGCACTGGCTGCAACAGATCACCAACGAGAAATTAGCCTGACGCTCATTACAAACAACAGGGAAGACTTTGTTCAGGTCTATTCCAACAGGAGAGCGACCATGTCCAACAGCAGAAAAGATGGGGCCAGCAGAGAGGTCCAGCTAACGAGAGAGGGACTGGGAGGAGATGGAAGGCCCCCAAGAAGAACCCAACGAGGGCCTGGGGCAGGAAGAGGACACGGACACAGGCTCAGCAGGGGTTTTGGGATTCAACTGACCAAGGTCAGGTCTCATGGAGAAGAGGTTGAGAGGAGGCTGAGGAGCACTTGGTTCAGGGAGTCCTCGCCACATTGGCCAGAGTGCTCCTGCCCCCGGGACAGCCACAGTGCCTTGTAATTGTGTGACATTCCTGCTGCTCTCGGCTCTCAAAAGGGTGATTCCACACCCCAGGCTGTGGTGGGCTCTCACATGGCGAGAACAGTCAGAGAGAGAGGGCTGCTTTGCCACCCCTGGATATTGCACTCATCTAGCGGGAACTGCCTCGGCTCGTTGGACCACACGGGATTGGCACATCTTCAAATGTTATTACCACTTGAGTGCCCAGGGTGCCAGACACGAGGAGGAAATTCAAACTGATCAAAACACAGCGAGAAGCAACCTGGGGAGCAGGTGGAGGAGGCCGTCAGGAACGTTCAGGTGTTGGAGCGAGATACGAGTGTGGCTGAATGTCCCCTAAGCAAACTGTGACTTAGAAATATTGTTCAGAGGTTCTTTTGGTTTGGTCCTTTTCTAAACCCCATCCCAGTCCTTCTGGGTTTGCATAGTATTTTAGTCAGCGTTTACACTGTTGTGACCAAAGAATCTGACAAGAACAATCAGAGCAGAAAAGTTTATTTTGGGCTCACGGTTTCAGAGGTCTCTGTCCATAGATGGCCAGCTCCACTCCTCAGGGTCCAACGTGAGACAGAACATCATGGCGGAAGGGCATGGTGGAGGAACATGGCACCAGGAAGCTGAGAGACAGGGAGCTCTGCTCACCAGAGACAAAATATGAACACCAGAGGCGTGTCCCCAGGGTCCCACCCTGCAGTCACCACCTAGTCAATCCCTATCAGGGAATTAGCTTGCTGATGGTTGAGGCTCTCGTAGCCTGATCCTTCCGTCTCTGAGCCTTCCTGCAGGGTCTCACACAGGAGCTCTGGGGACAGCTTGCCTGAAGCACAACACACAGGTGGAGTCCCCCGGCTCTTTTCTTCTTGTACACCTCTCTGCAGTCCTTCCCTTTGACACACCTGTGCTTGTGCTTGGGAAGGGCTGTGTGGTATGTCACTGGGCTGACAAGCTGGTGGCCAGTCCCCTGCCTGTGTGCACAATGGTGCCACATGTGTCTGCATAGTCCCCACTTCTGAGCCCAGGACCAGACTGCAGGGTTAGGCTGCTGGGTCGGGGGAGTGTCTCCTCAATCCTAAGAGATGCTGCGGACGCTGCCTTCAGAAAAGGCCGTGGAGCTGTGTATGTGCTTCGCTAGCTCATTTCCCTTAAGTGGGCCTTTACCCCTGCATGGCATCCGCCTTGGTGAGGGTGGCTTGTGGCTTTGTCTCCTTCCAGGTGGGCATGCTGCTACTTCCGGCGGGAGCCATGGCCTCTGGGATCTGCTCCACCCAGCCCAGGACTCTGGCCACCTGCCTCCTGCCCTGCCAGCTCTCTCCAGTTAGGAGCTGAGTGCTCTTCTCTGCCTGGAAGCTCTCCAGCTGCTGCCACAGTGTGGAGCTGTCTCAGGACATGACAGGGGCCCGGCCTTTTGGCCTCCTTGAGGCCCAGGTGCCTCCTCTACCCTAGTGTGTCCACGAGGGGTGTGCCCACAGACTCAGAGAGCAGCTGGTCTGAGGGTGGGGCTGCAGGCAGGTGTCAACGTGGAGCCAAGCATGGAGATGGAGACCAAATGCACAGTGTCCCTCACTCTGTCGGGTGGTCCCTGGGGGTAACCCTGCCAGGCTCCCGGGGATCTCGTCTCAAATGGCACAGCCCCAGAGACCTCAGAGGCCTGGGACTTGTGCAGAAGGGACTCATGTTTACATGGAACCAAAGCCACAGTGTGTGAGACCCAGGGAGTTCTTGCCTGCATAGAATTAGGAGTGTGAATGTCCTTCAGGCACAAGATCATGTTTGTCACCGGAGAGCAGTTTTAGGAGGTGTGTGGAAGGAGAACAGTGGCTCACCTGTTCGCGTGAGGTACTCAGCCTGCTTAGTGTCCCATTTTGTGGAGTCCCTTGTTCAAGTAGAACACATTGTTTGAGCGCCTATGATTTATAGACTAGGTTCAAGTGTGCATACTTTGTTTGAAATTTTATATCATGACAAAATTTAGCTATAAGAATAGTCATCCTTATTTTGGATAGCATAATAATATTAGTAATGCTAATAGGCTGGATATTACGCTGGGGATCTATCAAATAACTTGTGGTATTTATATAACATGACTAACGGGATGGTCTTATTAAATTGTACTTGATGGCATGACATCATCATATATAAACCCACACACTACAACTTAAGTGAAATACGGTTTTCAAAAAGTAGACATCTCATGATCCAGTTTTAACGACTGTTATTAAAATAACCCATAAAGTAACATATGGCGATGTGGCTAGACTGTTATTTAAAAAGTGCTAACAGGATTCATCTCTTCGCAGTAAGACAACAGCTGTCTCGTGCCTTCATCTCCATCATCTGCATTTTCAGTACTGCGCTGCTCTCGTCATGGAGGTAAAAGCGGTCGGGAGCCCCGCTGCTGGCTCCTCGCTCCTGCTCCCACTCTTCCCGCAGGTCTGCCGGGGCCCAGGCTGCCCTTCTGGCATTTCCTGATTTGCTTTTGCATTTAGTGTCTCAGCAGGCACTAAAATTAGAGGAGTTGGGGAAGAGCATCCTGGGCCGGAGCCGCTTCCTCTTGGGAATGATTTCTGTGTGTGACTTTGGTCAGGACACCTGGATTACACAGGCTGAGTGTGACAGATCCAGGAAACAGAGCCGGGAGTGTGGGGCAGGGCTGGAAGAGTCACTTCCAAAGAGAACACAGGGAATCACAGGCAGATCGCAGGGATGAGGGAAAACCATGATCCCCCTCCTCGCAGGTAGGGGGAATGCTGGGAACTGGGCCAGGAAATCCGTGCTCCATCTGATGCCCCAGAAATGACTGTCCTGAGGACCTGAGCTAGTAAGGCGGGGGAGAAGCTCAGGGGGTGGACAGAGGCCAGGCCGATGCCCAGACTCCAGCAGACCCCAAAACTCACGGTAGCCGACGCTCGGCAGGCACGAGCTGACTAGACTCACCTCTGTGGGGCCATCCACTCTGCCCCCACGTGTGCTGGACAAGCTAATGCCCTTGACCATGTGCACACATGCCAACGGCTGGATCACCGCCACACAGACGATCAGCATGCGTGGGCTCACGTCTCTGCACGCACACACTGGCCAGCACAAGGCCTTGCGTGGTGAGAAGGACACTTATTCCCAGTAGTTTATCAAATGCTCTGCAAGATGGAAATGAGCTCCTTGAGGCTGAGACACTGGACGCATGCCAGGGTCTTTCCAGGATGGGGCTCCACTCCGGGGCACCCTGGTTTCTAGTGCACACCCAGGGACACGTGTGCACATGGATGTGGTGCTGTGTGCCTGCTCCCAGCCTTGCTTCAGGAGACACGGCTTCTCTGCCACGGGCCCTGTGGGCTCCTCCAGCTCCCCTCAGAGCCTGGGCACCACTGTGGCACCTACAGGCAGGCAGAGGAGGGCAGGGAGCATCAACAGTGTATCTGGGCCGTGTCACCGTCAGGCATGCTCATCGCGTTTTCTAATGACGGAACAATCGAATTAATGCAAACCACGTGCTCAGGTCTGCATCCCAGGGCCCAGGCTCCTTGTTGAGGGTTAATTTCTCTCCAGCGGGTGGCTTGGTCCCTGGACAGAGCTGGATGAGGGCTGCAGATTCTGTAGCAGATACCAGTATGATCTTGAGGCTTGAGGCCCAAGGTCACCTGGTGCTGGACCAAATGGGACCTCTTGCCTCTTGCAGGCCAGCAGCCCAGGTTGCTCATCAAGTCCAGCAGCCATCCTGGGGTGACGTCAGCACGGCTGGCGTGGTGGTCCAAGGGCTGTCCCCAGGGGTGTGTGAGCTGGCAGGCACCCAAGCGCCCTCCCCTGTTGAGCTAGCCCTCCTGAGCCTTCTCAGGTCAGTTGATGCATGGTCACAGCACTGAGGTCCAGGCACTGGGGCAGCACTGGGGTGGCTCCCCCGACGTCTCAGAAGGACGGCAGTGCCCCTCCCCATAGCTTCCCAGCTCCGTCCAGGGTCTGGCTGGCGCAGGTACAGCCAGCAGGCCTGCACGCCAAGGTCTGCTGCTCACTGGGCGTCTCAGGAGTCAGCTCCTGGTGTGCAGAGGAAAGGTGGCACCACGGGGTTTGCCAGGAGTCCTAGAAGACGTGCCAGTCCCAGCATGGCACTTGCCTGCACCGTGCTCCCCTGTGTTTAGGGGGTGCTCGCCCTCCAGGGCAAGACTGGGCCCAGGCTGGGTCTGATGGCCCTGGCCGGTCAGTGGCCCTGAGGCCTGGAAGTGGCCACTTAGCAGAGAGCAGTTTCCCTGCCTGTGCTGGGAGCGGGCCTGCCGGGAGCCCCGTCTGAGAGCAGCAGTGACTGTGGGCAGCTGCTCTGCTCTGGGTCCCGGGCGGCTGGCCAGGAATGACCACCAGGGCAGATCTGGCCACAGCAGAGGAAAGCTCATGGGGTGGCAATCCCACCGCTCCCCAAGTCTGCAGGAAGCTGCCCTGGCTTCTCGGCCTGTTGCCGGTGCCACACCCGCGAAGCAGTGGGGAGCGGAGGACACAGGCCAGGCAGCAGAGCTTTCCGCCCCCCTCCCACCTCTCATGCTGAACTGGAGAGGCCTAGGTGAATTCCCACGTCTCCACACTCACGTTTCCTTCTAAAAATGGACCGCCATAATTATACGTTAAATATGATTCAAATCTGCAGGGAACTGTAACTCAATAAGCATGAAAAAATTAATGAAAAGCTTAATTATTATAATAATACCATTAAAATCTAATAAAGAAAGAAAAAAGCTGACTTCATTTTATTTTAGCTTGGGCATCTAATATCTTTTTACCCCTTTAGCATAACTGTAATTAATTTAGACTTGGATTTTCAGAAAAGCTAAATTATATGCCACAGAGCTTAAAACTCTTCAGAGAGGGACCGTGGGAGCACAGACTGAGGCCTGAGCACGGGGACAGCGAGAGCTGGCACCCACCGAGGGGGCGGCCTCTTCCAGTAGGTCCAGTCTCTCCACCGCTTTTAATTGCTCGTTAATCTCTGGCTGCTCTGACGCCTCCAGAGCCAGAGCACACGGGTGTCATGCGAAGGACTGGGCACTGTCTCTAGTAGTGACAAGTCTCTCTCTTCTCCTGACCACAGTGCAGACGCACAAGAAAACCTGTCTCTTGAGGCCCAAGGCCAACAGTTGGGCCTCAGGTGCCCGAGTGTCCCTCTGTGTACCCATGGCAGACAGTGGCCCACACCTCAGCTGGGTAGCCTAAGCCCACATGCACGCAAGGCCAGGCCCAGCACAGACCAACCTGTGCTGCTTCCCGAGTCCGTGCCTCAGGGGATTCCACGGTACCCAGCATCCTGGACTGACGGTAGCCACACCAGGTCCTGCCATGCTCTCAGAGAAGGGGCCTGAACTTGGTCTGCTGGTCACTTCTGGGCTTCTTGGGAAGCCCTGCTGTCTGTAGATGGGTGCCAGGCTTATGGTAGTGGACAACACTCTGGTCAGTTACCTTGGAGTTGGGTGGGTCCTGATGAAAGAAGATCCGGACCCAACGGGTGATCAGCTCCTTGGAGGAAGATTGCCCAGCTGTGCTAAATGGGCCTCAAGTGCCCGAGCGTGGGGGCCTTCCATCAGGGCCTCAGAGGCCACCCCCAGATCCCAACTGTTCAATCAGGCAACCTTACTGAGTAGCTGGAAAGATGCACGGGCTCCCTTTTCAAGGACAGCACGAAAGCCACAGTGGACTGCACAGAAGGGCAACCCTGCCGCCTGGTCCCATCTCCAGGGACCTGGAGACCTGGACACCTGTGTCCTCAAGTTTGCAGGGTGGACTGGAGCTTGCATCTGGGTGCAGAAGCAAGGAAGGGGTGACGCCTGCTCTCTTGCAGGCCTGGGACGTTCTCCGTTGGTGCCATAGCCATTCCTGAATTCCAGACACCTACGAGGTCTTAAAGCCCCACACCTTTCCAACAGCGAGTTGAGTTCCAACAGATGTGGGAGGTCGGCAGAGCAGCACACACGGTGCGAGAGTGCCCAGGCCCAGCGTTTGGGGGATGGGGTAAGGCGGTGCAGACCGACCTGTCACTCCCCAGATAGAAGGTGTAAAGTGACATGCCACTTGTTTCAGGAGGGGTCAGTGTCCTCAGGAAGTGAGTCCTGATGGTCCATTATGCTACTGGCTGACATGTTGACCACGTCCATTTCCAAACAAATAGTTTCTCAAACATAAATGGGGGGAATTAATCTATAGGACTAAGGAAAAATAGCTATTCTTTGCACACTATTGAAGCAGAATTTAAAGAAAGAGGAACCTGAACATGTTTCTGGCTCCTCAGAAGCCTGCGCATGGCCAGTGGAACAGCCTTGCTACCGGGGAGGATTCCACCATTCCAATGGCTTCCTGATTCCTCACCCACCATGAGGCTCAGAGCCACCAAAACCCCAAACCCCAGCTCGTGGAAACACTTGAGCAGACTTCTGGGTCCACCCCAGGTCTACTGAATCGGGGTTCTTTTTTTTTGGCAGGGAGTGAGTTCAGGGCTGGGGATGCTTCCCTCCCTCCATGAGCCCGGCCTCACTGCTTCCTCAGCACCTGGACAGTTCATGGATTAATTAGGAGGTTCTGAGCTTTCTTTTCATTAAGAGAGGGCACATTCTATTTAGAGTCACAGAGCCCTTCCCACCTTCCTTCTTCCTCCAAATACTAGCAAACCCAAGAAGAGGCGGCTACGACCCTGCGTGTCTCAGGTCTCTCTGCCTCTTAGGCTTCCTACAGCACTTTTACCAGTCTTACCTGTCCATTCGCGGCTTTGGGCTCCTTTCCTCTGGCTTCTTGCCTCTTCTAGTTCATTTTCATTTCCACGCAAATTTTGAATAATGTCTATATCTGTAAAAATCCTTGCTGGGATTTTCATAGATATTTCATTAAAATATTATTTTACTTTTAATCATTGTGATTTTTGTATTTGAAGTGAGCTTCCTTTTCACTGTTTAAAGGTGGGTTAACTTTTTGTTTTAAATTCATTCTACTGATCTCTGTCTTATAATTGATGTATTTGAGCCATTTACATTTAAAGTATTTATTGATGTCTTAGGATTTAAGTGTGACCTTTGTTTTGGTTTCCCATTTGTTTGTTCTCTGTTTCTCATTGCTCTGTTTCTTTTTCAAGCTTTCTTGTGAGTTATCTGAACTTTGTTTTCAAATTTGGTTTTGCCATATCTATAATGTTATTTCTCTGTAAAATGTTTTCGGGTGTTCAGGTTTTGTTATTCATATATAATTTACACAGTAAACTTGTGACAACTTTTCATGAGTTCAAGAGAACTTCAGAAAATGTATCTCTTTGTGTTATATTATCCTCCTTGCCCCCAATATTATAAAATTGTTGCAATCATTGAATATAATTTGAAAGCATCAAGAGAAAAGGAAAACATTGTATTTTTCCATAGCTGTACTCTTTCTGCTCTTACTTCTTTATTTCTGATATTCTAAGATTTATTTTTTTATTTTTTTCTTTCCTTTTAAAAAAATTCTTTATCCTTTCTTTTCGAGTACATCGCCTGATGCAGATTTTCTTAGTTTCCATTATCAGAGATTTTCTACTTAGACCCATCCTTGAGATACTCTCACTAGGTCAGAACTCTGGATGGATAGTTCTTTGCTTTCAGTAACTCAAATGATGTTGTACCTCTTCTTTCTGGCTTCCATTGTTCCCTTTGAGAAATCAGCTATAATTTGAGTAATCTTTCCCAACAGGTAAGGCATTTCTCTTTCACCTCTTTCAAGACTTTTTCATGTTTTTAGTTTTCAGAAGTTTGATAACTATGAATACTAGTACAAATCTTGGGGAATTTGTTTTGTTGATTTTTTCTTTTCTGAAGAAAAGAAAAATGACTTGGCTTCTCCAAGCCCTAGGTCTGTGCCTTTCTCCATTCTGGAGTGCTTTCGGATCATTGTTTTGTACGGCACTTTTCAGTCCCCTCTTCTTTTTGGGGACTCCAATGACATGAGTGCTGTGTGTTTTGCTGTGGTCCCACAGGTATCTGGGCACTCAACATTTCCCCAGCCAAACCTGGCAAAACTTTCTGGCATTGTTTTGAAGAAACAGTGGCAAGTAAACACAATGACTTTTTTCACAGAAGTCATTATATCCTTGGTTCTGAAATTTCCACTTGCTTTCTTGCGTCTTCTGTTTCTTTGCTGGAAGTTTCCACTTGAAGGACATCCTCACTGCTGGTGGACTGGTTCCGCCATGTCTGCTTTGCATGGTGCGATGGTCTCCTAGCCCCACCATTGCAGCCACTGCTCCAGTGGACTGTTCCGTTCCCTTCAGTTCGAGATGGTCCTGCTCTGTGGAGTGAGGCACGCTGGGTGCTGACTGAAATCTCAGAATTTTCATCCCCATTTGAGACTCTGGGACCGTCTGCACCTGAGTTGACTGGTCTTCCCTGGCACACTCCAGCAGGGGGAGGGCCTGCCCTGGAGGCCCAGGTTCACACAGACCTTCCTTGACCCCTGACCTGATCCCTGAGGGGCCTCTTGCTGCCTGGTAGGGTGGACATGTGGCTCACGGGCCTCCACTGGCACCATGGGTGGATGACCTCACTACCTCTGGGCAGAGGTGCAAGCCCCGATTCTCCATTAGCTCCCTCCAATGCAGCCTCGTAATGGGGGACCTCAGTACGCTGTTTAGGGGGGCAGTTTGGGCTCCCTGTGGCCTCCTTGACTCTAGATTAGGGGCTCATTTCTGCCTCATGGCAATGAGCATCCAGTCTGCCTGCTGGGTTTCTGAGATGCTGCTGGAGGGGCTGTTGGGACACCTCATTCCAGTCCCATGTTGTGGGGTGGAAGTCAGACTTCCCCTTGGCCCTGGCTGCTGGGGGTCTGGTGGGGCCTCAGGGTTTGTATGTGGCATTTGGCTCAAGTCGGGTGTGTCGTGTGAAGTTTTCTGTCTTGGTGGGTGACCCTTGCCTGGTCCTTTGTCCAGAAAGAGCGTAGCTGTTAGATTTCTGTCTGCCCCTGTTGACTCCTCTGGGTTCCTGACTTCCTCAGAACCAGGCTGAGGCATCTCAGGCAAAAAGCAGCCCTGCCGGTCAGCACTGTGCCCTTCACTGGCTTCGGGATTCCCTCCATGGTCCTCCTTCCAGCTTCCAAAGTGGGTAGGTCCTGGAATTCTACCTGTTACCCAGTTTTTAACTGCACTTCACAAGAAGAACAGAGAAAACCATCTCCCCAGGAGCAGATTTCGTCATGAGTCTTTTTCTCTGAAATCTTGGAGCTGTCATTAAAGTCATGTGATACTTCTGGTTTGAAAGAACATCGATTACCTCACTCACTTCCACGGCACAGTCAGGAAATACAAAGGTACAAAAATGTTCCTTATTTTTAGCACCTAAGATTTCTTAGAGGCAGGTAATGTCAGGGGGTGATGTTTCCATGGTTGATCAAAAATCCCTGTAGTAAGAAACGCCACTGAATATCAAAAGGAGACCCATGTTACTTTCCTTTCTTTTGTAATTTAAATTCTGTCCTCTTCTTTCCCTGCCCTCCTCCTCCTCCTCCTTGTCCCAGCCCTGTCACCTGTTGTTTGACAAGGAATTCCACACCTGTTCGTGAGACAGCTTCGGAGTTGGGTTCGGGTTGGTGCTGGCTGGTCTCCCTCTCTGTGAGGGCTGAGAGGCCCAGGCAGCACGGGTGGGGCTTCCAGCCTCACTGTGCGTCAGGGAAGGGTCCCGAGGAGCTGGACACTTTGCCTCACTGTGACGGGACACTGGCGGTGATCAGCTCCCGTGTTGGAGGAGTCCTGCTCACTGGGCCCTGTTGCTGGGCCTGTGGGGGGACAGACATGGGTGGTGCAGGGCGATGGCCTCATGGAGGCCAGAAAGGAAGTGAGAGTGAGGGGGAGGTCCAGCACGCCCTTCAAGGGCACCCCCGTGACCCACCTGCGTCCCCTGGGCCACCTCCCCAAGGTTTCTCCGCCTCCTAGGAGTGCCACGGGCTGGGACCAGGCCTTTAAGCCCAGGGCCTTTGGGACACTTCGGATCCACACCACAGAACTGGACTAAGCAGGCAGCCAGAAGAGAGCTCAGGTCCTTGCTGGCCAATCCCTGTGGGTTCCTGAACACAGCACAGCAGCTGTTTCCACAGGGAGTGTTGGGAACGTGGTCACGAGGAGGTGACACATTGCAGTGTCCCCTGTCAGGGGACCCTACAGGCCTGCCACAGGACCATGTGTCTCTTTTTGTTTAATTGTTTCCACCTGCTTAAGTCCCATGAATGCAAGAGCAAATTCTAGTCATACCCAAAACACAAAGGGAGACCATGATTTAGAATCACGGGGATCTTAAGCCTGGCTCAACAACTGAGATTCACGTATTTCTTCGAATTGCTTACAAGTCTGCAATCTGGAAATAGGGGCACACGGAGGCCTGCTAGGTGACTCTCATCAATAGACGAGACAACACGGGCGACACTGGGCGTTCCTGTACAACATCCATTGTGCTGAGCCGCAGGGCGGCTCTCGGACATGAGGAGCAGAGCTGTGTGGGCGCCAGGTGATGCTTCTCCACGCACAGCCGCCAGGGATGACCGGTGAGTGGCAGAGACACCTCACCCAAGTTAAGTGCAGCACTGCTCACAGCAGTCAGGGTGTGGACCAGAGGCTGAGGGTGATGGAAAAGTGGCACACACAGGAATATTTCTCTGCCTGGAAAAGGGAAGTTTGGCATTTAGAAGAACATGGACGAACCTGAGGACTTGAGGTGAAACAAGCCAGGCGTGGAGACTTGACTCCAAGCAAGTCCACCTGGCAGGTGCAGAGCAGAGTGAAGGCTGCCGGGGGCTGCTCAGTGTGGGCTGGGGAACGTTGGAGGGAAAAGAAAGAAAATGCGCGAACGTGCGGAGGTTCTGCATCACCTTACAAACAGACTGTGAGACCCCGACCGAGCGGCTGGGAGGGCGCTGCCTGTCCTCAGCAGACCCAGAGGCTGCAGTAAGAGCCACAGGGACCAGACTCCACCTCTCCCCATTCGGGATTGGAATAGATAATGGAAGCAATTCAGCATGAAAGGAAGGTCCTAGTCCAGGCATTATTCAATGTTGGGGAAAAGCTGCCAACAGAAAACATGAAATTCCCGAATTTTTAAAACTAAAGAAGTGGACCCCATTCCAGAAGTAACTCTGTGGCTGGACGCCTGCTGTGTGACTCTAACTGGGCGTCCGTCCCTGCACCACAGCGTCTGAGACGCCACGCTTCTGAAGTCACTGATGAACAGGGTTCAGGGTCCTCTGGCCGCCCTCCCCCGCCTCCCCTTCCTCGGCCAGCTGAGTGCACAGTAATTTGGAAAAATAAGTAGCACAGCATTTGTGAGCCCCTGATGCTGTGCTGACACGTCTCCAGTGTGAAGTGCATCGGGGCAGCGGACACTTTCAGCAAGGCTGCCCGGTGCCCTTGTCATTTTGAAAGCCTCGTGGATGGAGGTGCCCCAGAGGAGCCAGGAGGCCCATGGCTCAGGGACTGTGTTGGCCATGTTGCTCCTGAGGGTGCAGTTCCAGGCCTTTAAGGAAGGCCAGCCAGGGACGGCCTCCTGCCGAGGCCTCCTCAGCAGAGGCACCAAGGGCTGCACCGGACCCCACTGCTGCTGCTCCTGGCCACGGCTCTGGCTCCGTACGAGGAGGGGTGCAGGCCAAGGGTGGCACCTCCAGCGGGGCTGCACAGGACACCTGCCAGGGACAATCAGGAAGCCGTCAGAGGACTGAGGAAGCACATGGGGGGCCCGGTGTCCTGAGCCAGAGCAGTGGCTGCACATCAGGAGGGAGGACGGGGCTCTGTCCTCGTCTGATGGCTCGATGGCAAGCTGGGTCTGCCGAGGCACAACTGCGGCTGTTTTCACTTGGGGTCCAGAGGGACGCATGGAAGGACTGTCCTTTGGTCAGAAAATAGACCTCTTTTGTGGAAAGTGGTTCCACACACATCTCCTTCTGTTGGCCCTGCCCACCGTCCCCTTCCTCTGTACTCTGAGCGCAGGGAGGCAGTGACGCCAGCCACCGAGGAGCAGTTAGGTTAGGTTGCTCCAACTGCAGGGCCGGTGGTGCCGATGTTCCTGTCCCAGGGATTCCGCAGGATCAGGCGCCTTCGCACAAGCTCCACCAGTGAGGGGCAGTCGAGATACAAGCGCGTGCCTTTCCTGGGCACGACTTAGTTATTAATTATCCAGATCATTTTTCTGAATCCTTAACTTCAATTTGAATTCATTTTTTAAAATTCTTTGGGTTCATTGCCATGAGAAATGAAAAGAAAAAGAAAAGCTTCACTCATTCCCTCGGGACACTGACGCCAGCTCCGGAGGGAATGCTGTCCAGTGCAGGGCAGGGGCACGGCGGGTGGCGGGCGAGGGCGTGGCCGTGCGTCTCCCTCTGGGCTTTCTGATGCCCTCTCCCTGGCTCACTGACCAGCTTCGGCTTCTAACCCCGACTGCTCTGTGTTCATCTGAGAAAGTTTCTTAAAACACCTAAGCATTTCAGCGTCGCCTTTCTGGAGATGGTTGATAACAAAGAGGGAGGGAGAGTGTTCGGGTGGAAAGCAGCGCACCCAGAGCCGAGTCACAGGGACTGGAGAGGCGGTGGGAGCTGCAGCCTGTGGGTGAGGCTTTCTGCTTCGCCTTTCTCCAGGGGCAAACCTCCCCTCCCTGCCACTGCAACTAGAGAGGCCTGTGGCTCTGCCCTCAAGACCCCCAAGGAACTGAAGACCAAGTCACAGGAGCAGGTGCAAGTTGGCGGCAGGTCTTCCCTTACAGCTTCGGGACTCTCACACCTTCTTTCGGTAACTCATTCAAACATCAAATAGATCCTGGTCCTGGGGGCTCTATTTTATATTTAATATAAATGTGCTATGCCACAGCTGGGTTTTGGCTTCTTCAGATTCAATGTTGAGAACTGAATGATTGCAGATTCAGCGTTACTCTTAAGATTCAACACTTTAAAAACAGTGATGCATTTTAAATTTAAATCAAGGATACGGGTTTTAGAATTATTTGGCAGTAATGACGCTTATTTTTAAAAATACCTTAAGTAAATTTAATGGTCTCCTATTTTAAAAGCTACTGTTTATGTTTATCTTCATAGTTTCTGCTACAGTAACACATGTACGCACTTTAGGAAATCGGGACCTGGAGATACTGGTCGCTCCCTTAGAGATCTCACGCGCGGCAGTGAAGAGCTAAAAACGGGGCCAATTCCGTCTGCAGGCGACTCAGTGACTGACGAGGGGAACCCTAAAGCCTGGATCGCGAAGACCTTTCCTGTACAACTCCGGCTGGGAGAGCGCCTGGGAGCAGCCTGGCGCTCACCACGCACTGCTGACCCTGGCCTGGGCCCATGCTGCCTGCTTCCCAGACTTGGGCCAGGGAATTTTTGGGGGAAAGCGAGCGAGACGTCAGGCATCCTGCCCAACACCTGGCCATCCAGCACCACAAGCACCGTCAAATCCCAGGTGCCTTCCTGGCTTCTCATCAAAAATCAGCGTGTGCGCTGAGACATAATTAAAAGAGAGTTGCGTGGAAGTGCTAAGGAGGCGCGCTGGGATTTCCTGGGGTGCCACGTATCTCTCGAGGGTTAATATTTAATACGATGAGCACAAAATGATATTCATCATACGTATAAAAATTTTCACAAATCACACATTTAAGACTTGGAGTACTTTTTACATGTTTGAAAATTAATTTGTTCTTTTCATAAAATGAATCCAGCAAGAATCTTAAATGACTCTCTAGCTCTTCACATCATCAAAGGAAGAGCACCTTTTATTTTTAAAAGCACTCGGGGGGTTGTTAGCGCTGGGCGAGCGTGTGCAGCCGGGACGCGGGCTCCTGAGTCTGTGGCCCGCGGCCAGGGTTCTCACGCAGGCAGGCTTGTTGGAAGCAGGCGAGGCGGACAGAGCAGAGGCTGTCTACTGGGGGAGCCAGAGACTGCAGAAGGGAGCTTCGGAAGTCTGTGCCTGCCATGGTGACAGCTCTGGGCCAGGGACAGGTAGTGAGCCCAGCAGCACATCGGGCCGGAGAGGGCCGGGGAGGCCTCCCTGGTCAGCCCACCTCCCCGGGAGGCCAAGCAGGCTCCAAGCAGAGCACATGCCCAGGAAAGGGACCGGGAGATGGGCCCATGGGAGCGAGGTCCACAGCTAGAGGCCCGCCTGAGAGGAGCGTCGTATGGCTCCTGCCCAGATGAGGCCCCAGCGTCTCTCCGAGTGGGAGGTGGGTGCTGCTCCAAACTCTGTTGCTGTTGGCACCCCTGGCAGGGCATGCCCTCGGGGAAAGGTGGCCAGGTCACTCAGAGGAACCATAGCCAACTGGGGGCTTTGGACTGGGATTCTCTCAGTTGGCGCAAAATGTACATGTGTCTGCATGCACACACACATGTGCACACAAACCCAGGCACACGCATGTACACATACATGCACACACATGCTCATTCAGTCATTCCCAAAGCATTCTCTGTTTTACATGTAAAAGTAGAATTCAAAGGTGCTTCCGAATAGACCAAGTGTCCACGTGCCATCTCTCCTGGAGGGGCTGCGGTGGTGTAGTGGTGGGGCACATGCTCGGCACTCACGAGACCTTGGGTTTGATCCCATCTTGTGCTTCAACAAGAGGAGGAGCAGAGGGTCCTGGACGCAGCAGCCAGCGTGGACAGAGTGTGAAAGCGGCCAGCCTGAGGGAGAAGCTGTTGGAAGGGGTCAGTGTCAGCCCTGGGCAGCAGGATTAAAGAACACGTCCCACTGAACGACACGGCCAGTGGTGTGGTGCGCCACCTGCACCCAGAGCCATCTCAGTTCCAGCAGAGACCTGGGCACAGAAAAGCCACAGGTGCAAGTGAATTATGGGAGCCAAGTAAAACCAGAGGCAGGACCAGTGCTAAGAAAGGAAGGCACGGTCGCGTCGGGGGCTGGGAGCAGGTCTGCACACGTGTGGTGTCCGCACACGCGTGCACGCTGGAAATAGGAAACCGCTCCCCCCAAATCTTCCTCTTCAGCAGTAGGAATCCTATACATAGTTTCCGGCCCCAGAGCGTCAGAAATAGCACGTGTGCCTGGAAACGCCACGTCGAGGGAGAAGTGCCTGGGGAGCCAGGAGTGGGGTCTTCCCTGGGGAGCAGGGGTCAGGCTGGGGTGGGGTGGGTGGCAGGGCTGGCGTTTGAAGCTGTGCCCTGTCAATCTGACCGAGGTCTGCAGTGGAAGGGCCGGTGGGGCAGCGGCTGCACAGGGCCACCGCAGGCCTCCACGTGCCCCCTGGGTGCACAGACGGGTGGGAGCAGGGCAGGCCGGCAGCCACCCTCTCTCTGAAGGCACTGGCGCAGCCGCCGCCACAGGAACCGAGGTCTGAGGTGTGCCAGCTGCCCAAGCCCAGGGTGGCCGGAGCCTGGCCTGTCATTCACCCAGAGCCTCCTGCCTGCCCTGTCAGTCAGGTGCGGAGGAGTAGGAGCTGTGTTGCCAGGAGGACCGTCGGGAAGGAGGGAGCCCTGACGGCGTGTGCGTGGCGCTCGCCAGGGAGGCCTGAGCGATGGAGGAGCACCTCTGGGGACAGGGAGGCATGTCCGGGTCCACCTGCAGGTCCCGGTTGACAGGAGGCAGCGCTCGCCGCTCTGGGGATGGGTTACCTGGAGGCCAGGCTGCAGCTGCCGTGCCACTGCTGCCACCCCGGCTCAGCGGCACAGGGTGCTCTCCCAGCCGGTGACAGACCTGGGGATGTTACTCTTGCGATCAGCTTATCAGATTCCACGGGAGAGATGAGACAAGGATTTGAATAAACACCAGTGGCTTCTGTGAAACCCAAGCTCAGTGCAAGGGCAGGAAAGTCTCTTCACAAGCGGGATCGAGGGCCGGCTAGGCGCTGGCCAGCCGGAAGGGTCCCCAGGGAGCAGGAGAAGGGCGGCTGGCAGCCAGTGGGACGCGCCTCGGACCCACAGCCCTGCTCTCCCGGCCTCTGCGCCCTGCACAGTCCCTCTCTGTTTGCCTGGGACCTGACCCTACCTGGAAGGCTGCTGTGACCCCGCTTGTTAGTCTGTAGCTTTGGTTTTAGAAAAAGTAGACAAATGGTCCAGACCTTTCTCCACAGGTGGCACGCGCAGGCCGAGCGGGCTCCCTGGAGCTCCCTGTTCCAGGGCCTGTTCAGACCCCTTCTCTCCTCAGAGTCCCTTCTCAGGGACCCGCTGAGGGTGACTGCAGCTTTAAAGAACAGAGAGGTTTCCTGAAGCCTTCCTCTGGCCAAATCTCTCTCCTTCTTTCTAGAGATGTGCCCCTCTACTGGGCGGTACGTGTCCTCTGCAGGCGGAGGGAACCCAGGGGTGTCTCTGGCAGTATGCAGCCATTTGTTCCTTTGCATCCGTCCATCCGTCTCTCTGCCCGCCTCTACTTACCTGTTTCTATCCACCATCCGCCCATCCGACCTCGCTCTGTTAATGATCTACCCTGTTTCTTCACCCTGCCGACCTGCCCGTCTTCAGCTGTGCCCATCGTGGGGTCTGTGTCTGTGCTGAAGGAGGGTGAGAGGCACAGGAGACGGTCTTTGCCTCCGTGGGTTCAGATCGTAACACAGACACTGGACATGATTGACACAAGTGGAAGTCTGTGCTGGTCACAACGTAGGGTGCTGTCCACAAGGGAGCACTGCCGGTTGCCAGAGGGTCGGCGAGGAGGCGGGGCAAGGGGAGGGCAGAAGGCCTCGTCCTGCACCCGCTGCTCCCAGCCCCTCTCTCATCTCACAGTGTGAGAAAAACAGGGCAAACTAGAGAATAGCCATTCTCATTAAAGGCGCGAGGAGAGCCAGCAGGCCGCTGCCCCACTCCTCCCTCGCCGTGTTTACCATCCTGGGAAGTGGGGCCCAGACGTAAGACTTTGGGCTGTAAGTGGGTCCAGGGCCGGGAAGGTGAGCCGAGCTCCAGACGCCTCCAAGGGCTGGGCGGGAGCTGACGTCCACGTGGCTCCAGCTCTCTGTAAAATCACTTCTTAGGTCTGTGCTGGGGCCGCACGTACTGACAGGTTCCCTGGGTTGCGAGTCTGTCGGGTGTTTGCAGTGGTGCTCCTTCGTCGCGCTCCTTATGACCTGACCTGTGAGCCCTCAGCCCTCACAGGAAAGCTGAGCCAGTCTGGGGAGCCTCTGCCCATTTGACCTTCGGGTCCCTTCGGCTCTGATATTTAAGGCACATCTCTGACAGAAAACCATCGGTTCTCACCTAAGCCTGACAATCTCTGTCTTTATCGGCGTGTTTATTCTGTTTACATTTAATATAATCACTGACACGCTCACACGGAGTCTGTGGTCAGTTTGCTGCTTAGACTTCTATTAGTTCCTCTGTTCCTCTTCTCTGACCTTGTCATCAGTCAGGTATTCCTGGCATTGTGGAGGCCGTGGAGATGCTCCTCTCTGACGTCCAGCTGCAGAGAGGCTGACCGAGAGAGACAGGAGGTCATGCTAAGCCTGGGCCTGCGCTCGCTGCCAGTGTCCAGCCAGGCACGGTGAGCAGGCCCTGGCCTTGCCCAGCCTGGCTTTGTCCAGGTCAACCTGCAGGCTCTCCAAGACCTCCCCGCTCCAGCTCCCCTGCCGCTCCCCTCCTCAGGAGGGGCCTGCTTCCTGCTCCTGCAGCCTCCAGCCCCACATTCCCTGATGGTCATTTTCTCCTGCATGGTGTGAGATCCGATGGTCTTGCACCGCTGCCTGCAGGACCAGCACCAGCCCACCGCCTGCCGTCTTGACTCCCTCATCGGCCACCCGCCACACCTCCTTGCAGTGGTTTGCACTGGTGGCGTTAGAGATTACAATGTGGCTCCCCAGCGTGTTCCTGTCAGCTGGGAGCGGATGTGGAGTTCCTGCAGGTGAAACGTGGGAACCTTACAATGAAGGAGAAGGAACCCAGGTAGCACGTGAAGGCTGGAAAGCCAGCAGAGGAGAAGGAGAGGGAGGAGAGCATTCCATGGAAGTATCAGAACACAAGCAGCCACCTTGGGGAAGGGAGGATGAGGACAGAGCCAGCTCAGGAGGCAGCTTAGGTGGGTTTGGAGAAGAAGCAAGGAACACAGCCAGCATTTCTGAGGCCACGCACCAGCCCATGCCACCCTGAAGCCACTGCAAGAGGAAGGGGAGCCGACGCCCGGCTTCAGAGACAGCAGAGCTGGACGCCTGTCCTAGGTCACACAGTGAGGGTGCTCTGGGGTGCACAGGGCACGCAGCAGTCCACAGCTCTGAGCACAGAGCAGGAACTTGGCGTGCGTGCTTCAGTGTATGGTGAACAGGATGCAGCTCCACATGGTGGTCAGCTGCCCTGTGCACAGCCCTTTTGTTCCTGCGTGGCTGCTGCCCCCTGGCAGATTGGCTTACCGCCTCTACCTTTGGACAGTGTGCCCCTCCTGGTCCTGGTCCTGTGTGTTCTGCTTAGGAAGTGACGCCCCCCACCCAGACAAACTTAAACTCACGCTCCAGCCTGTACCTGCATCCTGTGTGGTCTGTAGAGGCCAAAGCAGCAGCACCTGCCCCTGTAATGAGTCCAGCCAGGTAAGCAGGACAGGTAAGCAGAGCAAGGATTACCAGCCAAGGGCAGCAGAGGCTGGTGGGCCCTGCCTCTGCTGCCTCCTGGGCCCTCCATTCCCGGCCCACTCAGGGGTATGCAAGGTCAAATTCCTCCAATGACCCCTTTCCCTAACTCTTGGTGGCTCTGTCAATACAGGACCTCGAAGCTCCTGCACCAGCACCTCTGAGGGAGGGCGAGGTTTGTTCCAGCTTGGGGTCTGCGTGGGACAGGTGTGGCCCAGGTGGAGTCAGAGGGGGAGGCCCAAGCTCCTAGGGCACCTGCTTCACAGTGGCCACGGCTTTGCCCTCCATGTGCTACTGGATTCATCCTTGTGGAGAAGCACAACGTCTTTTGCTGCTGCCACGTCCTAGGAGGAGCTCCTGCCAGGACGGACATCATGCTCCCTTCTTCCCGCTGCCTCAGGAAGCCTCCACCCACGTCCGGCCTGAGTATCCAGGGGAGGACACCCTCCTCCCGGAGATGCCCTGGCCGCACCCACGGCAGGTTCCAAAGTCTCTGTGGGGGCTTGGCTCTGCCTGTAATTGCTGAGTCCAGCCACACGCCTGCTGCAAAGAGGAGCAAAGGCCACCTGGGCACAAGGGCCACACAGCACAAGGACCCATGTGCTGAAAGGTCTTGTGCTCTGACAGGAAGGAGGGCAGGTCAAAGACAACCACCCAAACCATGTCAGGCAGGACCCAAAGGCAGGACTCCAGGAGGTGGACAGGTCAAGGATAGTCACCCAAACCACGTTGGGACCCAAAGGCAGGACACCAGGATGGAGGGCAGGTCAAGGACAACCACCCAAACCATGTCGGGACCCAAAGGCAGGACTCCAGGAGGTGGACAGGTCAAGGACAACCACCCAAATCACGTCGGGACCCAAAGGCAGGACTCCAGGAGGTGGACAGGTCAAGGATAGTCACCCAAACCACGTCGGGACCCAAAGGCAGGACTCCAGGAGGTGGACAGGTCAAGGATAGTCACCCAAACCATGTCGGGACCCAAAGGCAGGACTCCAGGAGGTGGACAGGTCAAGGATAGTCACCCAAACCATGTCGGGACCCAAAGGCAGGACTCCAGGAGGTGGACAGGTCAAGGACAACCACCCAAACCACGTCGGGACCCAAAGGCAGGACTCCAGGAGGTGGACAGCTCAGAAAAGATCAAACACAGGGAGCAGACTTCCCAGGAACGTTCCCCATGTCGTTGGAAACCCGTAAGAAGCAAAAGTGTTAATGAAAAGAAGACAGTGGCAAAAAAGTGGGATCACAGGGATGCCACAGGACAGGCTCCTATGCCAAGAGGCGGGACTCAGGAGGACACAGGGGTATATTGAGGACTCCCAAAGAATGACACGGGATGGTCCCCTCAGCTGAGTAAGGTCCTGATGAAGAGAAGAGGGATCATGGGTGAAGTGTCACATGAGGGCCACGGGACAGTCCCCTCAGCTGAGTGAGGTCCTGACGAAGAGGGATGGTTAGTGAAGTGTCACATGGGGTGGGGGGAGGGGCAGCTGTGGAGGGACAGGGACAGCTATGGAGGGGGAGGGGCAGGGGTGAGGGTCAGGGGTAGCTGTGGAGGGGCAGGGGCAGGTGTGTAGGGTCAGGGGCAGGTGTGTAGGGGCAGGGGCATGTGTGGAGGGGCAGGGGCAGGTGTGGAGGGACCAGGGCAGGTGTGGAGGGGCAGGGGCAGGTGTGGAGGGTCAGGGGCAGGTGTGGAGGGTCAGGGGCAGGTGTGGAGGGGCAGGGGCAGGTGTGGAGGGGCAGGAGCAGATGTGGAGGGATCAGGGCATGTGTGGAGGGTCAGGGGAGCTGTGGAGGGGCAGGGGCAGGTGTGGAGGGGCAGGGGCAGGTGTGGAGGGGCAGGGGCAGGTGTGGAGGGGCAGGGGCAGGTGTGGAGGGGCAGGGCAGGTGTGGAGGGGCAGGGGCAGGTGTGGAGGGACCAGGGCAGGTGTGGAGGGGCAGGGGCAGGTGTGGAGGGTCAGGGGCAGGTGTGGAGGGGCAGGGGCAGCTGTGGAGGGGCAGGGCAGGTGTGTAGGGGCAGGAGCAGCTGTGGAGGGGCAGTGCAGCTGTGGTGTCCCCAGGGGCAATCCTGGTGCACTGGGCCCAAGCTCAGGCTCCACGTGCCTCCCAGCTCCCCTTCAGCTCCCTACTGACCCTCCAGGTGTGGGCAGGCTGTCCACCTGTTTTGGATGGTAGTCACCTCCGCCCTGCAGATGGGAGGAGCTGCTTCTTGGCTGCAGGGCCTCTGCACTTGGGAATGCAGATGGGACGACAGTCCACCACGTCCCTGTCATCCGTACCGAGGCTATGGCAGCCCCTGAGCTGGGACGCGGACAGCTGCCCACGTTGGCCGGAAGTGCAGGGACCAGGACTGAGGCCAAGAGGTCTGCCAAGTACCTCTGAGACCTGTACACAGCTCAATTTTGGGGTGAAGTCACTTATTTCAGGCACACGAGCTGCCCCAGGCGAAGAACCTCGAAGTGGTGGACAGGAAACACGCGTTTGCACGGAAAGCATGGAGGGCATCAGCTCTCACTTCTGAAACCTGATTTCTTCAGGGAAATATTTGGCCATTTTAAATAAACACTCACCAAAACAAAGTGACTGCACAGACGGCACCCTCAGAGCCCTTCGCGGTCTCACCGAAAGCCGCCTTGAACCAGGACGGCAGCCGCAGCACTGTGCGCTTCTCACCCCGGCGCGCCTCCTGGCCCTCCCTCTGTTCCACCCTCAGCCATCCCTGTCCTCCTGGGGACTGTCCTTGTGCACCCCGCGTGCAGGGCCTAGGACAGTCTCTCACCCATCAGAGGTTGACTAGGCAGTTGCCAAGTGATGAGTTCATCAGTCTTGCCTAGAAATTGCCATTGGGTTGGGTGGGAGAGGAGCCATCTTAAATAGCACCTGCGGCCATAGACGCACTGAGGGTCAAGCGTGGCCTGATGTCGCCCTCGGTCCTGAGAGCCAAGGCCTGCGTGTGGAGCAGGGTGGGTGGCTGACCGGCAGTGGTGTGGTGCTGAGGCGGGAGATAGTGGGAAGGGCTGTCCACTGAGGCCCCGGTGAGATGCAGCTGTCCAGGACATGTGGGGGCTGCAGGTGGAGGTGTGTCCACAGGCATGTGTTGGGGACACTGGCTGAGTGCCAGGGAGCTGGGCGCCACGTCATTGGGTGGACTCCGTGGCTGCCCATCCTGCCCGGGTGGAAGCCTGCCTCACTTTCCTGGTTTCTCCAGCACCCAGGACAGTGGCCTCTTCCCTGGAAGGCGAAGACCTGCTGACCAGCAGGCAGAACCTGGCCCTCACCTGAGGAGAGGCTGGTCTTGGCCCAGGGGACGCTTCCACCTGCCTCCAGCTCTCCCGTGGGTGGACTGGCCTCTGCAGAGCAGGATGGGCCTGGCCTCCCCTCTGCTCCTCATGGAGTGGAGGAGGCCGCCGGGAGCTGGGGCCCTCCCTCCTTCTGTCCCTGCACATAGAGCCTCCGGAAGGCAGAGCCACTTTGTCACGGCCCCCTCCCCTCCCCTCCGTCTTATTTCTGGAAGCCGAGGTGTTCAATAATTCAGGAGGAGCACGAATCAGCATATCTTACAGCATATTTGATGTGCCAACAGACAGACTGCGGACCGTTTCATTTCAATTAGCCCCTTTGTCGCCAACAAAAGCCCGACAAACCCCTGAGCGAGGGCCAATGGCACCCCGGCCTGCCCCGCCCTGGCCCCTGCCCCTGGAGCATCGCCCAGGCACAGGCACCCTCCTGGCTTTGTCTGCTGTTGCTTTCCAGGATCCTCTTACCTGGGATCCAGTGACTCTCCAGCCCAGGAAGAGGCTGGGCTCCGCTTTCAGGCCCCTTCTGATCTCCCGGGCTAATTGGCTCAGGTGTAAACCAAGCCAGCAGGGCGAGGACTTTGAAGTGAGTCTGCTGCTTGGAGCGCCTGGGAGCATCCCTGTCTGTGTGTCAAATACCAGCCGGCTAGGCCTGCTGCTCGGGCCGCTCATAAAAAACGCGAGTAATCACGTTGTATTACAAGGCTCAAATCCATGCTGATACCTCATTGCAAGCTTGTCATTAATTTTGCAGGCTGGGCCTGCAATGCAATCTGACCCGTTTTTAATAAGAGGGGCGTCTGCGCTGCGTGTGTGAGCGCGCGGGGTGAGGCCAGCTGTGGCTCCTGTACTTGCGGAGCCACCCTGGGCTTTGATCAATAATGCTGCTTCACTGCGGAAGGGGGCTCATTTTGTCAAGTCGCGGGGGAAGGGCCTGGTTCTGTTTGTCCAGCATGCATGATGACGCAAAGGTCAGCCCATGCACCGGGGGACGCCGGTCGCTTGGCCGGGCACCTCTCTGCTCAGGCTGTATTTAAAGGGGCACCTGCCTCGGCCCCACCCATGTCTTGATTATGGATGGTCCTTTCACAAATGGACAAAGCAGAAAAATGCAGACGCTCCTCTGACTTTGATTTTGCACAGATGCTCTTCAGTTTTAACACACAAGCCTGCCCCCCAATGAACACAAAAAGAGCCGTGTCCCCTCCAAAGGCTCCCTGGACTGGGGCTCTGCTCAGATTCGCATTCCAGTGCCGTGAGGATGGTGCGCCTCGCCCTTTCACCCTGGGTCCGTGTGTGCACAGCGTGTGCACGCCCTCACACCGGCTCCAGGCAAACAACCCCTCCAGAGCGGCACACACTGATCAAATATTTTCAGAAATTAAACAAACGTTAATACAACAGAAGATTCTACAGCATGGGAACACACCTGCTGTCATTCAACCAGGAAAGGTGGGACTTACACCCAGGTCCCGGGAGATGAATGTCCTCAGGACCTTCACTGGGTGTCTTTGACCACTCTGCCGCTGAAACTGCACCACAGGTGTCTTAAACCATGGAGAGTAAGGCCTCCCAGTCCCTGAGGTGCAGCCTGAGGCCCACGTGTGGCAGGGTTGGCTCTCCTGAGTCCTCTCTCCTTGGATTGCAGACACCATCTCCATGTCCTCACGTGGTCCTCCCTCAGTGTCTGTGTTCTGATCTTCTCATAAAGATGGAGAGTGGGTTAGGGCACGCTGGTGGCCCGTCCTACCTAATCTTCTCTTAAGAGACCCGTCTCCAAACAGTCCTGTTCTGTGGTGCTGGGGTTAGAGCATCGAGGTCTGTGGATCTGGGAACATTGTGGAGTCTGAGAAGCTGACTGTACAAAACTGCCAAGTTGTGACACAGCTATTGGCACTGTCCCTTCTCAGGACCAGGACTTGCTCGTGATACTCCCCCAGGTCTGGCTGGGTCATGGATAGTACCCAGAGGTCCCAAGTCTGCCCAGGTGGGTGAAGGTCAGGGCCTGGTCTCTGGCCTCCCCAGAGAGGCTGGGGTGTAGATGCCAGGGTCACTATGGGGAGGGACTTTCTGGCTCCTACAGCCCGAGCCCAGGTCCCTGCATGGTGAGTCAGTGGAGGGCACAGTCTCCTTCTGCAATCTGCAGCTCATGGGAAGGTCAGGTTTACCTGATCTTTGGAGCAGTAGATCCTCAAAGAGCTGGGCCAGTGCCCTTGGTGGGAGAGATCTGCTGCAATGGACAAGCGCCTGTGAGCAACAGCTGGGAATCGCCACCTTTTCAAAACGCCATGTTGGAACTCCTGTTCTGGATGAAGAGACCCCAGAAGTCAGAGAGAAACCTAGATGTAGAGCAGGGCAGTCCCCAGAGAGCTGGCAGTGTGGCCTGCAGGCTGCCCGTCTCCTGGGAGGAGGCCACAGTGCAAAGGCAGCACCATGCTCCCCCTCTTCATGGGCCCAGGGCACACGTTTCACTCGGCTGTTCACTGCTGTGACTGAAGGATCGGAGCAGAATCACTGTAGAGGAGGAAAGGTTCATGCAGGGGCTCGGTTTCAGAGGTCTCAGTCCACAGACGGCAGCTCCATTCCTCGGGGCTGGAGGTGAGGCAGGACATCATGGAGGAAGAGTGTGGCTCACATGGTGAGCAGCAAGCAGAGAGAGGTTTCCACTTGCCAGTTAGAAAACACATACCCTGTAGCCACATCCCGTGCCCTCTCCGCCAGCCGCACCCGGGCACTTCGGTTGCCGCTCAGTGAGTCCCAGTGGGGACTACTTCATTGACTGGGTTGAGACACTCACAACCCAGTCGTCTCTCCTCTGAACCTTCCTGCACTGTCTCACAGGGGAGCTGTGGGGACACCCCACATCCATGCCATGGGGATGCGGATCCTGCACACCGCTGACAGAGCTTCCTCCATCCGCCTCACTTTGGTCTCGTCGTGCCCACAGGATGCAGCAGCCCTGAATTATCAGCCCACCTTTCCTGGGCAGTGCTGCCCCAGGGGAAGCCTCCTCCAGGCAGGTGCCAGTCAGCACCTGCTCCCTGCCCGCCCCTTCTGCACCTTTCTGCAGAGTCTGAAGGAGGAGGAGGCTGCGGTGAAGCAGCAGGTGTGACCGTGCAGGAGCCACAAGCTCCCCGGACACACAGACAGCCAGAGCAAGTAGGGGCGCTGCCTTAGAGAGCTCTCGCGAGGGGTCCTCCTGGCCAGGTCTCCGCCTCCCCGGGAAGGCCGTAGGAGCGACGGGAGGGTGTTGCACAGTGGCCGTCTGGCGTACCTGAGCCCGTGTGAGGCTGGTGCTCTGTGGGCACCAACGAGGGTGACCAGCAGAGCCCCAGGCGCCTGGGGGAGCTCCAGCCTCGTCAGGGACAGCAGCTTCTGTGCTGGACTTAGGGAGGCGTTCAAGTGACAGCGCTCCCCAGGTCCTCTTGCCCTTTGCAGCGTGAAGTCACAGAAACGTCCTTGATCCCGTGACCTTTAAAATGGCTCTTTAGCCACCTGTGCACTGTATTTCTGATGATTTAACCGCAGGCTCTCGGGGGGCAGTGTGCACCCCAAGACAGATGCCACCCCCTGGTTAGCTCAGCCCAGTCCCATGCCCACAGTGCCCAGCCTACCCCTTCCTTGCATTCTGTAACCTGTGTTCTTTTTTTAAAATGAAATATCTGAATTTTATTTTTTAAAATCTTTTTAATTGATTTTTTATTTGTTCTAACTAGTTGTACATGACGGTACAATGCATTTATACATTTTGATAGATCATACATAAATGGAGTGTAATCTGTCATTTTTCTGATTGTACGTGTTGCAGGATCACATGGGTCATGCAGTCATACATGTACATGAGGTAATAACGTCTGTTTCACTCTACTATCATTCCTACCCCCATATCCCTTCCCCTCCCTTCATCCCCTCTACCTATTATAAAGGGGATCAAGCTAATTCTTTCCTATCCCCCACTTATTGTGAATTAGCTTCTGCATATCAGAGAAAACTTTCGGCCTTTGGTGTTTTGGGTTTGGCTTATTTCGCTTAGCATGATATTCTCCAACTCCATTCGTTTACCAACAAATGTCATAATTTAATTCTTCTTTAAAACTGTAATATTCCACTGTGTATATTCACCACATTTTCTTTATCCATCTGTTGAAGGGCATCTAGGTTGGTTCCATATAGCTATTGTGAGTTGAGCTGCTATAAACATCGATGCAACTGTGTTACTGTAGTATGCTGATTTTAAGTCCTTTGGGTATAAACTGAGGATAGCTGGGTCAAATGGTGGCTCCATTCCAAGTTTCTTGGGGAATCTCCACCCTGCTTTCCAGAGTGGCTTCGCCACTTTGCATTGCACCCTGTACTCCAGTGGTGGGCCTGTGAGAGCGGGGCCCTGTCTGTGGCTCCCGTCCTCAGCACCCAGCCAGGCGCTGGCACATGGTGAGTCTACAGAGTAGGTGAGCAGATGGGCACCAGCCCAGGGTAGCATTCTCATGATGGCACCTGGCACAATAAGGGAGGCAGCGATGGTCAGTTCCCAGGTGGAAAAGTTACTGCTAGGGGAGGACGAAGCCCTGGCCAGACTGTGGCATAGGAGGCGGGTCCAGGGGGCAGAGATCCTGGGCCACTCGCCGGGGCTCAGCAGACCATGCTGCCCTGGGGCCCTCGCTGAAGACTTCGCATCCAGAGGGGAAAGCACTCCCTGAAACGTGGCCCGGTGGGCCATAAGAGAATCCCAGGAAGCAGTGCCAATACTGGAGGAAAAAATGACCACAAAATGGTAGCAAAGCTTGTTGGGATGGAGCTGCATAAAGATCAGGGGAGCATTGTACCCTTAATGGGACCAGCCAGAGGTTCCTTAAAAACGACACTGAGTTCTGCGAGGAAGAGCAATAGTTGGAAGTATGTAATGAACAACGTTAGGAAGACATATTCCAGCCCGGGGTCTGCCCTGAGAACTCCCCTGAGATGCCCCTATGCGTCACATTCAGCACCAAAGTGTTGCCTTGGGAGGCCCACGACCCTTGTGGCACGTGTCCACTTCGACACCACAGGATGCGGTTCATCCAGCAGAATGTGTGCGGCCATGTGGTTGTTGCTGAGATCCAGGCGTTACATTTGCTCTGGGAGTATATTTTTAAAATTCCCATTACAAGGTAAAACTATGTAAGTAAAAATAGATCTAGTTCAATTTTAAATTTTTTTTCTGTAGCTCTTATTAAAGATGATATAAAATCTGAGACCAATAAAATAAATGACTCTTCAGTAAGTAAAACTTCTTTCTTAAGCGATGCATTTTCAACAGAGCTCAAGTCTTGATCACAGCCCGGCTGCTTCATCCCCTGACCTGCAGAGGTCCCTCCCTGGTCATTTGAATACGGAACTCATTTAGATTCTTGGTGCCACAGCCTGAGCCAGCAAACCTGGCAGAAGGGCTTTGAACAGTTGCACCCCATGCACTCTTGACATTCTTGGGAAACGCGGCCACTCTCTCTGCAGAACAGTATAAATATCTGGTCCTCGGTTTTTAATTATTACTGAGGAAGGACACCTGGGGAGCGAGGAGCGACTGACTGTCCAACCTCACCCCAGCCCTGCTAATTAGAGAGCCGGGCCACTTGACTGCTGAGCCGAGTGGGGGAGGCTTAGGAGACACAGACCCAGAAGTGGTCTGCAGCGGCCGTCCACGCCCCTTCCCACCACCAGGCTGCAGGGAGGAGCGGATCGAAACAGGTGGTTCACACAGAAGGTCGCATCTGGACGTGTGGCAGCACCTGCCGGGTTGCTGGTGCAGCTGGGAAGGGCAGGGCAGGCTGCCCAGGCTCTGCGTTACCACCCAGCCACAGAGAGGGCCCAGCCTGAAGAGGCCTGGCTCATCTGACACCAGACGGGCGCGCAGGCCATTCCCAGGTAATCCAGCCCGAGAGATTCTTGGGGTGATCCGGCCCTGAAGTGCCGCTTCTCTGGGTGCAACGGCGTCGGGCTTCTCTGGAATCGCTGGTGCACCCCATCCCGTTTCCGTGGGCGGGCGGCACTGCTGCTAGTCAATGTCATTCTGCCACTGTGACATGGGATTAGTGCACTGACCTCGTGGAGGAAGGGCTCCTGGGGGGCCCTCCCTGGGTGCTGCCCTTTCCAGTCCTGCCCTTGGCCTGGGCCCTTCCCTCGGGCTGTCTTCTTCCCTCTGAGCCAGCACAGGGGGCTGGAACTCCACATAGCGGCAGCCAGCACAGGAGGCAGGGCCTGGGCTGCAGCTCAGGTCCTTTCATCACCTGGTGACGGGGGGCCAGTCCCCACAGTTCCATCAGGAAGCTCTTCTGAGCCCTCTCCATGGACTACCTCAGTTTACCCCACAACCACCCCTGGAGGCAGGTCCCAGGTCTGCCCTGTTCCTCGAGGAAGAGGTGCACGGTGATGAAGTGACTCCCCCAGCGTCACCAAAGCTGAGCCTGGCTACCCAGATGTCACCGGCCAGCCCTGGGACAGAAGGCAGGGCGTGTAGCCTGCAGTTGCCCTGAACGGCCAACGTCTGGCTTGAAGCTACTCAAGACTCCACGTGCACTGGGCACTGCAGAGACTATAGCAGGTGAAGCTGCGGCTCTCAGAGCTCTGACCAGCGCACCTGCAGAGGGGACAGGTCTATTTGAGGGCTCCCGGTTTCAGAGGTCCTAGTCCAAGAAGGCTGCTCCATGCCTCGGGGCTCCAGGTGAGGCAGGACATCAGGGTGGAAGAGTGTGGCGGAGGGAAGCAGCTCACGTGATGACCAGGCTCCAGGTGAGAGTCCACTCTCCAGATACAAAGTACACACCCCAAAGCCTCAATTCCCACCTCCTCCAGCCACACCTGCCACTTCAATTAATCCCATCGGGGATAAGTTCACTGACGGGGTTAAGACTCACAACCCAGTCACCCCTCCTCTGAACTTTCCTGCACTGTCTCACACGCGAGCTTTTGGGGGACACCTGACATCCAAACCGTAACACCATCTTACTCCGTGAGCAACTCGGGCACCATCTGTCCCTCTGTGTGTGCATGTGCGTGTGTGTGTGTGTAAGGGGACACGTCGGGAGCACACACTGGGTCCAGAACACATCAGCTTCCCAGGCCTCCTGTGGCAGAGCTGAACTCGGGGTGCGCTGGCCTCAGGTCTGTCCCATCAGCAGCCCTACTTCTGAGGGACCGGTGCCACTCTTCAGTAGGTGCCAGGGTCCACCTTGGACCAACTTCTCTAACTAAGAAAGGAGAACAGGAGGTAGGTGAGTGGGAGCGCCCAACACAGGGATAACAATTCCACTTGCGCTCAGTGGTCTCCGGGAGCGAAAACCATGTAGATTTAAAAATATATGGCTATGTTTTGCATTTGAACTCTCTGTAGTGTATAAGAAATCCAAGCTGATGAACTGAATCAAAGATCTGCTAGGTTGGCAGCAGCCCTAGCAAGGGACGGAAGCAAAGATCTCCTTAGAAGAAATCATCCTCAGCCCGTCCTTGAGAGCTCTCTGGAGTAAGGAGACGGGATGTCAATTACAATTTACGAATTATGAAACACAGAAAAATTCACTACGAGCTTGAATCAGCAGGAAAACTGTGAAGGATTTGAGGTAGTTGAATACTCGTGTTGTGTAGCATAAAATCTGCTGTGTTTAAATACTTAACGAGAGAGATTTTCTAAATAAGAAATAAGAGATTACAGAAGGGTACCACATTGAACAAGTACCCCAGAGAGCTGCTGGTCCTAAAATGAAAGCTATCCCTGAAGAGGAAGAAGCAAACTGAGTGCACGCTCAGGTGAGGCACAGCCCAAGGAGGACACAGGGACAAGTGAAGAAGGGGCGAAGGACGCAGCCTGCCAGGAGGCCCCAGGAAACACCGTCCCTCGCAGCTGACACGTCCAGTGGCGAACCAGGTGGAAAGCAGGAGGGGCAGGACCCAGGTGGACGGAAGTCCCTCCCAGATCCAGGTTCCTAACACCTCCTGTGCTGGACAACACAAAGAGGGTCGTACACGTCCCAGTAGAACGGCAGAATCCTGAAGACAAACGCCAGGTTTCTAGGCAGCCAAAGGCAAACGGAGCTCCCCTCCCAGGCTCCCAGCCCAACACGGAGCAGGCAGCAAAGCCCCTGCAGAGCGACCGCCTCACTCAAGAGCAAAGTCGTTGCAAAACCAGAGACCTGGACAGATCATCAGAGGCACAGAACTGAACAGCAAGTGGGAGACAAGGGACCCAGAGACTCTGATCCAGAGTCACTGTATGTTCCCTGCAGTGGAGAGCCACAAGAGAAGAACCTGGAAACCGACCCCACGAAGGACAAACGGCTGCCACACGGGCCGGGCCTGGAGGACCAGTGCTGCCCTTCCCTGGTATGGCGTGATCACACCTCTGCTCCCGCAGCCCGGCACACAGACCCTCCCTCAGGGAGGGCGTGGAACTGAGGGCGCTGGGCAGAAGGCCACGGAAGGGGGAGCCCCTGGGCAGGGCACGCGACGGATGGAGCCCCTGCCTGTCAGCCCGGGCCCCTGAGCTTTTGCTGAGCTCTCGTAAGCTTTCCCCACAGATGTCACCCACGCTGTCACAGGCACTGTCTTTGGCCTGTCCACAACCTACCCCGCTGCCCTTGCACAGCAGGGCTATGGAGCAGATAGATGACAAAGTAAATCCACAAGCAGAAAAGAAAAGCACCGGAAGCTATATGCATGGGTAAACATGAAACGCTATCTGTTCTGATTTCTCAGAAGCACATAATTGCTTAAGGGAATGAGCAAAACACTGCATCATTGTGTTTATGGTGTGTAATAGTGTATATCTACACCCCACGACCGCGTGCGAAGAGATGAGAGAGAAAGGGCAGCTCTACCGGGGCAGGCTCGCTCCCCGCCGCTGAAATTAAGTGAATGTAAACCTGAAACAGACAGATCGCCGTATATTCAAATCCCTATGGAACCGCAAAATAAATTATTTAAATGGTTAAAAGTAAACAGGAATCGAAATGGTACCAAAGCCATTTGCTGAACACAAAAGAAAGACGTGAAGGAGAAACCAAACCCTGGCCCGTTCCTGCGGACGGCCAGCACAGCCGTGGACCGAGTGGGCCGAGGCGGGGATCCCAGCAGATGGAGGCCCCAGTCACGGCACAGGCTGTGTTACCCACAGGGCCGAGGGTCTGCTACACGCTGCTCAGGAGGGGCACGGGCCCGGGGCTGAGGCACACTCCCCTCACCCAGGACACAGCTGAGACACCTGACGCCCAGCCCAGGACGGGCTGGCAACAGGGCCTCGTGCACAGGCCTTGGTCGGGAGAGTGGCCACCAGTGCCCTAGCACCTGCTGGATGCACTGGTTCCCTTGCTGTGGTCATCGGAGCACTGGTCTGTGTACGTCGGCATACTGTCTGATACGCCAGGCGCTCCACAGTAAGGAGGCACACCTGAGCTTGAGGCGGACTCATGAGACCACGTTCCCCTCAGGGGCCACCGCCAGTGGGCTGCGTGGCTTAAATCAGTCAGACGACCCAGGGCGACATAGACTGCAGCTCAGACTAGAGACAGAGGATACTTGACAACTGTAAAATGGTCAAAATGTCAAAGTATGACAATGTAAACACATAGGCACTAACAAGTCTCAAAATACATAAAGTAAAAGTCAGGAGAATCAAACATCAACTATTATGGTCGGAGATTTCAAAAATGCACTCAGAGTAGTGGAAAGAAAAAAGAGACAGAAAATGTAATGATGGATGTTGGTTAACAATGAACTGATTGTTGCTGAAAAATTCACCCAGTAACAGCTGAATGCAGGTATTTTTCAAACACAAAGAAAATATTCTTTCATCATGTGCTAAATGATAAAATTAAACACAAAGAATTAAAAATTTCAAATCATGCAAAGTATATTCTTGAACCACAGTGAAATTAGAGTTTAGCAACTGAAAGAAATTTGGAAATATCTACCAATGACCTGGAGCACCTAAAGAGCACACACCATGACCAGGTCCATTTGCCTGAGATACAAGTACAGGCCAGCCCTAGAAGTCAGGGTGTGATAAACCACCTTGACAGAATGAGGATGACAACTCTGATAATCTCTCTAGGTGGAGGAAAACGCAGTCTGGGTGCTGCGGAGCATGGCTGTAATCCCAGCAACTCCAGAGGCTGAGGCAGGAGGGTCACTAGTTCAAGGACAGCCTTGGCAAATTAGCAAGGCCCTAAGCAACTTTGTGAGGCCCTGTCTCAAAGTTAAAAATAAAAGGGACTGGGAATGTGGCTCAGTGGTTAAACTCTCTCTGGTTAAATCCCCAGTACCCACACCGCAAAAGGAAAAGCATTTGGAGGAGTTCTGTGTCCTTTCGTAATACACATTCTCTACCAGTTAGGTGGAAGATAGTGCGCTTCGACCCAGCGTGTGCCACGCGTGCGGTGACCAGCCTGCCACTGACCTCACACTCAACTACAGGAAGTCAGATGCCTTTCCTGTAGGACCAGGAGCAAGGAGGGGACGCACAGCTTGCGCTACTAACCACACGGCACTGGAAGTCTCATTGGGCAAGAAAACTAAATGAATGAAGACATCCGCTGGAAAGGAAGAAGCTGAATTGTCCTTCCGACAACACAATTGATGTATAAGAGAGTTTTGTTTATAAGACCTTACCATAAAATTATTAAGACTAATAAATTCACTAAAGTAACCAGATACAAAATCAATCCACAAAAATTAGATGCATTTCTACAAACTAACAAAAAGCAAGCACAGAAAGAAATTAAGAAAACGATTCCATTCACGGTAGCAACAAAATGAAATATTTAGAAGTAGATTTAAACAGGGAGGTGAGAGATTTTATGCCTAAAACTATAAAATTTTGATGAAAGAAACTGAAGAAAACACAAATAAATGGGAAGGTGGCTGAGTGCTTGGATTGGAATGATTAATATCGTGAAAATCCCCACACTGTCAAAAGAGATGAACAGATTCAATGCGATTCTTACAAAAATCCTAATGTTTCTACACAGTAAAGGAAACAATCAAGAAACTGAAGAGAACATAATGGAATAGGAGAAAACATTTGCAAGCCCTACACCTGACAAGGGGTTAATATCCTATATACAGAAAACAACTCGGTAGCTCAAGCAAACAGACAAAACCCAAATGAACTGTTCAAAAATGGGCAGTGGACCTGAATAGAGGACTAAAAGATGCACACTTGGTCAAGGGGTGTATGAAGTGGTGCGTGGCATCTTAGAACATCAGGGAAGATTTGGCATATATCTAGAGGACATCAAAGAGACATCTGTGCTTCTCCCTCCATGGTGCACATCGACTACAGCCAAGATCCGCAGTAAACTTGTGTCCACAGATGGAAGAATGCATAAAGGGAATGTTAAATATATACAGGTACATGAAGCACAGCATTTTTTTTTATTAAATGGAATACTATGCAGCCCTTAAAAACATTGTTATTCACCATACCACAATGAACCTGGAGGACAGTATGCTAATTAAAATAAGCCAGACTTAGAAAGACAAACACCAAGTGAGCTCATTGTGTTTGGAATCTAAAAATGTCAAACTCATTAGAGTTGAGAGTACAGTGGGGGGGTGCCAGGGGCTGAGGAGAGAGGGAGATGGGGTGACTCTGGTCAGAGAATATGAATCTCATCACGTGGGATGAGTGAGTTCGAGATCTGCTGTCCAGCGTGGACTGTAGCTAGTAATACTGCAGAGGGCACTGGGATTTGCTGAGAGGAGAAGAACGTTCCCACCCAAAACAAATCAGCAACTCCAGGAGGTGACAGATGCTAATTGGATCAATTTGAAACTATTTCACTACATATTTCGAGACATCACACACACCATACACCTCAATGTATGTTATTTCTATTTACCAATTACACCTTGATAGTAATTGAAAGAAAAAAAAAAGCAAAGAACTCAGTCAAAAGAGTAACAAGACATTTTACTAAACGAAATGCATGAATGACTAATAATTGATAATAACTAAATAGACATAAGGGTCATTAGAGTAATTTGAACACAACTGTGACTTGAAGCCATAGAATACATGCTACAAAGTAAAAGGACAAAGGAGCAGATCTGGATGACCTTGGGCGCAGAGACGATCCCTCAGAGGCAGCATCCAAGGTATCGTCTAGCAGTAGAGCAACGGAGAGGCTGGAGGCCGTGGGAACTAAGTTTCTGCTCTGCAAAAGACACTGTCCAAGAATTTAAGGAGAACTCACAGGCCAGGGGAAAAATCTTGCAAAAGACTTCTCTGGAAAAGACTGCTTTCTAAAATGTATGAAGACACTCTTCAAACTCCACAGGAGAAACTCACTCAACCCGGCTGAAGACGCGGGTGGAGGCCCTCAGCAGACACGGCACTAGAGGGGATGTGCAGCCAGAAACAAGCATGCGAGCAGAGGCCCCTCACGCAGGTCCTCAGGGAAATGCAACGAAGAGAGCTGCAGACACCGCCACGCTCCTGTTAGAACAGGCGCATCCGGAACACTGAGCATAGCCGAGTGGTGAGCTCCGGAGCTGCAGGCACCCCTGGTGGGGACGCTCAGCGCACAGCGTCTGGGAAGGCATATTGGCAGTGTCTTGCTGAACTTTCCAGAAGGGACAGACCTACGGAGACAATAAGAGATGGGGGATTGCCAGGGCTTGTGGGGTGGGCTGAGTAGGCTGAGCACACGGGGCCTTTGGGACAGTGAGGTGGCTTTGTGTGATCGCACAGCAGTGGACACGGGACATCATGCACCTGTCCACACCCTCAAAGTTCCTAGCACCGGAGAGCTCCAGGGTAAGTGGAGGACTTGGGTGGTGACATGGAGTCCGTGGGGGCGTCCACCGTAGCAGACGCGCCACCCAGGGGACGCTGAAGATGGGACCTGGCCTGTGAGGGTGGAGACCTGCGGGATCTCTATGCCTGCCTCTCAGTTTTTCTGTGCACCTCAAACTGCTCTGAAGAACAAAGTCTCTTGAAAAAGAAAGGGACCGGCAATGCCAGGTGCTGCTGAAGACAGGAGGAAAGGAGTCCTCGCTGCTCGTCCGGAGCCGTCGGCCGGAGCTGTGCTGAACCCTTCCTCCGACACCCAGCAGAGGGACTTCCACGAGGAAGCCACGCAGCAGCAACTCCCGGGGGCCATCCAGAGGCCACCATCAAGGGCCGCAGCAGGCTGCCCACCCACAAAGCGGACGCCATTCAGGGAGAGAGGAGCGTCCTGGCCAGGCTGAGGTGGACCTGAGAACCAGCCGCCAGGTGCGGCGAGTCGGCGGGCAGGACGCCGGCGGCCCTCCCTGGCCCGCCCCCCCGGCACCCGCTGCTGCTGCACGTCCCTCCGCTGGCCAGCGTCACGCCCTGCTGGGCTTTCCCAGGGGGAGATGGTGCAGAGCAGCCCGTGCTGGACGCCTCTGGCACCGACGCTAGGCCTGAGCCTCCTGGGGCAGCAGATGCAGACACGGGCAGCTCCAGGGACATCGGGTCTGCCAGTGGGCGAGAGAGATTGGGGACGTCCTCAAGCTGAACCCTGGGGACTGGCAAGCTCCACAGGCCTGCTGAGACCACTCCTCGCACCTTCACAGCGGTGGGTTTGACGAATGGAAGCCGGGAAAACTCTAAAGCAGCAGACGGATGATGGCGGCAACACGTGCCCCAATCCTCGGGAATTGTCTAAGGCTACGTGGAACATCTTGAGATACAGACTTCTATTTTAAAAAAGAAGAAAGCTGAGAAAAGTAGTGTCCTACACATTTGACTTAGGAAATTAGAAAGAAGACACACAAATCAGTAGAAAAGGAAGAAATAAAGATGAGAAAGATTAATAAAATTGAATATGAAAGTATGATAGCAACAAATGCAAAAGGTAATGTTTTAAGATAAGAAAAAGCAGAAAACGCCAGGTGAAGCTGTCTAGTTACAGGGCCACTCAGTGTAAAAGCAGGAAGATGGCAATCACAAGTCAGTAGAGATTTTAAAGTAATAGCAGACATTGCAGGTGGGATCTGGCATGTCCCCAAGGCTCCTGGCTGAAGGCTGGGTCCCCAAGGCAGGGCCCTGGCCTCACAGAGGATTAAACCTCTGAAACCATGAGCTTTAAATCTTTCTTTCTTTAAATTGGTTCTCTCAGGTATTTTGTCATAGTAACAGAGAGCTGATTATTAGCCAAAGGACTTCATAAAACCAAGACCAAAACATTTAAATTTTGGGGTTGAATTAGTATGTACTTAATGAAACTGAGGGGACAGATCATTTTAGAATAGTACTACAATCCCTGAATACCTGATAGTCAAAACTCAAAAACATTTGATGCAGAAGTTTTTACAGGCAAGTTCTGTTAATAATTCAAAAACCAGATAAACACGATCTCATAAAAAATTTCCAAAAGAATTTGCAAAATAACATTACTCAGGTAATTTTGTGAGACTTCTAAAACCTGATGCATACATCAGATGAAAGCATTATAAAAAATAAAAACCAAAAGCCAATTTAACTATTGAACATGCAAAACACCAAACAAATATCAGCAAACTGAATCCAACACCAATAATTGGAGAGGTGGTATGTATTTTGAGCATGTTGGTTGAGCTTCTCCCAGGAGTGCAAGACAATTTAACTTGGGAAATGTAATAGCACGATTTTCCCTATTAACGAATTAAATGAGAAAAGCGTCTGTCCATGACAATAGACGGAGTGAAAACATGTGGCCCAATTCAAGACTTCTTTGCAATAATTTTGAAGTCAGAGTGGAAAGAACCTTCCTGTTGACTGAGTCGCTAGCAGGTCCGCGGCCAATGCCGGAAGTGGGAGGGAATTGGTAAAAGCCTCACTTTAGCCAGGACCACGTCAATGATGTGCACCAACCTGGTTTTTTATTTCAATCTTTCACTTAAAGTTTCAGTCATCGCAATGACACCAGTGAGAAAGAGCTCTTACCTCGTAAGGGAAGAGGCCTCTCTGTTCTTGTTCTCAACGATGTCATTGTCCTTACAGAAAACGTAGGACAGTGTGTAAGCTGGTGCCCTCGAAGGAATCAGCCCTGCTCATGCAGACCAACCTGGTCTGCCATCTAAAATTAAGAATGTAGAGTCACTAGATCAGGAAGAGGGGAGTGAAGGGAGGGAGGGGCGCAGGGTAGGAAGGACAGTAGAGAGACAGACATCATGGCCTCGTGTACATGTGTGACTGCATGACCCACGTGATCCTGCAACATGTGCAGTCAGAAACACAAGATGACACTCCATGTATATGCGATCTATCAAGATGAATAAATGGATTCTATGGTCATGTGCAACTAATGAGAACAAATAAAAATTAAACAATTAAAGATGCGATTGTAAAATACTTATAATGATATGCTTATAATAAAACACTCATAATAATATACAAAATCATGAATATAAACCCTTTTTAAAAAGATCATGGAATTTCATTTAGGTAAATGTGTTTGTTAAAGAAGGTCTAAGTAAATGGAGAATATTTTTAGAATGGCCCACTCAATATCCTAAAAACATCCGCTTTTTGTAACTAGGCATGTAGATTGAATGTGATTCCAAAGGAAACTCCCTACTGGGTTCCTCAAGGACCTTCACAAGGTGCCCGCAATTTCTGAAGAAAAAAAAAATGAAGAGGTGGTTCTTTTAACCACGGAAACTTACTTCATGGCTCTTGTGTGGTGAGCTGCATTGTCCCCAGGACGCTGTGTCCAGGGGGCGGCCAGTGCCTCAGACCCTCTAGTAAGGATGATGGCGTGCGGTCACTCCTGCGGTACAGTGGGCCCTATGTTCACTAGGATAGGGGACCTCGTGGACAAGACAGACACACAAGGGGAGGGTGGAGACGACAGAAGGAGGTGTGGAAGCCCAGGAGCTTGAGGGACAGCCAGCAGCACAGAAGCAGAGCAGCCTGGGAGGCTCCTCCTCCTCCCTGGGTTGGGTGTGGAGCCGCCAGAAGTGCATGTGATCATGTGGGACTTGATTGCAGGCCTCTCGCCTCCGCACTGTGAGAACAAGGTAGGGTTCAAGCCACGCTTGGCACTTGGTCACGGAGGCCCTAGAACGCCTTCCCACGGTCGGGAAGATGCGATGGTTTCCAGGCAAGAGAGCCAAACGGAAGGCCCCCCACCACTCACACACACACACACACACACACACACTCACGGAAGCGTGGCAGGCAGCAGAGGCAGTGCTGGAGCTGGGGCAGTGGGGACCCCTTAGTGACTGGGCAGTGGGTCATCTGTGTGCACATGGAGAGATACGGGTTTCCTGAACTCGCACGAAGCTCAAATTAAAGAATTAAATACGACAAGAGCAGTTTCACAAAATCCATAGGAAAATATTTCATGGCTTTAATATGGGGCAAGATTTCCAAAGCAGCACTTTAAAAGAGCCTGGACCGTGAGCCCAGAAGGGCAGGGTCGCCCGCTCGGCCGACGGCCACACCGGTGCGGAGGCGGCCGGCAGCACCTCACCAGCTCTGCCTCCCTGGCTCGCTTACCACACATGTGCAGCGAGCATTCAGGTCTCCAAACGGCCTCCTCTCTTGCTTTTCTGCCTCTTCAGAAATATGCCCATCACTACTGTGGCTACTGGGAGGAGAGGCTCGTCCTAACCGATTAACATTTGGCTGCTCCTGTCCCCGTGGCTGCAAATCAGAGAGCAGTCTCTCCTGACGTCTCACATCTGTGCTCAGTGTTCGGGGTGCGTGTGTTGCATCTGCTTGTCCTAAAGCTCTCTGCGTGACGACTGTCTGCCATGCCAGCAACACCTGAGCACAGCGTTCCAGAAGCCTGGACCCGGGCCTTCAGTGCAGGGAGACGCCCCAGGGGCGGTGCGGGCCTGGGGCCAGTGGGCCTTCCCTTTTGACAGAGACAGTGCCTGCCTCTGTCTCTACCCTCTGATGCTGGAAATACAGTAATGGCTCTCAATTTAGAAATCGCTGCAGATTTTATATCATCTTTCCAGCCCTGATGTTTTACATATGAAGGAGGAGAAAGCGACAGAAGCGTTGAGGTCTCAATACCTCTGGGCTGGTGCTGTCTTCATCCTTCATCGCCCTACACCTGGCCAGGAATGTCCCGCTGTCCCTGGCAGACCTGCGAGGAGCCCCCTCTGTCTGCAATGTGAGGCTCTCACCTGGTCTGTGCATCCTGCTCCAACCCCATTCTGACTCCCTCTGGCAGGAGCATGGGGTCCTGCAGCAGCCAGCCAGCTGGGTTCCGGGCCAGGGCAGCTCCTGGTGTGGTCCCATAGGCCCGTGGCCTCGTGACCTCTCCTCACAGGCTCTGTGTGGCTGTGCCACGTCAGTATGTGGGCGCCCACCACCCACCCACACCTGGCTTCCCTGTCCTCTCTGCACCTTGCTCCAGGGGCGCTGCCTCCCTGGTAGTTCAGGTCTTCTGTGTCCAGCTCCACGGCTCTGCCCACTGGGTCTGCGGCCTCCACACTTGCCCCTATTGCAGAAGTGCTTGAGAGACTGTGAGAGTCACCCAGGGTTCCTTAAACCCCGCTCCCTGCCTCCTGGCAATCTGCAGACCACCCTTGAGAAAACTGCTGGTCTTCTGGGTCTCCCACACCTGGTCCATCACTGGGCTGGTGGGGATGCTCTGCGGACCCTCTGGACCCTGGGACTCCCGGGTCCTGAATCCCACAGTCTGTCTGCTGCTGTCGTCCCAGTTCTCCCACCTGGCAGCCCGGCTCTGGGGACACAGAAGAGGTGATCTTGGGCAATGGCCTCAGTAGGGGAAGAAATGGCCATAGAATCTCCAGTGGTCACCTTCCAGAGAGTCATGGCTGATAAGGCAGGAGTTGAAATGAAAGGAATCGGAAAGTTCCAAGGAGTGGGGATGTGGGGACCAGAGTGGCCGAATCAAATGGAAAAGATAAAATGCCAGTTCTCCGTTTGGGGCTGGAACAGTCGAGTATCCGTGCACCACATGACTTGGACTTGATGAACACCAGGGACAAAAGTGACAGAGGGGCAGGTGGCCTGGGAGGTGCTGGGGCAGGATGGGTCTGAGCTCTGATCTTGGTGCGCCTCTGACCACAGTGCCTGACCGCAGGTCCAGCCCAGGGTACAGAGAAGACAGTCTCATTGCCTGGAGCTCTGGGTTGACTCCAGCTGAGAATCACATTCAGGTTTCAGGGATCAGTGACTCCAAGGGTGCAGACAGGGGGCCAGGGCAGTGGGTCTGGGGGGAAAGATGGAGGCCAGGGAGCGTCTGGCCTTGCGAGGAAACCCCCAGCAACCTGGAGAGGGTTTTCAGCTGAGCCAGGCTGCTCACACAGGGAGGGGTTCTGGTGCTGAGCCGTCGGAGCCGGGAAACAAGGCGGCAGTCAGAGAGGCGATGAAGACAGACTCAGAGGAGGCCTGGCCTCGGCCTCCACTGACACAGTTGGCTTGGAGGCTGGGTCAGGGAAGCTCAGGGCGGCTTCCCTTCTGAAGTCCTCTCTGGCGGCCCATGACACCCTCACTTTCCACACGTCCCTTATGAAATGTAGGTGTGCGATGGTGTGGAAGTTTTCCTTTTTCTTTCTTTTTTTTAAAATTGTGCTGCTTTTTAAAGCGGCCAAGGTGGGTAAATTATTTTGCGTATCTTCATTTAGGAGATGGCAAGAGTACTGTACTTTGATATTTACCCCTTCTGTGTTCTTTTGTCTATTTTTTCTGGGCTTTTGAACTAGGGGAAATGCATGGCTTCTTAATACGAAAGCACTCCTGTCTCAGGGCAGACAGATCACACTCTGGTTACCCTAGGTCTGGCACACTTGGGGAGGCATCGCCAGTCTCCTGGGGGTTAATGGGACGGTGGACAGTGCCTTGGAGCTGGCTCTGGTCCAGAGAGCCAGACCACTCTTGTGGAGCTCCTCTCTTCAGGAGGTCCTCCTTGGGGAGCCCTCAATTGTGGAATCCAGAAACGATAACTTTCTGCCCAAGGGAGCTGTGTCAGCTTCCTGTCACTGTGACAAAATGCCTGTGATAATCATCTTAAAAGGGGGTAAGTTTTAATTTGGTGCATGGTTTCAGAGGTTTCCATCTATAACCACTTGGGCCTCTGGCTTTGGGCCTGTGGCAAGGCAAAACTCCAAGGTGGGAGCCCATGGGGAGTGAAGATGTTCACCCCATGGTGGCTGGAAGCAGGGAGAGGAGGGGCCAGGACTGGGGTGGAGATGGAGACTGACTAGGAGGTGCCCCTGTGGAGAGCCGTGACAGAGGATGGGACAGCAGTGACTGAGACTGGGGTCTCTGATGACCTCATGGCTGTGGCATGCCTGGTGCCTGGGAACGTTCCTGTGCAAGGGCACAGGATGCCTAGCTGCTGTGACGAGGCCCTGCCTGAGGAGGCTGTGCAATGTCCTGAGCTCTGACCTTGATCTCAGGCACACAGCTCTGGGAAGGAAGGAACTCTTATGCTGGAAACCACAATGCTTCACCAGCTAGCTTCCCAGGATCCTGCCTGCCTTACAGTAACTTTAAAGAGTGGACTTTCTTGAGAGCTACACAGAGCTCCTAACGCTGCACTTTGCAACTGTGGATTACAACTCTGGAAAAACTGCCTAGATGTCCTGGTTTCTGCCTGAATACAAAGAATAGTGGTTGCACAGTCTTTAACCTGATAATGAGACATATATAAATAAAGATGCTGGCGCAGCTCTTTAGATCTGCGTCTCCATCAGAGGGCAGGCTCCACCGGATCCCAGCTTAATCTTCAAGATCTGTGTCTGTGACTCTTTATTTTCCAATCCCCTTCACCCCTTGCTGGACCGGAGAGCTCGTTCGGGCTGTCCGTGGCTTGCCCCTTCGAGGGCGAGCCGGGCCTCTCTTCTTCACTGGCCCCACCCCCCGGACCCCACCCACTCCCAGCAGCAGCACAGGCTGTGAGCCGGGCTTTGGTGTGTGGTCACCGGGGACGCTCAGGTCCAGACCATCACTCTGCAGGCACACACTGGGGTCTCAGAGTCCCCTCACTCTCTTCCTCGCTTGTACCTCCCCTTTCAGTGCTCAAGACAGGACAGAGAATGGGCACAGGACAGGGAGGGTGCCTCCGCACTCCCCCTGGAGGCAGGTGAGTGACCTCAGGGAGACCTGCAGAGTCCACGAGCGTCAGGCAAGTGGGGCACGTCCACGGTAGATGGTCCCCATCTCGGCCACCAAGGCTGTTGGGCGCATTGCTATCACCTAAATGGACCCGTGTTCTTGTGCGGTGGGGGCGTGGTCAGCCGTCCCCTGTATGAAGTGCGCAACAGCAAGCGCCCCCTCCCTGCCGCGATGGTCTGACAAGCCACGTTCCCCGATGGAGACCTCCGCTTCCAGGTTTTCACAGTGGGACCCGTCCTTCCCAGCTGGTTTCCTCCCCGCGTGGTGGGGTGGGTCCCACACACCTCGGTGCGCGCAGGCACCTCTGATGGGAGGCCGGGCAGCGTGCCACGCACACCTCGGCATTTGCAGAGCGGATTGTGACGGAGCTTGTGGACCTTCCGATACGGGCTCTCAGAAAGCCTAGGTCCAAGGGGGCGGTCCAAGGGGGCGGTCCAAGGGGGCGGTCCAAGGGGGCGAGCCCGAAGGTCTGGGACCCGGCACCGCAAATGCCCCACCCAGCCGGTTCTGATCTACTGGGGACCTACCAAGCCGCCTGTCGGAGGTGGTCCTTGAGGCCGGGCCTGGAGACCACGGTTCACAGGGCCCTCGTGGAAAACAGGATGCCTCGGGGTTAAAATAGGATGCCTCTCGGGGCAGCCAGCCAGCTCCCAGCAGCCAGGCCAGGAAGGCAGGAAGGAGTTCAAAGGAGAACTCGGGTCCGAGGTGCTGGGCGTGAGAGACGCGCCTGGAGAGGGGAGGCTGGGAAGTTAGCTGAGTCCAGCGGCGGCAGCGAGGCCAGCTGCAGCCAGACGGCAGGATCTGCGCTGCTTGAGAGCAACGGAGGCTTTCACAGGAGACATGGCGGCTCCAAGTGAGAGGGGACATCCCCAAAATGAGCCGGTTACCTTTGCCTGATGAGCACAGGAAAGTGCGGCCCTGGGTGGAGGTGGAGGATGGCACAGAGACCCGAGGGGAGAAGACACACCCCGCAGAGGACCACGGGCGTGATCGGTCATCTCCACATGTGGTGACGTCACCGCCATTCTCTGGAGCAGCCCGGGGTCTGTCCCCACCCGCTGTCTCCCTCCTGGCTCACACAGGAGTACTAAGTAAAGCCCTGCTATGTCTGAACCTTCACAGGGGAGCTCATTTGTGCAGCTCGGGTCCAGCGTCCCCAGGCTGGTGACGACGGTGCTGCATACTGTGACCGAATCCACAGAGGTAAGGTGGTGGACGTGAGGGGTGACAGAGGCAGCTCGGGTGGAGCAGGCCCGCGAGGAGCTGTTGGCTTCACCACCCCTCTCAGCATTAGGGAAGAGCGAACAGCGACATATCAGAAGACACGACCGTCCATACAATCATCAGAGACTGACCACTCCCTGTGGCTTCTCACAGGCGAACGTTTGGCCGGCTAGCAGAAACCACCTTGGTTCAGACAGCGCTGTGTGCCATGGGCTCATGCCCTGGTGGCTCTGGGGGCTCACCACCTGATCTCCGTTTCCTTGGCAGCAGGAGAGAAGAAGCGATTCTAAATGCAGAGCTGTGATGACAAGACAGTCACAGGTTCCTCTCTCCTACACAGAAGCCCCTTAGCAGTTCCTCTCCCACGTCCCCGCTCCACGCCGCTCTACAGCCTGGTTGACTGGATCTGGCTTCACTAATGTCACCACCTCCAGCACATCTCACGTGGCTGCCTGGGGACTCTGAAGCAAAGCTCCAGGGTGCAACTTCCTGGAAGAGCCCTGGCAACCCACACCCTCCAGGTCAGGAACATAAGCAAGTGCCTCCTCGAGAGGAGTCCTCGTAAAAGACCCCTGGACTCAGAAGTCCCTCCTCTTGAGGGAGTTCTCATGGCCCTTGGACTCAGAAGTCGCTTCTCCTGAGAGAGTCCTCATGACAGACCCTGGACTCAGAAGTCCCTCCTCGTGAGGGAGTCCTCGTGACAGACCCTGGACTCAGAAGTCCCTCCTCGTGAGGGAGTTCTCATGGCCCTTGGACTCAGAAGTCGCTCCTCCTCAGAGAGTCCTCATGACAGACCCTGGACTCAGAAGTCTCTCCTCGTGAGGGAGTCCTTGTGACAGACCCTGGACTCAGAAGTCACTCCTCATGAGGGAGTCCTCATGACGGACCCTGGACTCAAAAGTCCCTCCTTGTGAGGGAATCCTCCTGGCCCCTGGACTCAGAAGTCGCTCCCCATGAGGGAGTCCTCGTGACAGACCCTGGACTCAGAAGTCGCTCCTCGTGAGGGAGTCCTCGTGGCCCCTGGACTCAGAAGTCCCTCCTCGTGAGGGAGTCCTCATGACAGACCCTGGACTCAGAAGTCTCTCCTCGTGAGGGAGTCTTTGTGACAGACCCTGGACTCAGAAGTCGCTCCTCATGAGGGAGTCCTCATGGGCCCTGGACTCAGAAGTCGCTCCTCATGACGGAGTCCTCGTGTCCCTTGGACTCAGAAGTCGCTCCTCGTGAGGGAGTCCTCGTGGCCCCTGGACTCAGAAGTCCCTCCTTGTGAGGGAGTCCTCATGGCCCCTGGACTCAGAAGTCCCTCCTCGTGAGAGACCCTGGACTCAGAAGTTGCTCCTTGTGAGGGAGTCCTCGTGACATACCCTGGACTCAGAAGTCGCTCCTCATGAGGGAGTTCTCGTGGCTTCTGGACTCAGAAGTCCCTCCTCGTGATGGAGTCCTCGTGGCAGCTCCTGGACTCAGCTCTGTCCGCTTCCATCTCCAGCATGGCCGAGCTCCTTCCCCTCTTCCCAGGATCTCCTCCCCTGTTCCCCACACCCAGCTGTGCAGGTGGTACCCAGACTGAATTTCTGAGGTTCTGCTGGTCCTCCAAGTTGCACTCAGCTGCCCCTGCAGGGAGGCCAAGCCTCTTGCTCATGGGGTGGCCGAAGCTTTCGGGCGACACGCTATGGTGTTTGCAGGTGTTTTATCTTCCCACCTCGATCATGAACACCCAAGGTTATGTCTGGGGTTCGTTCACCTGTAAACTGGTGTCTATCCAAAATGGATCACCAACAAAGACCTGCGGAACGCGACGCCAGTCCTTTGCCCAGCAAAGGCTCACATCTCTCTTCTGTGACCAGAAGCCTCAATGACTATTTAACCCAACCTGCAAGCCACTGAGGCAAGTCACCGGTGTCCTGGGGAGCGTGGGGCTTGCTATTTATCCTGGGGACCAGAGGAGAGACTGCAGTTCCCGTGCCAAAAACCCTTCCCCTTCAGACTAGTGTGAAGACGGAGGCTGATAACACAGATGGAGTTTTTCAGAGCACTTTTGAAAGAACATTAAAGAAACTGGCTAAAAAGCCACCTCTCTTGCTGGATCCAAGCTAAATTATATTCCTCTCATGATTCCCCATTCGCACTGCATAATTGTATATTCAAAGCAAATGCATTATTTAAACAATAATATACTCTCTATTAGTTCCTTGCTCTGGGTTAATGGTTGGCTGAAGCAATTATAGGGCCCCAGGGAGAAGCTTCCAGAAGAGGCACTGAGATGCACCTCTGATAATATGTGCCTCTTCTTTATTGCAGTAATTAAAGATTTTTATACAGTGTACTGAGGGCTCGTAGGAATGTTAAGGACCCTGTAATGACCAACCATTTTCCTTTATGCTAATGTAGGAAAAAGAACAAGGGACGGTGACACAGAAGGTCCAGGACACCTACCATGGCTCACAGTTTGGCCCAAGAAGCCTTGGAGGTGCTTGCAAACTGTGCTGTGGTCACCAAAGAGCCACAGACTTGGGAGAGAGCTGGCAGGCGGGCACAGAGCACTGGGGATACGTGGGATGATGCTCTGGCCTAGGGACCGAGGCGGCGAACACAGTGGGCAGTGACCGGGAGGAGCCGGACAGCTGGATCTGTAGTGCAGACACAGCGTGTGATGTAACAAGGAAATGAGTCCGCTCGGCCTGAGAGACAGCCTGGTGAATCCTGGCTGTTGCGGACGTCGGCAGAGTGATCCTCCCTGCCCAGACCAGTGCCCCTCTTCACCTGCCAGCTGTAGCCGGCACTGAGCCCGGCCTCAGCCCCAGGACCCCGCTCCGCTCTCTCAGCTCCCCAAGAGTGTCTTCCCGCCACCTCCTCCTACCCCAGTAGTTCCCTTGGTGACACCCGTTTGCCTCGGTCTCCTCCTTTGCCCCATCGAAGCTCTTATTGCCTGCCCAGCCTGCCGTGCACACAATCCCGCCTGGGCGCACAGGCTGACCCCAGCTTAGCTGAGCCAGCGCTCACCACGCGACGCCACAGCTGGTGGCCTGGCCTCGGGAATCCAGCATGGAGGCTGCATGGCGTCTGTAGGAGGAACACTGAGAAGCAACCAGCGGGTCCAGCTGCACAGCGCCCCCAGGCCTGCCCTGCCGGCCTGGGTGTGGTTTCCTGTGACCGCACTGCGAGGCACACCTGCCCCTGTGGGTTCCACTCCCCCTAAGGGGAGGCGACCGCTGGGCCAGGCCAGCCACCCCACAGTAGCTCTCCCTGCAGATCCTGCTGCGGGGGCGTTTTCACTGCTGCCCACCAAGGGGTCTGACCTGACTGTCCACAGATGGCCGTGGGCGCAGGCAGGGCGCCGTGCACAGGTTTGATCTCTCTGCTCAGGGCAACGATGGCTCCCTGGTGCCTTGTGCGTTCCAAGTGCTTGGTGGGGAGTTTTACCCACATGTAACCCCTGGTCTCACTGAAGAGGTAAGGAAGTTCTGCTTCAGGAACGCCATGCGTCCTGCTGTGGGGACAGCAGGCTGACGTCTGCTGGCTGACGTCTCCCTCACAGTGCCTTGGCTTCTGTGTTTGCTGATGGAATATTCCAGAGCAGCTCTCTCTCCTCGTTGGTCCCAGGAAGGTTGAGGCCCGCTTGTTGTCGTGGAATCATTAAAATCGTCCCATTTCGCCTCACAAGCCCCCAAGCGTCCTCCGTGTGCCCGCCTCTGCCGGCCGTCAGGTGCTGACCTCTCCTGCTCACCATGGTGCTCACAGCAGAGCCAGCAGGTGAGGCCAGCTCCCCTCGCAAAGGCATTCTTCCCAGCAGCACACCCGGGATTCTCACGTGGGAAAGTTGAGACCTACCGGGATTTAAACCCAACCCAGCACACTGCACCTGGGAGTCTAGCCTCAACATGACACCGTAGTGATGTGGTGACTCTCACTAGGGTGGCCCTGAGCCACCTGTGGAGACCCCTCTTAGTGGACGGCAGAGAGAGGCTCTGTGGCTCTGAGACGCGGCCCTGTGCCAACGGGTGCAGGCTGGCTTTCCTGAGCTGAGAGCAGAAAGGAAACAGAGACGTTGGCCCCACATCTGGGAAGAGCTGAACGTGCTCCCAGCAGCAGAGCGTGAGGCAGACCCCTCCAGCTGAGCCTCTGAGGGCCTGAGTCCTGGCCCCACCTGGACTGCAGCCCTGCGAGCGTCAGGTTTAGAGCAGCCGGGCCACGCTCCCACCTGTGACCCACAGCCTCTGCCACCTGAGGAAGGGGCTGGTTTCAGACCCAAGTTGGTGAAATGGTTATGCAGCAAGAATGCCACCGTGGAGGTCTTCATGGAAGGACCCAAGGGAGACAGCACAGGGGACAGGTCCCAGAGCCCAGGCTGGGTGTGTTCGAACCTCAGCTCCTCCAGGGGTGTGAACTCAGGAGAACTGTCGCAGTGTGCTGTGCCATGGGCCCTGTCCATCGGGCAGGGCTCATGCAAGTCCCTGCTTGAGCCCGCTGGGAACAAAGGCACTGAAGGCAGCACACCCGTGGTGCGCACCAGGTCACCGCCAGCTCCTGGTGCTGCACGGACAGGAGGCAGCAGAATCCGCACTCTGAACGGTGTGGGAAGTGTGCTTGCCTGAGCTCCCACAGACTGCCTGCTGCGACCTTGTCTCCCTGGCTGAGATTTAGTGCTAAGTCCTGCACAAACATCATTAAAAAAATACTCCTCTGCCTTCTACTTTGCAATCTGACAGAGATAACACTGAAGCAAATATGCACATGAAAATACAAAACAAATGTGTAAGGTTTGTGCAAACATTTGGCACAATTAAGGCCATGCCTTAGGTGTGTGGACGGATGGCGCTGTGAACTCTGGGGTTTTGATGTTTGCTCAGGGGCGGCTTGACGATGTCCCTCTGTGAAGGGCTGATGGGCAGGAGGAGCACCAGGAGAGTAGGTCCATGGTGCTCCCCAGGGGAGGGAGGGGAGCTGGTGGCCAGCCCCTGACGGCCCTCCCCTGGTTCCCCCATTAGCACCCTGAGCCAGCAACGTGACCGAGTGTGCGGGGAGATGGCTGTGGTGTCTTACTGGGAAGGACTGGACAGGAACGAGGGACACAGACACTAGCAGCGCTCGGAGACCCCCTCCCTCCCTCCCTCCTGCTGGCCCCATCCCTCCTGGACACTTAGCTCTCCCAGGGAGCGGAAGAGGCACCCGCGCCCGGTCGGTGCAGTGTCCCTACACGCAAGCCTGGGGGACCCCGCCAGGCTGCTGCGTGTAGACGGGGTTCGGGCCTCGGTCTTCGGTGCCTGTCCTGCTTCGCCGAGCGCAGGCTTCGGGTTCGCCCGTGCGGTCGCGGAGGGCAGACTGCCCCGCCACCAGGACAGAGCCCCGGCTGCATTCGCTGGTCCACGCGGCCGCTCAGCTTGAGCTCACAACCCTGCCTGCGAGAACAGAGCTGCCAGGGACCGTGGCGCCACTCGCAGCCCCTCGGGTCGCTGCGGACCTGCGCCCAGGAGCGGGCTGCCGTCTGTGGCGTGCGGTTCGGGGTTCGAGGAGCCCGTGCAGCTTCCTTCTCTGCAGGTCCTCGCCAGCATTTGTATCTTGTGCTTTCCTGCAGCCGCGGCCCGGCCATGAGGCGGCCGGTCAGTGTGGCTTCATTTGCATTTCCTGGTCGTCAGGGATGTGGCCTGTCCCCCGGGAAGCAGTCTGTGCACCTTCTTTGCAGAAATGTCTGTTCAAGGCTCTCACCCATTTTTATTTTTTAATTTATTCATTTTGATTCATTTACACAGATGGGGTTCAACTGTTGTCTCTCTGGTTGTACATGAAGCAGCGTCACACCATTAGGGTAATGATGTTTGTCTCATTCGGTTATTTTTCCTTCCCCCTAACCCCCACCCCTCTTTTTCCTCTATACAATCCATCCTTCCTCCATTCTTGCCTCCCTCCCACCCCCGTTGTGTATTATCATCACTTATCAGAGAGATCGTTCAGCCTTTGGTTGTTTGGGATTGGCTTATCTCACTTAGCATGATATTCTCCAACTGCATCCATTTACCTGCAAATGTCATGATTTTATTCTTCTTTATAGCTGAGTAATATTCCATCGTGTATATATACCACAGTTTCTTTATCCATTCATCAGTTGAAGGACATCTAGGTTGGTTCCACAGTCTGGCTATTGTGAATTGAGCAGCTATGAACATTGATGTGGCTGTATCTCTGTAGTATGCTGATTTTAAGTCCTTTGGGTATAAGTCAAGGAGTGGGATAGCTGGATCAAATGATAGGTCCATTCTAAGTTTTCTAAGGAATCTCCACACTGCTTTCCAGAGTGGCTGCACTAATTTGCAACCCCACCAGCAATGTATGAGGGTACCTTTTCCCCCACATCCTCGCCAACACCTATTGTTGCTTGTATTCTTGATAATAGCCATTCTAATTGGGGTGAGATGGAATCTTAGGGTAGTTTTGATTTGCATTTCTCTTATTACTAAAGATGGTGAACATTTTTTCATATGTTTGTTGATTGCTTGTAGATCTTCTGTGAAGCGTCTGTTCATATCCTTAGCCCATTTGTTGACTGGGTTATTTGTATTCTTCGTGTAGAGTTTTTGAGTTCTTTATATATTCTGGAGATTAGTGCTCTATCTGAAGTGGGTGTGGAAAAGATTTTCTCCCACTCTGTAGGCTCTCTCTTCACATTGCTGATAGTTTCCTTTGCGAGAGAAAGCTTTTTAGTTTGAATCTATCCCAATTATTGATTCCTACTTTTATTCCTTGTGCTTTGGGAGTCCTGTTAAGGAAGTTGAGTCCTAAGCTGACATGATGAAGATTTGGACCTACTCTGTCTTCTATAAGGTGCAGGATCTCTGGTCTGATTGCAGTTCTTTGATCCATTTTGAGTTGAGTTTTGTGCAGTGTGAGAGATAGAGGTTAAGTTTCATTTTGCTGCATGTGGATTTCCAGTTTTCCCAGCACCATTTGTTGAAGAGGCTGTCTTTTCTCCATTGTATGTTTTGGCACCTTTGTCTAGTATGACAAAACTGTATTTATGTGGGTTTGTCTTTGTGTCCTCTGTTCTGTACCATTGATCTACCTGTCTATTTTGGTGCCAATACCATGCCGTTTTTGTTACTGTTGCTTTGTAGTATAGTGAAGGTCTAGTATTGTGATACCCCCGCTTCACTCTTCCTGCTAAGGATTGCTTTAGCTATTCTGGCTCTCTTATTCTTCCAAATGAATTTCATGATTGCTTGCTCTATTTTTATGAGATACATCATTGGGATTTTAATTGGAATTGCATTGAATCTGTATAGCACTTTTGGTAGTATGACCATTTTGACAATACTAATTTTGCCTATCCAAGAACATGGAAGAACTTTCCATCTTCTAAGCTTTTATTTAATTTCTTTCTTTAGTGTTCTGTAGTTCTCATTGTAGAGGTCTTTCACCTCTTTTGTTAGATTGAATCCCAAGTATTTTATTTTTTTTTTGAGGCAATAGTGAATGGGGTAGTTTTTCTAATTTCTCTCTCAGAGAATTTATCACTTACGAAAAAAATGCATTAGATTTATGAGTGTTGATTTTATATCCTGCTACTTTACTGAATTCATTTATGCATTCTAGAAGTTTTCTGGTGGAACTTTTTGGCTCCTCTAAATATAGAATCATGTCATTGGCAAATAGGGAGAGTTTGAGTTCTTCTTTTCCTATTTGTATCCCTTTAATTTCTTTGGTCTGTCTAATTGCTCTGGCTAGAGTTTCAAGGGTGATGTTGAATAGAAGTGGTAGAAGAGGGCATCCCTGCCTTGTTCCAGTTTTTAGGGGGGCTGCTTTCGGTTTTTCTTCATTTAGAATGATATTGACTGTAGGCTTAGCATAGATGGCCTTTACAATGTTAAGGAATGTTCCCACTATCCATATTTTTTCTAGTGTTTTGAGCATGAAGGGCTGCTGTATATTATCAAATGCTTTTTCTGTATCTATTGAAATAATCATGTGTTTCTTAACTTTAGTCTGTTGATATGGTGAATTACACTTACTGATTTCTGGATGTTGAGCCAACCTTGCATCCCTGGGATAAAACCCACTTGATCATGGTGCACTATCTTTTTAATAGGTTTTTCTGTGATTTGCTAAAATTTTGTTAAGAATTTTTGTATCTATGTTCATTAAGGCTATTGGTCTGAAATTTTCTTTCCTTGATGTGTCTTTGTCTGGTTTTGATAACAGGGTGATATTAGTATCATAGAATGAGTTTGAAAGGGTTCCTTTCTTTTCTATTTCCTGAGGAATATTAGTATTAGTTCTTCTTTGAAAGTTTTGTATAACTTGGCTGAGAACCCATCTGGTCCTGGACTTTTCTTTGTTGGTAGGCTTTTGATGACTTCTTCTATTTCATTGCTTGAAATTGATCTATTTAAATTGTGTATGTTCTCCTGATTCAGTTTGGGTGGATCATATGTCTCTAGAAACCTGTTGATATCTTAGAGATTTTCTATTTTGTTGGATTATAGATTTTTAAAATAGTATCTAATTGTGTTTTATATTTCAATAGTGTCTGTCATGATATTTCCTTTTTTCATCCTGAATTTTAGTAATTTGAGTTTTCTCTGTCCTTCTCTTTGTTAGTGTGGCTAAGCGTTTATCAATTTAGTTTATTTTTTCTAAAAACCAACTTTTTATTTTGTCAATTTTTTTGGTTGTTTCTTTTGTTTCAATTTCATTGATTTCAGCTCTGATTTTAACTATTTCCTGTCTTCTACTACTTTTGGTATTGATTGGTAGTTTTTATGTTGACTTTTTCTTATTTTATTGAATATGCTCCATGCAATGAATTTTCCTCTTAGTACTGCTTTCATAGTGTCCCAGAGATGTTGATATGTTGTATCTTTGTTCTTATTTACCTCCAAGAATTTTTTATTTCCCCCTGATGTCTTCTGTTATCCATGCATCATTCAATAACCTATTATTTAATCTCCAGGTGTTGGAGTAGTTTCTGTTTTTTATTTTGTCATTGATTTCTAATTTCATTCCATTGTGATCTGATAGAATACAAGGTAATATCCCTATCTTTTGTGTTTGCTAAGAGTAGCTTTGTGGCATAACATATGGTCTATTTTAGAGAAGGATCCATGTGCTGCTGAGAAGAAAGTGTATTCGCTCATTGATGGATAGAATATTCTATATATGTCCATTAAGTCTAAATTATCAATTGTGTCATTGAGATCTATGTTTTCTTTGCTTGATTTTATTTGGAAGATCTTTCCAGCGGTGAGAGAGATGTGTTAAAGTCACCTAGTATTATTGTGTTGTGGTCTGTTTGATTCTTGGAATTGAGAAGGATTTGTTTGACATACATGGATGAGCCATTGTTTGGGGCATAAATATCTATGTTTGCTATGACTTGCTGATTTATACTTCCCTTAAGCAGTATGAAATGACCTTCTTTATTCCTTCTAACTAATTTTGGCTTGAATTCTGCTGTAGCTGATATGAGGATGGAGACTCCCACTTTTTACTGAGTCTGTGTGCATGGTATGTTTTTTCCCATTCTTTCACCTTTAGTCTGTGGGTATCTTTTTCTATGAGATGAATTTCTTGAAGGCAGCATATTGTTGGGTTTTTATTTTTAATTTAATCTGTCAGTCTATGTCTTTTGATTGGTGAGTTTAGGCTATTAACATTCAGGGTTATTATTGAGATATGTTTTATATTCCTAGTCATTTTGGCTTATTTTTGGTTTTTAACTTGACTTGGTTTCTCCTTTTTTTGACTATTCCTTTAGGGTCATTCCTCCCTTTGCTGATTTACATGGTTGTTTTTCGTCTCTTCCTCATGGAATATTTTGCTGAGAATGTTCTGTAGTGCTGGCTTTCTATTTGTAAATTCTTTTAGTTTTTGTTTATCACGGAAGGATTTTATTTCATCGTCAAATCTAAAGGTAAGTTTTGCTGGGTATGAGATTCTTGGTTGGCATCTCTTTTCTTTCAGAGCTTGAAAAAAGCTGTTCCAGGCCCTTTTAGCTTTTAGGGTCTGGGCTGAGAAATCTGCTGATATCCATATTGATTTCCCCCTGAATATAATTTGATTTTTTTTCTCTCACAGTCTTTAAAATCCTATCTTTATTTTACATGTTAGACATTTTCATTATAATATGTCTTGGTGTGGGTCTGAAATAATTTTGTATATTTGGTGTCCTGTAAGCCTCTTGTATTTGATTTTCCATTTCATGCTTCGGACTTGGGAAATTTTCTGATATTATTTCATTGAATAGATTGTTCATTCCTTTGCTTTGTTTCTCTGTGCCTTCCTCAATCCCAATAATTCTTAAATTTGATCTTTTCATCATAGCCCATAATTCTTGGAGTTTCTGTTCATGATTTCTTACCATCTCCTCTGTTTGGTTAACTTTGTTTTCAAGATTAAATATTTTGTCTTCAATGTCTGAGGTTCCGTCTTCCAGGTG